>NW_024498351.1:6350945-6498445 GCF_017590055.1 Onychostruthus taczanowskii | reverse complement strand
CTGAAGGCACAGTGAGTTTCTCAGATTCTTGGAACATCTACCATATTGCATTTTTCCAACCCAAAAGATTCCCAGACATATGACCCTAAAAACTGGAAGAATCCTAAAAAATTGATCACACCATTTTTGAAGAGGCAGTTCACAAAATTCTGTGTACTATCAGCTGGGTAGATGAGCAGAAAAAGGTTGCAAGGAACAGGTTTCCCAAAGGGTCAAGTGTTAAGAAGAAACCTCCCACTAGATGGCTCACAGGGTCCTTGCTGTAGGGATGAAGGTAGGAATATCTGACCCATCAATCATGAAACTGAAAATCTGTAAGACATTCCGTAAGAATGTCACCAGATAAGGAGACTCAGGGCTGGCCATGACCGTGCAGTCCTCTGCAGCCAGGAACACTGAAAAGTTTCACACTGGAATTCATACAGTTCTGAGTCTGGATCCCTACCTAGTCCTTGGCTTTGTCTAGATTCCTAAAAAATAAGAGCAGTGAGCCACTCTGTAGGGAATACGGGTGACTTCTAGATTTTTTTATATTGCTACACAATATACTTAGTAATACAATGACTTTTCAGAACTGTGTATTCCTTCATTATTTTCAGAATTTGCATTTATTTGAAAGGCAGAGCTGTAGATGTAGATATATGTCAGTGTTAAGAGGCCATCTAGCATTCTGTGTACACACAGGATGCCCTGTGTGCAAGTTGGGCTTCCACACTACAAATGCAGTACAAATTACAGAAACACTCTAGACTGCCACAGTGACTACAAGAATGCAAGAGGATGGAAATGACCTGCATTGCTCTTAATTACTGTGGCTGATTGCTATTGCAAGGTGACACTCAGTGTATGCATGAAATGTTAGAAGCTAATTTTAATTTTGGTATTGTAATCAACACCAACACGGTAGTACAAGACCCTAATACTCACAATGAACATTTTTTGTCCCATTACTAATGACTTCTACAGCCATACACTGATACAAAAATGTCCCAGGAACTGATGCTTTTTTTTAGAAGAATCATGTTGCCGCTGTGCATTTTAACTATGAAAATAATATCAACGACAATAGAAAATTCATTAAACTGTAAAATTATAAGTATAGAATTAATATAGATTAATAAATATTAATAATTATTCCACACATAATTACAATATATTGGGATAACTTTAATATTATAACTAAAATTTATTTTAGTTTATTTTATCATTATTATTACAGAGTACACATCCAATTCCAATGTAGAATACTACCTCCATTAAGAAACTAATTAGGAAATTAAATTATGCAAAGCTTTATCAACTTTATTTTGTGGGTCATCAGATAACTTTTCTATTTTGACATTCAAAGACCTATTATTCTTAAAACTGGGGTGCTGTAATTAGTATGTCTTTGACAGAAATAGCTCCACAAACTACTAACATTCTACTAGATGATGATTTACTCTGGGAGCAGATCTCCAATTCTCAAACATGATTTGTGAAACCATCTTGCTGACCTTCCATACTGAATAAAAGGACGGGAAGTCGTAATGTCACCAGTAGCCAGAAAGTGTAATGAAAGCCAAAACGTGTCAATTTAGTCAGTAAATCAAATATTAATAGGTCAAAAAACCCACAGAAAATAACTTTTTTTTTTTTCATTTAATTAGCTGAAGATTAAGTACTTTAAAACACCATGTTTATACTGAGTGAATACTTAAGGTAAGTTCAAATAAATATAAGATCTAAATTTTGTAAGATATGGATATATTTATTCAGTAATGGTAAAAATTAGTTAAATCTTCTTAAGATGAAGTTTTATGGCATTTCAGTTTCCATTACTTAATTGAGCTTCCAAAAATATCCGTAATATATTAGGTCTTACTAATAAAAAATCTAAAACATTCTACTTCATTAATTAAGTCCTCAAAAGTTTACCTAAAATAATTTTCTCCAGAAATGTGCAGGGTTATGACCTTATATAATCATCATATTCTCCATGTGGTTTAAGGAGTTAAGTGACCAAGGCTGTTCTTACAAAGGTATGTTCCCAAATAATTTCACTTCCATTAAAATAACTGCTGAAATTACTCCTCCTTTGAGACTTACTAATTTCAGTTTCCTCAGAATTGAAATTCCTTCCCATCATTCAGCATAAAATCAAAAGATCACTTCAATGTCATTTCTTTAAAAACTCAGATAAACGTCACAAAAAACTAATTTCTACAATTTTGAAAAAGAGCTCATTGCACCCATACTGGGGGAGGGGGAATAAACTAAATCCCAAAACACAAAAGTGCTTTCTCAAGCTGTCGCAAATCTGTGGAGAACTGCAAATGCTGTTCTTGTAGTCTAGAACTATAAACATACTGCCTGGACTGAGGAATGAGAAAGCATTCAGACTACTGCTCTTTTGGTGTAAATACCGTACAGCATGCACAGCTCCAGATGACATTTTAAAGTGAAAGACAGAAATGACTAGTAGGAAAGGATATTGAGATGACTGTGGAAAAATTATTTATTTATTTATTATATATGAGAAGTGGAAAATTCTGATCACTAGAATGATAGAAATGGAACTTCCTAGTTCAAAAGCATTATCCAACAATTTAGGAGCAATAAGAAAATCTGCATAAAGTTGGAAACCATCAATTGGCAAAAAACAAAAGAAACACAGATCTGTCACTATGATCAAAGTGGTTACCAGAAACTGTGTGACAGAATTGGGAGAAAATTATTTCCAGAAAAGATGAAGAAATATCAATGCCTTTCTACAAAGCAAACTAAGATCTTGGATGGCAAAGAAAGTACACTTCTGCTCCTTCAGGATTAATACATCAAGAAAACAAACACTGAGAAGAAAAAAAAATCTACATAATAATTATAAAATACCGTAAAAATTTAGAATAAACTAGTTATAAATACATATAGTCTGGAAAATAAAAGATGTTTCTAATCATAGCAAGCGTAATGTGGAAAGAGGAAAAAAAACCCCTGAAAAATAACAAAAAGAGATGTTTTGAGGGAAAAATAAAGTACTGATTACTGCATTCTTTCTTTTAAAATAACTTTCAAAATGGCCTAAATCAATTCTTCTGCGTTCTGCAGATGTAAGGACCTCAAAAAACAAGAGACAAGTGAAAATTAATCACTTGAACCCAATCTATCACAGAAAAGTACAAGCATATCTTCATTAATATACTATTGGGTGCAATGGCAGTCCATGCACTAACTCAGTGCTCAGATCTGACTCTCACTATTTTAGCTATGGACCTGTTTCTCCTGTCAAACTAAAGAGCCAAACCCACACTCTCCAGCCACATCTGCTTTGCAGATCCATGAAGTACCAGTCCTACACCCTCTCTGCCTCTTCAGGTGTCAACCAGAGTCCATGGTAAATATTACAGGATATTTCATGGCTGAATCTTTCAACTCCTTCACCTCTCAGAGGCTTCTGTGGAGCTAGTCAAAATGAAACTCTGGAAATATATGTTCTATAATTCTTCTACATCTCACACTTTAAAATTTCAGGCTGAGGTATGATTCATAGCCTTTTACTTCAATTTAATAAAATAAAACAACAACAACAACAAAAAAAACATGTTTCTTCTCACCAAAGATTTCCTGTGGTTTTGGTATTTTATTCTTTTAGAAATTTCAGTATGCTTTTTTTGGTTTTTTTGCATCCCCTCTTGTAATGCAATTGCTAACATAAATACTTTTACAAATTAAAAAATATTTAAAAATACTTATAAAAGTAGAGGCACTGGAGTTTGCTGAAGATAACTCAGAAAGACATTGATATTTTCTTTCAGGCAAAATTTTCTTTGCCTCCCAACAGACAACACTTTTGCAGGAGAAATGACTCAAGAGGTCTTGTCAGCTCTTACGTTTGTTTCTGGCCTTCCACTGTGTGAGAGGAATTCTCTACAAGATTATAAGAATTGTCATCCTTCCAGCATGTTTCCAATGCCCACCTTTGCATTCTGTAAACTCTTGCCTCTTCAGCAAGAATAAGCAACTCTTGAAGAGTTTTCTCAGTGAAAGGTAAAGTCTGCTTCTTTGTTATGGAGCAGTTCTGCTGCTTCCATTTTGGCAGAGGATCTATTCTTAAAGGCCACCAGAACTATTACAATGAAACAGATTGGTCTGTCCATGTCACACTGCTGGTTGAAAAATAGGTACATATGAAGATATTTTAAATAAAAACTAATGCAGAGAGACAGTAAATTAATCTAGATATTGCTCTGCACATCATTTTTTTTCCAAGATGCTTAATTACCTTACTTATAGGACTAGTTACAATTCATCTTCTGGAACGGAAAAAGAGGTAGGATGATTGATTTCATTTGTCTACCCAATTTGTACATATCTTTAATGAACAGAGCTAGGCATATAGCAAAAATATGACTGAACCATAAAAATAATTAACTTTTGTTCTCGTTGTGTCATTTTGGTATTAATTTTCATTATGCCTTCAAGCAGGTGAAAAGCACGGAAATGTTCCAGTGAATGCTTGCATACTTACTTGGATTCTTTCTTCCAGCGCCGTAGCCCACGAAAGTAAGTGAGGCAACTTCAGGAGTTAACGCATACAGACAATGCTTTAAAATTAGCTTCTGCAGTGGCAGGTGAGCAGCAGACTGCCTTGTTGGGTTAGTGACTTCTCTCCCCTTCCAAGTTCAGCTAAGTGCCCTGGCTAATGCACGTACCAGCTGGGAAATCACCGAAGACAAGGACAGGTGACTGTGGACAGTGCCAGAGTGACCAGGACATACCAGAGTGACGACGTTTCACTGCCCACCATTTACCTCTCCATCAAATAGTACCTGTGTCCCAGTAATTACAGAGATGATGATGCAATTGCACAAGAACAACTGAAAAAACTCCTGAGTCTTCCCAGTGGTGCTTGCAGACTTCCATTCTCACCACTACAATCCTCTACTGATTTGAGAGAAATTAAGCATTTTGGGAAACCACGGCCACACATTGTTGTTTTGCCCATAACCCGAAAGAAAATGTAAAAGCAATGCAATATATAGCTTTGTTTAGGCTTTCAATTGCACTAAGAACTGTACAAGGACTATCTATAAAGTAGAAGCATTAGCAAATATCAGAAGTGGTAAATATCCCAACTCAGGGGAACAGAGCTCTTTAGACTTGGGTCGTACTTACGATTCTGCTAGTGCCAACTCTGAGATCTCCCAAGGAAAACTACTACACATTCCGGTATTTACAGAGACCTGACAGATGTGCCATTAAAGAAAAAAATTCCGTCTCTGTAGACTTATAGCTACAAAATTATCTATGAGATTATTACTAACAAGTAATAGTATCTTGCTGATGTTTATGTCAATAGTTTTTGTCACTTTTTTTTTCTTTTAAAAATGTTAAAAAATCCATTATTTTTGTACTGGTATTTCCTATGTAGGATGTACCAAGCTTCTTCTTCTCATCTTAAAGCAGCACTATGCTTTTTTATTCCTTTTTCTTAGTTATGTTTCTTGATGCAGTGCCAACTGATGCCCTGTGCACTGCTGGCAAGAATATCTCCTACTGGTCCATGCTACCTTTAAAGCTAGGGAGCCTACCTAAATTGGGGTAAAGTGCAAAGGCAACACATCCTTTTCTCATGAATGGCAAGGATGCTATCCCCACGTGATATGGACTAGCTTATATGCCTACTGTCTGCTGGATATGTGATGAGCACTCACAGGAGCTAGAAAAAGGCTTCATCTCACCTCTTTCCATTAGCATTGCATACATTTATATTCAACTAATCAGAAGAGGATTTTTTCAGCTAGCTTTTACCATCTAGGCAATTGCTGAGAATTCTTTTTTGAAAAATACTGCAAAACATCTCTCCTTCAATTGTGTAATATATTATCACAAAACATGTTTTAGTAGCAAAGATAATTCAGCATACCGTTCCCATCCCCAGTACCCAACTACCCCTTATTTTGTGCTGCCCCAGGAATTAGAGCTGTACTAGGAAAGATTCAGTATACATTTCGTCTATAGAAAACAAATTTGTAAATAACACCACTTCCTGAAAAAAGACTGCCTGAAAAACCCCATATGTTTTTTTAATTTCCGAGAGTGACAGAGAAGAAGCCAGACCATTTTAGCTTGCTGCTAAATATATACTCAAATTGTTTTCAGCTAGTCAAAGAATTTGAATCCTAATTTCAGGTCATATAAAAATCACACATCCAGTCCAATCCAGTCAGAATACAGATATACTCTGGGTGAAATTTTAGTCTCCTTAGTGCTAGAGATTCCTTTGACATTGTCTTCAGCAGAGGTATCATTCTGGGAACTTGAGTTTCAGGCCTTTTAAAAAGAAATTCTGATAGTTGTTATTTCTTCAAAAGTAACTGGTCAAGTTTAAGGGGTTTTTAGCAAACAGTAGATAGATGCACCAGGCTAAGAAGTTGTTTTGCACATATTGTACCAAATTGTGACAGAAATTGCTGAGTAGAAAACTCCAAAGATGATTAGAATTTTGTTTGTGCACAGCCAAAGATAACTTAACCAAAGATGAAGAATATGCCCTCACAAAGCCTCTACCTATTTTTTACAAAAGTAAGCTTTTAATCCTCAAGCAATTGCCAGGAACACTAGCTGTATAAAAGTGGAGATATGTACATATGTGCTAGGAGTACAACTAGATACTAATGCATGCACATACAAATATTTTTTTGGTTAAAAAAGAAACTTCAAAATCTCGAAAGATTAACTACTCAGAAGAAGAGACCTAATGTTAATTCACATTCAATACCAAGTAAAGACATGTTCTAAAAGGTTTAGGTTCACAAAACCAGAAACATACCTGTATACTTCTAAATGCTTCTACATAACCTTAGCACAAACCCAATTTCATTTTTACCAGCTTGTACACATGATTTTAGTTTTGGTTTAGCCCACCGAAATGCAATCAGCAGCAGGTATTATTACTGAACTTACCTTCAGAATCAGAAAATTTCTACAGTTGAGACAAGTATGATTCCCATTTGGTCCATTACCAGTTAAGTATGTATTACAGAATCCAGTGAAGACCATAATCTAGCAGTAACTGCTCTAATTATACAGTATATAAGAATATCTGTGAGAACCTGTTTCATTTCATTTTCACGTCAGTGTATGCTTAAAATGTAAATGAATTAATTATAACTATTTTAAAATATATTTGTTAAATGTAACATCATGAACTAAACTCTATGAAAACAGAAGTCTCTTCCTATTTTAGTACTTCAGATGCACTTTCTACGTAGAGTAAGAGACACACAGAGCACGCAGACAAGGCGAGGCTGCTCTGGGTTTTTTTGTCAGCAGCCTTAGTCTTTCACTCCTTTGCTGGATGGATTTCACCAGGCTAGCTGATGTCTCAAGGGCAGCCTAAGACTCACACACTGAAAGTTTCATGTATTTTTAAAACTGCAATACCCAGAGGTAGAGGGTGAGGACTGACAGTTTTCCAAGGCATTAATGTAATGCAAATACAAGTAAGAACTGTTTTCAAAAGCAGCCATATATATTCTACAGCAGCCAGAAGGATTATATCCCATTCCCCATCGACAAGCTTGAAAAATCATGTAGAATACTTATTAAGACATGAATGTACACCTTTCCCATGTTCTTATTCACTGTATGGGTACCAAAAATATAGCAGAGCTATTAAACAGATAAATGACAGCAACTTCCTTCTTCAAACATACCTTGTTTTTCCACTGCATAGTGGAGTATGTTTTTAGGTAATTTTGCTTTGCATATTTATATCAAGACCCTTACATTTGTATATAAAAAATAAAATGTAACAATTACAAATAAACAGGAACACTTATATTTGTGAGTTGAGCTGTGTAAATCACACTTGCATAGCAATCTTTTAATAAAGCCAAGGGAAAACACATTTATGTGAGTGAAGACCTACTTAAAACAATCTTAAAAAAAAATCTAAAAAGTAGAGATTCTTACCCTAAAAAACTCTTTAGTGGAGCCAGAATCTAATGTCCCATAAGCAATTTCTGTTTGCTTGGAAAGATCCTCAGCACTTTCAATGGGAGACACCATCCTCTCAACCGTCAGGAAGGCAGCTAAGTTAGCCGTGTAGGAGGAGATTATGATGAGGGTAAAGAACCACCACACACCTCCAACAATGCGCCCCGACAGGGATCTAGTAACAAGTATGAAATGGATTTGTAAAGTGAAATGGAAATCCCAAAAAGGAACACGTTATCAGTTTTATGCAAATGGTGCATTATAATACAGGGAAGCATTTCAGGCTATCTCAGAGTTCAGCTCTGCACACGCATCAGATGGGAAATCAAGGCATTCTCCACTGGATCTCCTGGGACTCTGCTGAAATCAGGACTCCAGAGTTTACTTCTGGAAGAACTTAGTGATCCAGTTCTTCAAAGTTTTGACAACCCTTGAAGGAAACTGCTTCCATCATAATGTGCTATATTTAACACAAACTTTTTGTTCCCTCTGAAGTGATTTTGTGTGACATTACGATGAGGATCAAACAAAATCATCGGATTTATCAGAATGCACTTTAAAATCAAGGGCCTTGATTGTTTTCATAAGACATTCAGACAAAGACTGATTGCCACAAAACAATGGCTTATGCTGCTGTGCACACTCTGTACTGAGAAACACATAGCATTATTTGCAAGAAAAGCTTGCCCAGGGAATATCTATAGTATAAAAAGTGCACATGACTTTTGAAAGATACAAGCATTTAACAAACTGAGGACTGGACATGAAACAATCAGTGATAATACAGAAAAATAGTGAAGAAAGTATTTTAAGAAATAATGATAATCTGATGTTTATAACAGCAGCAGGTGGGCTCTTATGGATCTGTGTTTTGCTTCTCCTGCTCAAGAAGAAAGAAGAAAAGAGAACTCAAGAAAACATATAAAACAGCATAAAGCACACAACTCAACTCAGTAATTTTCAAGAATAGAAAACTAACATAAGAGAAATATTGGCACAACATTATTGTCAAACTTGGATTTTTTTTTTCTTCATGATCCTTTAAAGTTTGAAATTAATTACCACTTTATTTCCAAACAAGACATTATAGGAAGCAGTACATAATCTTCGGAGATATGTTTAATTATTTTGAAGAAATGTGCATGTAGTTAACAGTCTAGTTCTAGGGCACTGCAGTAGCTTAGGTATGTCTTGGTGTGTCTCCTCTATTTACTAAGTAAACAAATTAGGAATCACTCACCCAGCCTACTGTACTGTGAATGAGAACACAAACTAATTGTGACATAGAATATATATAGATATAACTATATATAGACATATGTACATTTAAAAATTATAGTTATGCAAAGTGGATTTACCAAGCTAGGAACAAAATTAAATAGAACAAACTCTGGACAAATAATTTTTTTCTAATTGCTATCGCATAAAATCTCTGTCATAATTCTGACATCAAAAGATTTATTCCATGTCACAACAGACTCAATAATTCACTCTACTGCATGAAAATCAAGTCAGATAAGGCCCAAAATACATTATTCAAAGGACCATAGAAAAAAAATTATATCGAGCTCATTCTAAAGTGAGCTGTATTCTGCAAAAATGCTTACTGTCACTTTTGAAAAAAACATCATGTCCTTATTTTGAAAAGGGGGTAATTGGAATATAAAATAATTCTACAAGCAAAATATTGAGTTATAAGGTATACTGAATATTTTATATTGTGTATTTGCAAGGTAAAATCTGTCAGTGTGTATTTAATAACTAGGGTACTTTGTATTGTATTGATGATGCCCTCTACAAATGACAATAATTTTCAAATGCCCATGATCTGTGAGCAAAGTTGCCACTGACTTTGTGAAAAAAGAATAAACTCAATACCAATACAGAAATCATGCTCCCACATGGCATTTTGCAAGTAAAATTATTTGGGGTGTCATTTTTGTTCAAAATTTCCCCAGGCAGTCTCTCACAGTTAAATGAGTAGTTTCTTTTTTATGTACATTTTGAACAGTTTCTAAAATGTGCTAGCATGAACCCATACTTTAGAAGCATCTAATTTACTAGACCTTTAAGTACTATAACAAAAATTTCTGTGCACAATTACATAAATTTGTGCACCACCTTTTGTGCTTAGAATAGCATTATCTGGCAGAATTGAGAGCACAGTCATGTCTCAGAAAAGACGGGAAAAGCTTTGCTCTAAGTTATGATTATCACATAATATATCATTGTACTATTTTGTTCCTATGTTACCCATGAGGCAACATTGGGAGTGTTTCTACAGACCATTTCCAGGTGGTCCAGTCTTACTCAGCACCACTATTCTATTCCAGAGCCAATACATATAATATAATATAATATAAGAAATATTATACTTATTTTTATTTTAATATTTAATATTTCAGTATTTTAATATTTAATATTAATAACAATTATATTAATTATATTTTTAGAATAAACAGATAATATACAAATTAACCACCTTCCTCGAAATTATGGTTTCAACAAAATAAATTTAAATGCTTCACTGAAGTTAAATATTGAATATCCAAAATTGAGTTTCATGAACCTTTTCTGATGACCATTTGCTATCTGTATTCTTACACTACCTTTCAATACCTATCAAACCATATAAAACAATCATTGTGCTTTCATAAATAGTAAAATATAGTAAAATAATAATGATAACAAGAAAAAGATCATAATTCTACTGCAGCTTTGATTCAATAAAAATAATTTTGTACTAATATACGAAATTATTTTTTATAATTTTGTGACTTAGCAGGCAACTCCAACTGTGAAGTGTATAATCAATAAAAAAACCCCACAGGAGTGAAATCAACACAACTTCTCATGATCTGCAGCAATTCACCCTCTCCACTGCCTTGTCTCTTGTATACAATTCTTACTGGGTTAGGTGCCAAATCCATGGCATCTTTCACCATAAAGGCTGGCATGTCCCACTGTGACACAGCAGCCTTTACGGAGAATTGATGAAGTTCTCACACAATAAGTGCTGTTATTTCTGTGGTAGAACAACTTGAAAACCTGCTGTTGCCTTTTGGGATGCATGACTTAATATCTAAGAAATGCTCCCTTGGTTTGATTTATTTTGACCACCAGCCACTAGACTCACTAGAAACTGACCCTGTCTTATTTGAGGATCTTTTACATTAAGAAAGGTAATTCTAATAAGCAGTTTTAGCTAAGTCCTCTGGTTTGATTTCCTTAAACTCGGCTGCCCTATTTAAATTGCTACTATATTTCCTTCAAGCAGCAATTTACCTACCTACTCATCACTTCGCTGAATCAAGGCTAGAACCACTTGTGCACAAGCAAAACAGAATATTTAATGAACTCCAAAGGAATTAACTTAAGTTCTTTACAGTTGTCCCTAATAAAGTAGAAGAAAATCCATGAGGAATTAAGCACTCATAAACTGGACCTCCAGATTCATTTTCATAACTTCCTTTGTGACTTTTCTAAAACTAGGCCATGGAAAAAAATAGTGTTTTGCAACTATCCACAGGAAATTAGAGCCATCACAGGACTTTTTACTTAAGTTCAAGGCTCTCTTGGGGAATAAGAGTGTGTTAATAACCATGTTATGATATGCAGTGAGTTTTAGAGGGAAAGTGCTGCCTCTGTAGTTCGTGACTAGTATGTTATCCTTTTTTCCCATTACAGTTGTGGTGAACCATATGCACTGTCAACTGTAAAATGGGAATATGCAGCAAAAACACGGTACCCCTCCAAGAAGGCATGGAATGATGTGAACCTTATGCATTTTACAGTCTCTGCATGGTGTATATAACTTCACTTGGCAGATTTATGATCGACACTAAGGCAAAGTCGATCAACTATATCCTGACCCTAGGTCACAGACAAGTGCTTTCACTTCAAGGACTTCTGTGACTTTAGGGAGGAAAAAATCATTGCAATTAATTTCTCTCCAAGAATGAAAATATATGCACCACGAACCTCTTCTGGCTGAGATGGCTGAGACCAAAAATGCACAAAGTTGAAATGAGTGAGTAACCAACCTTGGCGAAATATCGCATCCTTGCTGCATAAAGGCACCCAGGGAAAACCAGAGACTATTAAATATCCCAAATTCATTAGTTGATTCATTAGTTTGCGTTTCTCTTCCATCTTCAAATTCCTCAGTGTGCCACTCGTATGGGCTAAATCTGCTGACCAGGAATAAAACTACACTGACCCCAATGTAGGCAAAAACAATGCACATCCAGATTTCATATGCTAACGGATCAAGAAATGAAAACACTCCTGGCTTGGACTTCTGAGGCTTCTTGATCATTATTGATATCCCCAGGCTCATAAAGGGCTTTGAGAAGTCAATCACCTCTTCTCTCACCAATGTTATAGTTAATGGAGCAATTGCAATATCGGCTTTCTGTAAAGGAAGAGAAAAAGCAAATAATAGCTAATGCAATGAACAGAGCAAAAAATGGTTTCGTTTCTATGGCATTTCACAAATAGAAAATAGGACAGCAGAGGCATTTGTTTCACTGAGAACATCCTGTGGAGAATTTCAGAAATTTTTAGTTGAACTCATACTGAAATACATAGAGCCATATGGTTGGTGTATTCCAAGATTTTGTTTTTATATATGCCCTTTTAACAGCATATGGCATTTAAAAGTTTAACAAAGTACTTTGCTTTTCACCTGGTCAGAAGGATGAAATATGCGTTCATGTTCCCCCAGATTCATTTGCATTTGAAATGTAATTTAATGTTTTATTTTCAAAATTTTTCATGCCATTAAAAGTAATTCATTCCTATAAAATTAATTAGGTAACTTTCCTACATTCTACAGAGAAAATGAAACCAAATCCCACTCCTTCCATTAGTCATCTCTAATAGCTTTATTATAGAAAACTTTCTTACCCCATAAACAAGTTCTCCAACCATCCCATTCCAGATTTTCGTGTCTGCATCCCTTGCCCCATACTTGCCATCCCCAACAATTGTGAGCTTATATTTGAATCCACAGTGCTTAGCAATTTCTGTAGCTAAGTCCACACAGTAGCCCTCATATCGATCATTTCCTTCAAGCATTTCGTGATTTTTCTTCATCATGACATATGGGGACTCCTGCACAGAAAGAACTCGCCTTAGCTACTTGACAGAGACAGGTGCACCTGTTGTACACTTCACAGATTGGTATGCTCCCTTTTACATGGGAAAAAAGAGAGCAGATACCATCTGAATCATACATGCTACGTAGACATTAGCTGTCAATTATGAATGGCACGTGTCTTTAACACATTTAAAAGCTGCATTCTCCAGTCATACACAATGAGTACTTACAGGCACAGTGATTCCCAGAAGTATGTTAATAATGACCATGATTGTTAACAGGAGTTACGCATTCAGAGAAGAAAGAGTAAATTCCAAAATCAGTTTCTTTCTCTCATACAGTTTGAATGGAAGAAGGCAAAGGTATTTAGTTGCTTTTGTTGCTGTCTTATACAAGAAAATTATTTTCTATTTCACAACCACATCTCTCCTTGAAAAAACACTTGAGACTCTCAAGGCTATATTTTTATTAAATTGCTATACAAACAACAGGTAAGATATCTATAACTATGCACTAAATTTCTATCATCAGCAAAATTGGTGATGATTCATAAATTGGATTAATGTATTTCCTCTTTGCTCAGTTGCTACAGGACTGTCCTTGCATCCAGAGAAATTTATGTGCTAACCTATGTGTCATTCAAACTGATAAACAAGCTGTGCAATTTACAGAAAAATGCTCGTCTATAATAATATACAATTTAATTTTCTAAACAACCAGAATAAAATATTTAATGTTTAACTTTACACTTTACCAATCCATAGCAGCTACAATCCTGAAGCATAAGAACCAGTCTCTTTGCTGTTTGTCAAAAGCTATTCTCTAAAATCTATTCTCTAAATTCTCTGCCTCTCAGGAAGTTCCTCTCCTTTGAAAGCAGGTATTTAATTTCCATTTTCAGTTTTAAAAACCATAATTTTCTAGGATGTTCAATCAAAGACATTCATCCTCTACAAATCAAAACTGCATGCTGAATCCCATATAATTCCCTAATTTTTAGGTTTTATTATGTATCACAATAAGTAACAGCTCACAACCTTAAATAATAAAAAGACAGTACATTGAAACTAACATAATGTCGAGAAACAAATCATTGTCGGACAGACTTGTCTTCTGACAAAATAGGAGGTTAATTACCAAAATAGTGGTGACAATAATAGTCTTATTCTCTAGTCCTGAAGATTCATTTCCAAGAGGGCCATCAAGAGGATTCACAACCATTTTGTCCACTTCACTCCAATATCCAATCTAAAGAGAGTGTATAGGATGCACAGACACTAGTGAATATGAACCTTTCTGGAAAAGGTAAAGCATGTTATTACTGTGCCCTTGATTTGTGCTCACAGAGAACTATTTAACCTATGGATTTACCACTGCAAGCATATCTATTTATGTAGTGAGAGACCACAACAAACACTAAAAAGATTGAACTAATGAAATTTTTTACATTACTTTGTCTAGAACAGGTATACCATTTTTATTCACATATTAACAGGTTTTAGTATAAACATCACACACTGTAAAATTGAAATACTCCAGATTAGCAAAACATGAGAAACTGTTTTTCCCTGAAAGATTTGAAATTAGAGCAGAAACACAAACACATTTATAAAAACATCACTAAAAAGCTGTATCTAGCTTTTGTCATTCAGAAGCATATTTCTCCAAATGCTGGCTCACATTTAGCAATTCAGATCAGAAAGAAAAAAGTTTAATCCACAAAACTGAAAGGAAAACACTCTTACATTGCACTTACCAGAAATAATAATTCATATTTGTTAGAAAGAAATATTACATATGTTTACTTCACTCTGCAAGACCACTGTAGAATACACCTATGAATAAATATTATCACAACTCGTGCCTTAATGAATGTTTCAGTACCTACCTTAACCCATTGCTTAGAATGGTAAAACCTTTTAAGATGCTATAACACAATTCAAATTACCTTCCGAGGACCAGTACTTTTGAGTTCCATGACGTTTATGGTAAAATTGATTCTCTTTCCGTTCTGATCAAACTTGATATTTCCTGTTAGCCCTTCCACCTGAACCTATAATAGATGAAGATACAAGTGGTAGAAGAATTAAGTTTGTTTCTTTTCAGAAAATGGGTTTTTTATTTCCACAAATTATTATTGAAATTTCAGAAACATTAATGTAAGAGTCATTTTCATATGCAATATACTATCTTGGCCAGGTTCCTGAGGATTTCACTTCCACATTATTCCCAGCAAGATCCCGACAGGTTAGGAGACTAGCAGATATTTTCAAGCATTTATAGAGAACTTCACACATGCACTCATCCCATCATCCACTCCAGGGAGGCTACCTGTTTCAATGCCCTTTCTATTTCTACACCATGACCCCAGGGTACTGCTGGATTTGCAAGACAATCTCCAGCATTTCCTCTTCTGGAGATCTCAATCCTCTGTTTACGCAAATTACGGAAAGCTTCTGTCATCACTTGAACAGCATCATAGGTCAGAGCAGAGGTATACTGAAAAGAAGTGAAAATAGTTCATTAAAAACTGTCTTCAGCTTCACTATATCTTCCAATCCACTTGGTGATCCATTAAACGCTAGAAGGACAGCAAGATATACTTGAAATCAATCAATTTTTCCTTCGTTTACCCTCTGAGGGGCATCTGTGAAAATCCATCTAGTGTTCATCAGAATGGTTAGGGACAGTGCCAATAAATCCTAGCTAAGGATTTACAGACGTTTTCCATGTGAGTTACATTTTTTCTCACTTACAGCTGTGAAACAGTCCTGTCTGCAGATAGGGCTGGAAGTCCATGCAGGTGAAAGGGAAAAAAAAGAAATAATTTTCAGTGTTTAACCTGAGCTAGCCTGTAAAAATAAGAAGTTGTTCCTCTGATTACACTTCTCATAGAGAAGCATTTATTCACAGATCTTGAGACTTCATCTCCTCCCAGACATATACACACAAACCCAAAGAGCATGTATTTGTATATACATGCATTTAACTTTTTCCCATTAAATATAAAATCTCAGGGGTAGCTACTTTCATGTATGTAATACATTGTCAACACCACAGAAAACAGTTTTGAGGCTGAGATGCCTGGAACAAGTGGTGCCCCTCAAAGAGCAATATAGGTGAGGAAGAGCCCCATGTTCCTAAACTGACATAATATATGGAGCTTTACAACTTCTGAGACATCAGAGACGAATCCTGTGATCACATACATCAGGAACTGGGGCTAATTGGTCAAAAGCATTTATCTTCAGTGACTGGAAAATTTTACATCTCAACTAACTAACTGAACTGAAACCACATGTGCACATACACTGAGGACTTTGTTGGATGGGCTTTTTGAGTCTGAAACTCTACAATTAGGGCAAACATAAGAGCCATTTTTGGAAATATGGGCCAGAATATAACTACTCAGAGGCATATGAATGAATGGAATGATCCCTGTGAAGGCTATTAGATGCTGAAAATATATAAATTGTAAAGTGGAGAGAAATGATGTATTAGCTCTTTGCTTCAATGGCTCAGACTTTAATGAGAATTTTAATTAGTTAGCTCAAGTCATGCAGAAGGCTCTTGTAATTGTAACGAAAGCAAGCTCCCAAATTGAGATTAATTTTTGTATGCAACTGTCAGACCTTAGAAAAGGAAGAAAAGGAAAGTAGAACTCTTTTTTAAAGATCAGTAAGCTCAGTGATCGGTGTCAATCTTCTCAATAAAATTTTCTCAGTGACTTGTACAGAAATATTTAAAGGATCAGAACAGCTGAATGAAGTGAAAGACTGGCTGGAGTCACTATGACTTCCTCCTACTGGAGCAGCAGTGCTGAAGTGGTGCATGTGAATTTGGAGATGAGGAGAAGAAAGGACCCTGACTAGCAGTACTTCTTTAAACATTGCTCTTTGCAGTACAGAAACATATTGTGCCACACTAGCGTTCTGAGAAACTTTGGACACAGCACTGTCACTAAACATCGAAACATAGGGTAGCAGAGAAAATAAGAGCTTGGAACGGAGATGTAATAATGCTATCTAATTCAGTTATTCTATGATTCATTGCATCATTGAGGTATATTTAATGCATAATTACTGACCTGAATATTCATAGCTCAATCACACATGAGGATTATGTGGAGCTTTGCCTATCAATCAATGTCTATAAGTGCATACATGTCTTCACATATATGCAATCTACATGTCATAATTTAGATTAAGACCACTTTAATCTAAGGATCTCAAAATATTTTAAAAGTACTGTTGGAGATGCCATGAAAGCAAGCAGGCCATGAATCATTTCTTACTGCTTTATTGTGCATACACTTTCAGCTCCTAATAACCTTCATGGGGCTCATTAACACTATCTACAGCTTCATAAATTGATGTAAAGTTGACGAACTAAACCAAAGTGAACTCATTACCATAAACAAGAAATGACAGACCAATAACCTACTCATGCAGAGGTGTGTGCATCTGCATAATAAATAAAATGGTTGTAAGTTGAAGGATGCATTAGCCCTGCCTTGATTCACTTTGTTTTCCTGGAGATTCATCCACTTTCTGATCTTCATTATTAAAATAAATGGGAGCACTACTTGGAACATAATTCTGTGGAAGTGGGATGGGGTCTTACATCTTACAATTTTATGGCAGTGTAAACTTCCCAACATAATTTCAGTTCCTTTCACCTTAATATGATAAGATCAGCAACTTTACTACAAAATTAAATAGGTGCTATACTAGAGTTCTTACAGAATCACTTGCTTTAATTAAACCATGGCAAAGAATATAAAAAAAAATCTCACAACTTTAGAACTAGGATAATAAGCTGATAAGTTAAATTGCCTGAAGATTTTATGCCATTTGCTATGAAACATGGATTGCATGAATTTCAAATGAAAATAATTTTCTCTAAGTAGATGCCTTAATTGCCAAGCAGAGAAAACACAATGTCCATGCAATTTTCTTCAACTTAAATTTCTAACTTAACTTTCTACCTTCAACTTAAATGCCCTAGTAGACTGTAGTAAAATATGTAAGCTGCAATTGTGAAGATGAATTTGAAAAGCAAAGACAAAACAAAGTCATCCCCATCTAAGCAGAAGTTATTACATGTACTGTCCAAGAAAAACTGCCAAGATGTTCCTTTTTGTAAATTCAAATGTCTTCCAGTAACTCAGGAGATAGTGGAAATCCTTAGCAGAAAGGGCCAGGATTCTATTTTGTACAACCAGTAACTGAATCTTCTGAAGGTGAAATTGCAGAACACTACCCCAGAATATAACAAGGTTTTGTCATATGTGTAAGTTGCATAAAACTTACAAAGTTGTAAGATATTATAAAAAAGGTAGTTTAGTCTGTTAAACTTGCATTTAACTCAATGCCTGTTCATGTGCCCATGACAAAGCTGAGAGATATGATTAGATGATTAGACATCTAAAATAATTAAGACACTATACTTAAGCAGTGGAAAAGAAATAAAAATGTGAAGACATGAAAGCAAAAAAAATAGGAAAAAATAAAAGGAAAATATTCTGAATCACAAGAAGTGAATTTTTTCTCCTCTTGATTTGAATATCTGCAATGTCCAAATCTATCCTTGTTTACAGTCAGAGAACACAATAAGCGTTCTAAGGTGTGATTCATTTGACCAGTTAGACACCTTTTTGGAAGATGAAATTAATTGTGCTTTAGATTTCACTCTGATCTCCAGTGACTCCTGAGACTAGGGAGGAATCCAAGGCGGTCATCTTAGTAGTCTCACTAGTAACAAACTAAAACCACTCAGACGGACTGTGAACTAGCCATTCATCCCTAATCCAACACATCTGAGAGAAAGAAAACGTAATGGGAAAATTTTGGAAAATCTATGTCAAAGAATGCAGTGCTGTTGTACAAGACAATAGGAGACCTCAGCCAGAATGGCAGATCCAGCTGCAGCAGCACTCAGGAAGGCAGAAATCAGTCTGCAACAGGCACAGATGGAGGCTCCTCACCACGTATGAGGGGTGCTGTTGGAACAGCAGAAGGGACACGGCATCACTAGCAGAGGCTAAGAGAAAGGAGGCCTAAAATCTGATAGAAATATTTTCCCTTGGGGAGCGGTAAAATTCTGAGAGAGGAAATATAGGAAATGTTCTTTGTTGCAAGAGCAGAAGGGTAGAATCAATCAGTCTAAACACACTTTCACAACCTTCCTTATATTTAAACAATTTCAATATCAGCAAATATACAAAATAAGCTATAATAAAATCTCTCATCTGAATTTTTTGTGGTTTTCCCTCAACAAAGTACTTCTTTACTTGAATGCCAGTATATACAACAAAAGCAGACAGACTGATATAAACATTCCTACATCTTTATAAATTACAAACAAAACATAGGTACATACCTATGTAAACACACAATCAGAAAAGAAATGAGGCCCAAAGTTACTTGTCAAGAAGTAGAGAAGGAACTGGGCAACTGTCTCCCATACTTCCAGTGTAGTCAAACTGATCATCGGACACCTACTTCTTAAAGGACTCTAATGTAGCTGGGAGCTATTTTGAAACAGACAGTGTTACACACACTTTGGAAAATACCTGAAGGTGGTCTGGCAGATAAGAGAGCTAATAGAAAATTACCTGACTGATTGGAAATGGCTATTTCCTTCTGGAGCTCCTGGCACCTTGCATAGCATCCTGACAGGACATGGAATTGCAAAGAGCTACTTCCAATAGACACAAGAGAAATTGTCAAATCTTGCACACGTAAGTGTAACTGGAAGTGAAGATGGCCTTTGATTGTGCCCATAGTCAGGCTTTGTTCTCACCTGTTTTGTGCAGGCATTAGCATGAATGGGGGTGTGTACACAGCAGTGTGCTGAGAAAATGGGCCTTGAGCACCCGAGCATCTTCATTACCTCTGGCCATATTTCAAATACTGCAATGTGAGATAGAGGTCAGGGAGCCCAGAAAAGACAGTGCATGGCTCTTCCTCTTTGTTAGGATGATGCTCTTGTGAAAAGAGGCGGTCTTAGCAACAGACTTGCTTCCAGCTGAGAATAATTGCATACATACACAAGATATTTGGAAATAATAATTGGAAGTTTTTTAATGACAACCCCGGTTCTGACTAAAATGGGAAGAGAGATTAATAAAATGTAAAATTACCTGATAATAGTAAAAAATTAATTAGATTGATCTCAGTAAAGATGGGGTTAGAGACCAAGCCCTATTTATCTTAATGAATATACTAGGTGCATTACATTTTGTTTCCCAAAGTTGTACAGTCACATCAACTTATACTTTGATAACAGCCTTTATTCAAACACATCTGCAGCACTCTGTGTGCACAGAAAACCTAAACAAATAGGTATTTTTGCTTTGAAGTGCCATACCGGCATAAGATGCAAAGAACACCTGAAGAAACTGTCACTTTAGAAAAACTTGCATTCAGCTCCAGAACTGCTATCCAGAAAATCTGCTGATTTTTTGACATGTTTATATGTTTTAATTATCTCTGTGCTCGGTTTAGAAAGGCTGCTTTCTGAGCACACCCAGAACAGCTAGTCCAGTCGCAGGCACTTGCCAAACCCTAAATTCCTGGAAGTCAAACTTTTATTTGAAAGACATGCTCACAGCACATCCAGCAGACACTGACAGGACTGGGGCACTGGAATTATCCTAATGCTCCCACTGTAGGATATTTATAGGAGAAAGTGACCTTCTTTCACTCTTTTAAAAACCAAATATAGCAAAGATCACAAGATTTATAAAGCCCAAAGTGCTTGGTCTTTCTACCTATTTTATCTACTACTCTAATAGGAATGAATTCCTGAACCGCAATTTCTCTCCCAAGATTGTTCTGTACTGGAAGCAATCTTCTCACTGGAGTCTTCAGAGGTGCTAATTCACAGAAGAAAAAGAGTTCAGGTGCCTACTATTTTTTGGTTTTTATCTTACATTGAGAACAGAGGTTTTAAAGTACTTTGGTCTCCCATTATAGTAAATGAAAACCATTTACTTGTATCTGAATTCAAAAAGCTTTACAGAAATAACAAAAATAATTATTTGGAATTGAAGCCACAGCATTTCACTTATAAAAGACGTTGCTATATTCTAATCATGCCACTGCCCATGGAAAATACACATACTAACAAAATAAATAAGGTTCTAGAATGATTTGTGTAATCTTACTTCTAACTTAGAATGAACATGCAAAACAGCAATGCCACTAATGATAAAATCACCTTGAATGCACCATAAAACACAAAGAATATACAAATTTTTCCTTTTCACCATATAAATATACAAAAGCTTTTTCTTCAGTGCTAAGCCAGAACAAAGTATGTCACTCTTCACAGTATTAAAAACCAGCAGGATCCAGCAGCAAAATCTGAAGCCTTTGGTCACAGTAGTGAAAACAGACCAAGTAGGAATATCTCACAGGATGAGAACAAAATGTAAAAATAGAAAGGGAAAAGAATTCTCTGAAAAAGATACATGCCAAGAAAAGGATTTGAAAGAATTAACGTGAATGTTTGAAGTGTTGACGTGTGTGTGGAGTTCTTTGCCTTTTTCTTGTGAGTGTGGGTTTTGGCATTTTTCTGGTGTTTGCTGTTTTATTGGGGTTTTTTTTTTTTGTTTGCTTGGTTTGGTTTTTGGTTTGTTTTTTTTTTTTCCCAGGAGGGGAGAGCAAGAAAAAAAATCCAATCAGCAGTCCTCATCCTATATACGGTGGTCTAAGTATTTTCAAAATATGCCATTTAAAACTAATAGTAATAATTCAAGCCTTAAATTTAAAACAATAGGGGGAAAAAAGAAACACAAAAAAAACCCTAAAACAATTCCTAAACCACAATTCCCCATTTTCATTATCACTCCTCATCTATCCTAATCAGCAACAAGATAACCTGTTGTATCAAGATAAACAGCTTTCTCCTTTAGATTTACTCCAATCTAATTTCCAGGAAGAATACTAATAGAATTGAATACACCATTCTTACCAGGTTGCTGATTTCACCAAGACGTAGTTTTTGTCAAAGAATAATAAACACTTCATTTTTCATTTTCTGCCACTCCATGCTAGGTAATATGGGCAGCTACTTACATTAATTGGTCCTTAATTACCAGACCTACCCCAGAAATACACTTGTATGTCTCCCCTCCTTAATAATTTAAGTATGCCCAGTGCTTCTCCTCCTCCCTTATTCCCCTGACCCAAGAAAGGTGCAGTCATAGGTGCCTCTCCAGCTCTGAGCTGGGCCATTTTTCTGTGTCTTTCACTCACATTTCAACAGCCTCTTTTCACTCTGCTGACCCCTTTTTTGCAAGACATCATTCCTCCTACTACTACTATTTTAATCTTTGTCTATGACTCCCTCTTCTCCTCTTATCCCCAGTTCTCCATCAAGCTTGACTGTCCTAAATGACATTGATCTTTGTGAGGCCAGGGTTATATCTGACCTTGATGAACACTTGAATCATGAAGGAATAGTAGCTTTTCCTGTTTATATCCACCATATCCAGATGAATTGCTGGCTGAGAAAAAGCAATATAGTTCCTGGAAAAATAGGCAGGAGGAATCCACTGCACTTCGTTGGCTGATGATTCTTAATAATTTATAATTACTAAGTGGATTCAAGTTCAAAGAAACATAGCTTCATAGAGACATCAGGACTTGGCTCTGTAGGTTTCTGAATTCTGCTTTATCACAGCTCAGCCACTTTCAGGATCGAAGGATCTGGGTCAATTGGCCTTTTGCATGTCTGAGACAAATCTGCAGATATTGCCTCAAACCACCCACTGCTTTCAGTCTAAATGTTCCATTCTTTAACTGAGTTTTCTTAAAAGAAAAAAAAACCAATATCCCAACCCAAACCAACTATGCTGGAATGAGTGATTACTTACACAAAACAGCCTTAAGCTATTAAAAAGAAGCATGAAGTTTAACACTGAAATTTCTTATGCTCACATTTTTTGTATTTATTTTTTTTAAATAGAGAAGACTGAATATTGAGATTTGAAAGCCCAGTGAAACCAGGTAGCTGGAACACCAACTGCTATATGCATACCTTTTTTTATGCCCAGGAAACCAATATGCAAGGATTGAAAACAGGCAGAACAATCTCAAAAATCTAGTTTTATAAGGGAATTTAGGAAAAAACCAAAAATACTCCAGATCAGTTCCTTGTTCAACCTTGTAATAAATACTAAAAATTATCTATAAAAATCATATTTATAAATCATTATGATCTACTTGAATTAAGGCACATTCAATAATATTTCTCTATTAAAACTGTAGCAGGTGCAACAGAATATCCCCTATAACTCTTATTAAAATTCATCGCATTATAAAACCATATTCCAACACACTGCAATCATAAGAGGCATGGCCTAAAATGAAGATAGTGTCTAATTCATCAACTGTACACTTTTGCTTTGTCATCTATACCTTGATAAACTGCCTTCTGAACTTTCAGTGTGAATAATTGTTTTCAGCGTTTTCTTCTTTGTTCACATTGTTTTCTTCTTTGCTCCTTGTTATAAGTGAGTCATCTAAATGTTAATTATTTCTGCAAGGTAAATAATTGTGTGCTATGTATTTTTGTATTTTTATTTCTGCATGTTACCTGTACTGAATCCTTCAGCTAAATTTGCACCAGCATAGTTAAACCAGCATCTTTCAGGTACAAGCATCATTACTCCTGACTTATGGTTTCATAATAATTTCCTAAAGACTATATGAACAAGAAACCTGAAAATGTGATACTATTTAAGACAAAATCAGGAAGTAAAAACAATGTCGTGTTTTGGTATCTTAGCTATGCACTGGTTGGGTGGGGAAAGAGATTATCAAGCCAGAAATACAATCATGAAAAGAGAACATCTGAAACATTATGTGCCAGCATGAAACAGTTTCACCCATCCAAAATAGCTGCATGAGTACCAGGGTTGTTATCACCTTCTGACACAATGGGATTCTCTACGAGTCTAGCTTAATTAGGTCTTCAACCAGGCAGCCCCAAAATTTTTTCTGCATGCTGCACAGAGTTTCTGTATATATCATATGCAAGTTGTCTCAGGCTCTTCAAGCCTCAGGTTGCTCTGAGAAAAGCTTATCTCAGAGCAGGATGGCTTTTAGAACAGACTATCTCAGTTGGACAGACCTATCACGATTATCTAGTCCAACTGCCTGAACAATTCAGGGCTGACCAATTCTAAAGTGTGTTTTTAGCAGAACTGTCCAAATGCCTCTTAGACAGGTTTGGGGCATCAACCAGCTCTCATGGAGGACTGTTCCTATGTTTGACTACCCTAAAAAAAAATGAAAGAAATGTAAGTACATGCTCCAAAGGTCCAGTCTGAACCTGCTCTGGTGCAGCTCTGAACCATTACCACACATCCTCTTGCCAATGGATACCAGGGAGTAGATCTCAGCCATCCTCTCCACTGCCCCTCCTTAGAAAGCTGTAGAGAGCAATGGGGTCACTCCTCAGCCTTCTCTCCAAAGGAGACAAGTCAGAGACCTTCCTTGTCCCTCACAGGACATGCCCACTTGGAGCTTAGTTCTTAGTAGGGGGGTTGGCTCTGACTGGACACTAGGTGCCACCAAAGCTGTTCTGTCACTCCCTTCCTCAGAGGGACTGGGAAGAGAAAATAAAATGAAAGGCTTATGGGTTGGGATAACGGCAGGGAGAGATCTCTCAGCAGTAACCATAACAGGAAGAACAGACTCAACTCAGAAAAATTTAATTACTAATCAAACCAAAGTAGGATAATGAGAAAATAAAAAATATATCTCCAAACATCTCAACCCACTTCTCCCTTCTTCGGGGGCTCAACTTCACTCACAAATTCTTTATACTCTGTTCCACAGTGGGACAGGGGGATGTGGAAGGGGGTTGCAGTCTGTTCAGCACCCATCTCTGCCGCTGCTTCCTCCTCACAGGGTGGGCTCCCCACACTCATCTCCTGCAGGGAAATTTCTTCTCTGGCACCTGGTCCACCTCTGTCCTTCCTTCTGCACTGTCTGCAGGGCTGTTTGTCTCATATATTGTCACTCCTCCCTCTGGCTGCTCTTGAGCAGCAGCTTTGTCCTCTTCTTGAATGTGTTATCAGGGCACCACCACCTTCCCCGATGAGCTGAGCCTTGGCCAGCAGAGGGTCAGTTGTGGAGCCAGCTGGGATTGGCTTCACTGGACATGGGGGAAGCTTCCAGAAGCTTCTCACAAAAGCCACCCCCATGGTCCTCTTCTACCAAAACCCTGCCACACAAAGGCAACACAACTTATGTCTCACTAGCCTTCAGGAGATACAGATTGAGCTTCTTCTGGCAAATAGACCAAAGGCTGCCCCTCGAGAGAATGGGTTTATCAGATCAGCAAACTGGAGCAGTTGGACGTGAACGGATGTGCTGTCCTTCAGTGTCCTTCCACAAGATCAAGAAGCTTGCCTTAAATGTAACAGCCTGGAACAACATTAGGCTCAGAAAGCCCAGCATATTTGTAAATACACAATACTGGATCAAAAGGAAATTTCAACTTGTTATTATTCAGCCTTTATAAAATTAAACATGTCTTTCTTTTTGCTTCTTGACAAAAAATTAGCCAAGATGCTCAACTCTATGTTTCAAGATCTACTCATTAGCTCTTCTAGAACTGCATGCATAGACTGGCAACACCTTGGTTACAACAGAAATGTTTTAAATTTAACCTGAAGTAAAGCATGTATCAGAAATAATTTTGAAAGATGTAAAAATATTCTGTAAAAATGTCTGCAAAGCACTTGTTTTAAGTATCCTGCTTAATCTATAAATCTTCTGCTTTTATCAGTACAGGTACAGTGCAGCAACAAATGAGATCAGTGTCTTTTCTCATCTATGTCCTAAGACAGCAATTTTTTATAATTAATATTTTATAAATTGTAAAGATACATTATTAAAGCAATTTGATACTGATACTCTTCTGGGCATCTGTGGAAGAGGCTTTTAGCAATGCTCTTCTTTCTTGAAGAGCATGTTCCTTTGAAATGCATTTTTTCTTAGAAAGGGTGCCTCTCTCTATTTTCAGCACTGTACTTGGACGTTGTGGTATGTCTTATCAGCTCAGTCATAGTCCATTGACTTGCATTTTGTAATGTGGAATGAATGTACACTTACTTTTGGATTACAAAAGGAAGATAATACAACAGAGTTGCGATGTTTTTGTCTGCAATGATAGAACACTTCCAATCCCAGAGATAATATTACCTGTTAGGGGCAGGTAATTACCTCTCATTTCTATACTGATGAATCCAGGGCTCTTGTCAGCCTTCCTATCTGTTTCATACAGAATCTGCAGCAAGAGTTTCCTAGATTCCATGGGAATGGGAGCAAAAGTTCATTTATCAGCACTAGCAATTTGGACAGCTACCTCAAAATCAAAAGGGGAAAAAAGTTATTTTTAAGACCACTTAAGGGAAAGTGGGAGACCAGTGCATTAACCTACTCAGTAATCTAGATGTTTATAGAAAAGCAGAGTGTAACAGAGCTAGAAAAACAATATAAGAAGGAATGAAATGCTCACAAAGGACAGGTAAGAAATGCAACTCAGCACGAGTTGATGAAATAGCCTGTACTTAAAGTAATGATGAAGTGGACAGATATGGTATAAGCCCATCTTAACCACCAGCAGCACAAGAAAGCAGTGCAGAAAAAGACTTGGCTGTTAGCATCTATCCCATGAGAAATACATCTCACTAGTGTCATGGTGGTGAGGAGAGGGAAAAAAAAAAAGCAAAAAGAAACTAATATAAAAGAGCCCCCTGAAATGAGTACTGTCTCTGAGACACATGAAGCCATTATTTCCATTTCCTCAGCATAGCACTCAGATGTGTTGCAGTAGCCAGTCTGGCATTTGAAAGAGCTACCAAATAGAAAGGTTCCAGAGCAAAATGATAAACAGGATCTGAGAGCAGAAAATTCATAAGAAAAAGGGATTATTTGGTTTTGCAGGGAAGAAAGCAAGGCAGGAAGGGTGGCAGCCATTTTCAAATACAGGAGGACAGTGAAAAAGCAGAACCCTCTCACAGCCATTAGAAACATATAAAGGAGTAATGGATCAGGTGATATAAAGACTGATTAAGGTTAGACAAAAGCCAAAACCAAGATCATTTAAGTGCTGAAATAGATGCTTGGAGAAGCTGTGAAATCACTACTCAGAGGAACTGCACAGGTTTATCTGATTCTGCCTTCAGGCAAGGAGGACAGACAGGTGACTGACTGCTCAAAGACCTTTCCTGCCCTCTTGCCATGATTTCTATGATTCTGCCCTGTCTCTAACTCCCTCTAAAGTGGGAATGAAATGTGACATACCTCTAACCCCGTCTGTAATGACAAGCAAGGATGAGAAGCAATACGTGTATAAGGGCAAGTGATAGAAAGCTACACAAAGAAATACAGTAACTGATACAAGCAATGTCACCAAATATTGCAATATACATCCACGCTTTCCTCACCAGCAATACCTCTAGCATTTATAAACTGTCTGATAATCTAACATAGATCTCAATTTCTTGAGTGAATATCAGTGCAGTCCTATATATATCTTGAGCAAACAATATAAAGGAGAGGTCAGACTTTGAAATTGAATTTAAAATGCGTTCTAAATCAATGATATTCAGGAAAATAAGTGTTTCAATTACTTTACTTTTCCTATTCCTAACAAAATAAACCTCAAAAGCAGAAGATATTGCAAATACTCTCCTTCAACTCTTTCAATTTCTACTAGAATTGAAAGGACTTATAATGGAAGAAATAAAGGGAATACCTGTGGCAAAGTTAGAGATTTTTGTGCTTTAATACAACGTTAACACCACTTCACGTTATCTAACATGCAATTTCCCCCAGTGTAAGTAACACCAGAGGCCTTATTACTGTGTCTCACCATTTCAATTTTTCCATCACTGATAAAAACTGCATCTTGTTTTCAGTTTGAGTTCTTCACTACAACCATTTGTTTTATGTATTTCTCTATTATTATTTCTAGACTATGATTCTGCAACATGAATATGTAGGTAGGTTTGGGCACTCAAGAATCAGAGAGACAAAAGGATTCTGTTAATTCTCCACAGCCACATCCCTTCCCTTTTTCCTAAATGAGAGCAATTACATATTACATATACTACACATCTGTAATATAAATATACCTAAAGAACTGACCCAGACTCCAGTGTACTTTTTCAAACATCAAGTAAGAAATTCACTACCTCTGTCATGAAGATTTTAAACTATAAAAATAACCACAGAAAAAAATAACTTGGACTAAGTTACCACCAAATTGGCCTCATAAAAAAGGAATCTATATTGTTTTGTTTTGGTTTTTTTTAATTAAAATTAAGGTTTTCTACCAGGCGTTTGAAAAAAAATGGTTCTTCCTTCCATGCTGACCTTTTAATTAATTTCATTATAAATTAAGAACATGCTTCATATTCAAATTATACCACAGAAAAGTTATGCCTAGAACATTTGGAATGTATTTTTTTGTCTTTTACAGCTATTTAATACTATGTTCTTATTAAAATCTCTGATTGTATTACTTAAAACAGAAATTATCTAACATTAAAATTGAATTATTCTTTTTAGTATCTTGCAGCCACTAAGTGATAGTTAGAGAAAGTGAGAAGGTACTATTATCCTAGTCTTATCCAGAAGTAAAACTGAGGTAAAAAAGTGAAATCACCTGCCCAGTGTTACATTGTGTGTCATGCAGGCCTGAAATCAGACCATGATCCTGCATATCAGGCATAGCACTTATTTTTGCAAGTCTTTGTAGGATTTGGGCATCTGTCTCAAAGGAACTGTCTAACCATTTCTTTGGGTTATTATGTTACATCAAAAAAGTGCTAAATCTGTGCTCCCCAGAAGCATGATTAATATTTGTCTTTAAATATTTCAAAATACAGAGAAAGAGAAAAAATTCAAAACAGAGAAAAAGAAAAATCAAAAAATCTCAGTAGATCTAGTTAATCTATCATCATATCTAAACCAATTACCTAACAAGCTGCCAGGCACAGATTTACAGTGACACAAGAAAAAATTGCCTTGAACATTTTTAAGAGTGTAGCATCTTTGCTCAATCAGCCCCATGACAGAGAATGTTAAAAGTACTCCAGAGAAATACAAAATTGTGTTGGGACTGTTGATTTTCAAGGGCTTTCTATCTCTTGTGTTTCTATTCCAAACCCTTCAATTCCTGTACTTCTATTGCAGTTAAAACAAACATAAGACATACCTTGATTGTACTAGTGTGTGCACCAGGATATTCTTTCTCCTCCAGTGTTGACCAACGTTGTATAAATTTTGACACCACGGGATCATCATAGTCAACTATCTGAAATCCTGAGACATTAGCTCCTCCAAACTGAATTTTTGACAAATCTCCATCAGTAAATCCCTGAGCACAGAAAAAATTGTCCGTTATTTGAATAGTTTTGGCAGTTCTCTCAATAGTGTATAAAAAGCAAGAGTTACCATATGACCTCTACTGCAGAACAGTAAGCCAACATTTTCCTCAGACTGGATCCAACTTAAATCCTGTGCTGCCAGGATTAAGTCACCAGTTCCATCAGCCACCAATGCTTCTTGCTGCCCACTAGACAAACACTTTTATAGAGAGCAAGAGCAGAGTGGACCTGTCCTTGCCATTCTAAACATCCTGTTAATTTCAAGGGGACCACTTAAGTGAGAAAAGGAACATTACACATGAGTAACAGGCAAGCAGGTTTTAGGCAGGAATACTTACAACCACAGCTCTATCCTCTTTTTTAGGAACTCTAAAGCATGGGGAAGGACTTACCATCTCCACTGCCTCCTCCCTCTGACATAAAGAACTACTTCTCATTCTTACAAAAAGTTCTTGTGTTCTGTTTTCTGTTATTTAACTTCACCCAAATAACCCTACAAATGCATTTCCATGAAATAATGATGTCAGACACTTATTATGAATAAATGTTGTGAGTGAATACAAAAAGAAGCAGCAAATTCAAACCACATTATCAGAAGTTGCTACGATTGCTATATGAGATCCTCTTTAATGATTGCCTATTAATGATCCTCGTGTTGTTGCCTGCTAATACAGACACTGCTACACGGGTCATGTAACTTGACAGTTGAGCAGGAACATTCATTGTATATTCAAACATTCATTGTATATTCAAACATCTTCTCCAACTATCAGAATGTTTAAATTCTCAAAATAGATACATTTCTTGAATGACTGATCAGACTGGAGGAGAATATTACTACAGTCCAAAAAGAAGAAAGCAGGCGGATTCAGTGAAGATACGATTCAAATACTAGATAAGTTTTTCTTCTGGCAGAGAAAAACAAGTTTTTAAAATCACTTCCATAAACATTTTATACATGATATTAAACAGCTTTAAAATGTAAGATTCAGTAATTTTTAGATCTTATGGACTTACTGCTACAAATTTAAAGCAACAGCTAAAATAGTAACCAGTTAGCATCATGAAATCCACTGGGCACATTTTCTAAAATTTCCCTTAAGACTCAAAATACTGTTTATCCAACATTTGCAAAGTAAACCACAGATGTCTAACAGATAATTTCTCACATTTTGTAAGACTTTTATGCCTGCTTTATGAATATCAGCACCTCAACTTCTTTATCCAAAAATTAGTTATTTAGATATAAGAATGAAACCCCAGTGCTCAGCTTTTAAAGAGGCCTTTAAAGCAAAAGGCTTCTTCACACGGTGGCACCCACATGACTCTTCAGAGCACTGCCCGCCTGGAGGGGGAAGTGTTTCCATCAAAGGCCAGGAGGAGACAGGGGTTATGCCTCCAGGGCCAGAGACACACCATGCTCCTTCTGTTTCCTCAGGCTCCTCAAAGCACTGTGGAAGACAGTGTCAATTGGGGCACTCTGGGCCCTGCTGGAATTTATATCAAACACTGTCACAGTTCAAGAATGAATGATGAAAAAAATGGTTTGGTGGCACTCACACTATAAAACCCCCAAAACTCTTTTCTTGAGCAGGATAACTGAGATTTGAGCATACAGAATTTCCTTGTCTGTCACAAAAAAAAAAAAAAAAACAAAACCAAACTGGATTAGTTTCCCTAGCTTCAGCAAGTGTTTATAGGCTTTAATATCAGTAAAATGGCCCGCCACCTAAAGACACAATGTCAAAAAAATTCCCTTGACAGAATTTAGTGAGTTTTCTGAGCTTTCCCTGCAGGAACACTATTAGCTATACAGTGTGATCACCTAACTTCAAGAACACATTAATCCAGATTGATCACCCAGCCAATCTGAGGGATGAAACGTGGAAATCCGAGACTCACTAGTCTAGCAAAATGAAACATGAAAACTGTGGTTCTAAAGTAGTTTAAAAGTTGTGAGAGAGAAATCACCACCTTGCTGAATAAATGTATCACCCTATGATGCAGAAAGTTATTTTTCTATTTTACATACACTCTTTTTCTAAAGTATGTAGAAAAAGAGAAGTTCCATTGAAGGTGCTGAGCAACCTTCATTCTCATTGATGGGAATATCATAAGAGGCATTTAAACCCTGAAAACACTCAGCCAATAAACAAACATAATCTCAACACATGCATTCATTTAGCAAGGATAAAGACATCTAGATATTTTTTCTGTTTTCTAAAATGTGTTTGGAACAAAGTACTAGTAGATGTACTTCCATAAACAGTCAAAGGAGCAATACAGGTATTTTAAATACTAAGAATGCTTACCAGATTTGCAATGATATAGTGGTATCCTTTAACATGTTTACCAATTGTGATAACCTGTAAAAAAAGAAGAAATACCCTCATAATGGAGAATGTTCACTTGGCATACGGACAAAGACTTGAAAGGTACAAAATGCACTGTGATGTAAAAGCTAGTTAAGAGCTTTACGGCACACGATACTGAGTTTGTGTGATGCTTTATCCTTTATTTTGCCTAATGCACCACTGAGCATACTCTGCTGCTAGAAATTAGTTGAAGTCCAAGTCCCAAGAGGGAGAGTCCCTCCAGACACAGGAGGTGAATGCTAACTACTGTGGTGCGCCTCACAGACTCCTGTTAGATTCTGCCCACTGACATTCATGAATTATGATGAAACCTCGTAAAGTTCAAATTGTTTATTGCTCTAAGTGTTCCTCACAATCTCCCTCAAAGCCAGCTGGTGTCTTCTCAACAGTGTCTGCTTGCAGACCCGTAGCATGGATTCTTCTCCCACTTAAGCCTAACTAAGACTATGTCTGCAAGGAGAAGTTTGCATTTTGAAGCTAAGCACTTTTCCAGAGGAAGGATGTGCAAGATAAGAGGAGTCTAGAGGTTTATTCCATCTTTGGAACAATGAGAACAATGAACTTAAATTAAGAGAGGATGACTCATTCATTTCCTCATGTAACATATAACTAAAATATTCAGACTAGGTATTCTGAAACTTTTATCAGGGTACTACTGAACAACATTCCACATACTTGGTTTAATGAAGTTACAGAAATATAATTGAAAGCAGTTATAACATTGAGTTTACATTACTAGAGTTTGAGACTCAGAGGGATCACATTACATAGGCCATGGAAGTAATAAAATTTTTCCTCTTTTGAGGTTAATATATATATGATATATGAACTTAAGTATCCTTAAACAATTACCTGATCAGACTACTTAAAATAAAATAATTACTAAGAGGTTTAAGAACTATTTTCAGGTGTATTTCTTACGTAGCTGCTGCTTCCAAAGAAATTTCAGTTATACCAAATAAATTAGCTCTTCTGTATGAACTATTTCTTCATCATTGGTATCAGAGAAAACAACCAGCAGCTGCAAGCCTCTGGATCAATGCTCAGTAACTCTGCTCCAGCTGCCACTGGGTACTTTTTTATTAACCCAGCTTGCTAAAACTTGCCACTTGTCCACTAAGGATGAACACTGAGGATGCTGCCAGTTACAACCAAGAAAATTCAGTGGTAGTACCAAAAGCCATGATGAAGGAGCTGTGCACACAAAAGCTTTTCAGCAGTTCAGAGGACCTTCTGTAGCAGGGATAGACAAGTAGTGGCAGTAATTACAGAGTTGCCCAAAGGGTGTTATCAGGGTGAAATGAGATTCTGCAAAGGAAGCTGCTGAGAAGAGACAGCAGCTATATAATGAAGAGCATGATAACACAGACCTGCCAGATCAGAGGAATATAAACTAGTCTGAGGAGAGATGGGAAACTGAAATATTTTTCAACTTGCATGATTTGTTGAAATCTGAAGAGAAACTATAACATGAGACAAAAAACAAGAATGATTAAGTGACTTTGGAAATACATTTTGTGCCAATACAAAGATCCAAGGGCTACAAAGTGTACCTGGGTAAACCTGAGGCTGTCACCTCAGTTTAAAATACTTGCAGGATAAATCAAAGCACTAAAATGAAAGATTTGTTCAACAATAGAAAGCAAGGAAGGTAGTGACAAAGTTGTTCCTTTATGTATCGAGCAATGCAAATAGTACTTTGGTATTCAAGGAAAATCTGGTTAAGAGAAAGCCTGTTGCATTTCTTGCAGCAAAAATACACAGTAAAAGGGACACTCATATGATGTGTCTACTTCAGGCATCCTCATGAAATGCAGGAGTTTTTCAGAGCAGGAATTCAAATAATTTTTCAAAAAATAAATCCGGTAGCAAAGCAAGACCTAAAGTATGCTACTATTAGAAAAGACAACCAGAAGAACACACTCAAAGGATACTCACAAGCCAAGAAATTCATTGTTCAGCATTTAATTTTAAGAGATGGAGAAAACTATTAGAGAATCAGTTAGTTAGACTTTTTTTTAGGCTACTTGAGAAATAGAAAGTGGGTTTACCTTTAAATGTAAGGAAGGGAAGTTTCTGAGTGTAAGGATAATGGGCTTAAAAACCAGACCAAAGTGCAGAAACAACTAGGCTATCTTGTGAAGAGAATTCCAAGATGAAAGCCGTTTGGGACAGTTGCAAACAGTTTAAGAGAACATACTCCAGGGCAGAGCATGTAATAATAATAAACTATTTAGAGGAGAACAACTAACTAGAGTTATATTAACTGGCATATGAGGCTGATTTGGCTGTTATGTAGGATTCTTCAGTGACTTACAAATCAAAACAGCAGAAACAAAAGCTTAGCCAGCTGTATGTCTGAGGAGTAGCACAAGTCTGTGGGGATGAGCTGAGAAACTCTAAGGGTCTAAAAAAGGCAGAATCCATCAAAGTGCAACTAGGGCAAGAAAAATATCCCAGAACTGCAATCAAAATAAGAAGCAGACAAAGACAAAAATAGGTCTATTATGAAACAAAGACTGTAAAAATGAATGGTAACTGAAGGGTAAAGAGGGTTCTTGTCTATAAAAAGTGACTAAAAGGTGAAACTAAAGAAAATTACAGACAGCCAAAGCTTCACATCAGAAATTATAATGAGTATTACATACTTATTTTAAAAAGAATGTATAGGATAGTAAGATAATTGCTAAAAATAGTCTTGTCAAGATCAAAATATGTCAAAGCAGTATCTTTCTTTTCTCTGGTCTGATAATAAGGAAACAGCAAGATGTGACATATCTTGAGTCTAACAAGGTGATTGTTCTGTTGGACGTCATTAGAAACTCACAAGAGACATGGACAAGACAAAAAGTCACTCTAAGATAAGTAAAGAACTGTTTGAAAAGCCACACAGAACCAGCTGAAGAGGACCTATAAGGACTACTTATGTCAAACATTGCTCTACATTGTACATTTCTTGACATTGATAAGTCAGAAAATACGATTTTGAAATACTGCAGATGACAGAGAGATCACACTCTCAGAGATCAAATGCTCTTGAGAACAGGATCAAACTCAAATTTATCTTGAAAATTAGAAAAAGGATTTGTGGATATGAATTCCAAATAAAACACACAAACACAATGTACTCCATTAAGGACACTGCTCATTGTCTGAGCCTCTTCAAAATATAACGACCTTCAAAACAAAGACCAAAATAACAAGCCCTTCAAAAAACCTTCAAACAAATACATCCCTACTCAGATGATACATCCCTACTGATGCTGCACAGTCTCACATGATGAAGCTCAAGCCAACAGGGAACTATCTTTACAATTTTCCATTGTGCTCTGCATGCATGAAAAGCAGGAAGGTACAGAGCCAGTAAGAACTTCCTAGACTCTAGGACTGAAGTGGCAGATTTCAAAGTAATGCAGTAATTTGAGTCAGAGCACCATGATAATGTTGCTAAAAAGAAGACTTTTTTAAAAAGTCATTTTGGCAAATAATTTGCATGGGTGGAGAGAAGACAGATTTTGCTGTTCTTTTTAAAGCTCAGGAGGCGTTAGCTATGAAAAACAGCATCCAATTTTGGTTAACACACTTTAAAAGTGACACAAAATGAAGAGACAAGCAAGGAAAGTACAAATGATAAAGAGCTTCAAAACACAAATTTGAAAGGGCATTTGATGAGGAACAGTAGCTCTGATACAGTCTTCCCAAGACATAAAAGGTTCTCAGAAAATGCATTAGAGGGAGAAAATACCTTCTAGGTGTAAAAAAAACTAATCCTTAGACATAACTATCTATATTGGACCAGATATAATAGTGTATCAACTATGTATGATACAGTATACTACTTAGGCTGTAAAAAAGTCTGAACAAGGTATTTTGTAAATTATTGTTTTTCTTTTAAATAACCAGGATAGAAAACTATACAGGATCATCCAGATAGAATTATCTTGAGTTTGGGCAAAGGAGGGAGAGATAATAGGATTTGTATGTTCACTTTCTCCCTGGCACATATGCAGTCCTCAATACAAGCTTGTCACTGCCAAATGATTCATGACAGTGACAAAAATACCATCAAAACAAATGAACTCATTACATTTACTTATAGAATACTGCTAGCTGCTGTCACTGAAGAAAGGAGAATAGCAAACCTGATCAACAATGTCGTTGACTTTATCGCGTTCACAGTCCAAAATCACTCGTCTTTCCTTTTTTACCTCTAGATCTTGAAACAATGAACGGTAAGTTTCATCTTTTCTCTCGTTGTTAATATTTCCTACATTGATAGCAGTCACTTGCCATTTCTTTTCAGCAGCAGAATCCAGCACAGCTTGCAATGTTGATAAGCCTGGCAAAGCACAGGAGAAAACAGAAGATATGACAAAGCTTCAGGAATTAACAAGCTTCTACAATGTGATTTGTGAGATCACTTATTTAAGTTCACTTATTTAAGTGTAACTTGTTTGACCTGTCACAAGTAGCTAGAAATCAGAAACTAAGATATATGTGGGCAAAATCAATTATTATTGCATGAAACTTCCATTTGCATCACTGCAAGGCATCAAGGTAAAGCCTCATAAGTGCAACCTTTGGGCTTGGCCCAATCTTCAGAATTGGATTTGGTTGTTTTCACTGATCCACTGCTGAAATTCCACACAGTGGGAAAGAGATCTTCTAGGAGAGGAGTAATCCAATTAGAGCAAAAGGATCAGCTTCTTATTAAAAAAAAGGATCAGCCTTATTAAAGGATCAGCTGCTTAAACAACAGCTATTGAACAGCTTTTGTTCCCAGCACTTGAGCAGAACTGTATTTAAACCCGGACCTCACTGAAGTCTATGGCAGAATTCCCATGTTCTGCAGCAATGGTAATGGATTTATTATTTCTGCTTCCTATAGTTACATCCCTGATTATGAAAGATGTGCTGAGATATATTTTTTCCATATAGATAAGCAGGCTCAACGCTAACACCTACAAGCAGTGTAGAGAAGTTTCCTTCCTTCCATCTCTTACTTTTGGCAAGTTCCTGACAGGAGCTGTAATGTTTGTACAGATGCCTGTGATATACTGTAAAACCAGTGAAGATTTTACTTGACAGATTTTACTTTTTAGGGATGAGCTAATGTAGTAGAGAAACATGAAAATTACTGCTGGAAATTAATTCCTGCTATACAAAAAGTACAATTTTAATGACTTCCAGCAGTACAAGAATGAGACTTATCATGTTTCAATTCCTACTAGAGAGTTCTGCATGATTCTAGAGAGTAGTTTTAGGGATACCAGATACTATTATAGGAAAAAAAATTCGATTTCTTATGAGTAAATTGACATTTTTTTCACATTCTTCTCTCCTGAAACCACCAAGCATCAGGAGTCATTTCTTTGAGACAAATTCTGACGTGGTAAGTAGAGGGAGGTTTAGGTATAACTCTCATGAGAAATAATAGTGGTTATACCCATAAATATAGAAGGAGAGCACTAAAAATTAATTTGTCTCACAGTCTGTAGGTATAATATTAAATTAAGATTGTTCAGTGTTTAGCAATTCATCTTCATCACTGAAAATGGTAATGACACACAGCACTACACAAGACTGGTCATCAGCAAAGGCAGAAAATGGCAGGCTTCCAAAAGCATAAATTGAATTATTATCTTATACAATTCTGGTTTGCCAAGTCTCTTTAAAGAAAGACTGTTATTAAGTTTTGTATGTCATGTAATGATTATTTATTTTAAAATCACAGATAAATACAGTCCACCGGTACACATAAACTATTTCAAATCCTAAAGATGAATCTGGAGAACTTGCGTTAAATGGGAAAGATTAGTAATGTAAGCAAACTGAGAGATGCAGGGAGCATCTTAATACACTGAAAAGCACTAAAGTATGTTTAAACCTCAAAATACTGCTTGAAATGATGAATTAAAATTTTTTAAAAAAGACAAATCAGCCATATTGAAGCCATTTATTCTGAACAATTGTTTCAATTATAATTTAGCAGATTTCAGGCCCTCCAACCTGTCGAAATTTCCTCTGAATTAAATAATCTCAACTAGGCCCAAATTAATAAGGACTATTAATGCCAATACCACCCATTGCAAAGGGTTCCTTTATTTACTCCTCTGATCTTCTGTTTTTCCTAGGGTTTCTCTTTTCCTGAGGTACTCTCTGCAGAGATATCAAATGGCTGCCTGGATTGCTTGTTTTATTTTTTTGGGGCAGCAGATTTGCCATCCCCATACAGCTTAGCTTATTCTGATAGCAATAACATGTTGCAAAATCACAAAAAAAAAAAACAAAGATAACCAAACAGAAAGCATTTGCAGCAATACTTTTGTGAAAGTAAAAATGAAAGTGAAATTTTCTGAAGGGTAGTAACAAAAGTGGGAGACTCTGCAGAGCAGAAAACTTCAGCAACTTCAGCTGCTATTTTTTAAGCTGCATGAGTACTTCTGCCTGGGAAACTCATGTCCTGAACCTCTTTTGGTTATCATGAGGCAAACTTTTAAAGCAGTGAGCTTTGGAAAAGGAAGATGAAAGAGAGGCTGAATAACTGAGCAATTCTTTTACAGATACAATAATGCTTCTACTTTTTCCAAAACTTAGTGTTACTAATGGCGGAGAGGATGCAAGGATGGTAAAGAACACTACTCCACATTCCATGAGAATAACTACTGCATTAAGACAGTAATGACTTGGGCACACATATACTGAATGGCCTCACTCCTTATGGACAGGAATGACAGCAAATTGCCCTGTACTTCAGCCACTCAGTCCCTAAACACAGAAGTGCTCCAACACCAGCAGTAAACAATTCTTTAGGAATAAGTCATCAAACTAATTCTTATTAGCCTTTATAGTTTCCATGAAATTAAGTAAGTCTCTTTGCCTTTTTTTATCTCACTCCTGAAGGTGAAAACATCTTCAATTCTATATCATTCCTTAAATATACATCACTGTCACTACAGTAACAGGCAAAAGTGCTTAAAGGAACAGTGGACTTGTGTATCTGGGATTTGATGTCAATGTAGCTGGCTACAAACTGCTGGACTCTGCAGACTGACCTCATGCAATCTGTGGGGAGCACTGAGGAGCAAGGATTTACTCCACATAAGGGTAGGAACTTCATGCCTTGGAGCTTGTTATCACTGGGGTGCCTTGCCACAATTAAAACCAAGAGGTAAGTAAAAAAGGAAGAACCTAAGGGTGGCTAGAAAGAACAATCTGATGCTGTTATTCCTGGTCAGATCCAGGCAGTGCAGCTCACAAGAACTAGGTGTTTTTCAGTATTTCCTAAATATAAATCACATGCAGGTCACATTCTGCCCACCACTAGATGACTGACAGAGTACTGACTGAGAAAATAGTTTTACATCTGTCCTTTCTAAAAAGACAGCGAATGTTTCTGATTCTAATGTGAATTTGAAAAGGAACTGCCAGAGAAATGAGCATAGCATTCATTGTTCCATGTGACGTTACCTTTGGAGGCTACATACCAGGATTAGTTCTTCTAACTGGAATGCTTACAAAAGTGCTACTCTCTTGAGGAGACCCCTTCAGCTTCTGAACATCACGTATAAAATGGCATCAGAATGCAGGAATTTAAAGTCACCCCATTACTCAAAAAACCATGGAGTGGTATAATCATGCTTTAACTCTATTAGCATTTTATAATTTAAAATGCATTTAACATTTAACTCTGGCCAATGAACACACAGAAAAGTCACAAAATAGCCTCTTTAAAGGGAACAGTAGTGGGTAAGATAGAAGAAAGATAGCCAAGGACTACTAGGTGAGGACAACCTGAAAATAGAATGATAACAATGGAATTCCAGAAAAACCAATCAAAAACCCCACCTTTTCTGGATAAAGCTACTTCTTCTTAGAAAACTAACTGATATACCACAATTTGCCAGTGACATTTTCAAGTTCATAAACTGTTATAATATTTCTACTACAGCCATAAAAGAGCATGAGAAGGCTGTATGGTGGAGTTAATCCTGAGCAATGGGTTTAGGTTTATCAACATCAACAATAAAATCTAAGCTAAACAGAGGCGAGGAACTTGATAGCAAAAGCAGTCTCCAAAGAAGTAGGGACTGACTGCATCCAAGATTTATTGCTTGCTTGGTGCCCAACTACAGACTGCATACATGGAGTGAATCTGTGGTGGCAGACAGCCCTTCATGCTTAGATTTTTTTTTCTCCTTAGATGTTTCTTTAACAAAAAAAGAAAAAAATTTACATATAAACTGTTTTACAGCATGTGACTAATCTCACATTGTTTAACAGTTACAATTCTATTAATGTATACCATAAAAATTTCATTCTCATTTGAACAATTTTGTTTCTGTCCCAAAAGCTCATTTCTAAATGCAAGAAACACTTGATTCAATTACACTTATGCTGGTTGGAGGTAAATATTTCATCTGTTATTTACTTATCTAATATGAATTCCAGATTTCAACGAGATACACCTGCCAAACAGGGTGCAGGTAAAAAGTACCACACCTTACCTCTGTCACTGTCATACAAATATGCGAACTTGGTCCACTGATAGTATTCGATCAAGCTAAGAAGAGCTCCCTTGAGGTCAGGTCTCATCTGAATGACAAAGGGATGTGTTCCATCTGTTGGGAAGCTGGGAGTTATGAAGGAGACATGAAGAGTCCCACAGAATGATGTTATGGTATTTACAGACTTCTTGTCATAGAATCCAAAAATAGCAAAGACTCCTCTTGAAAATTGGGAGCAGACTAGAAAGAAGAAAGACAGAAAATTAGTGGGAGAATATATTTTAAAAAATTATTGAAAACTCTATCATGTATATATTTATGAGAAATGTATGTCTGACAAGTATCTGATCACATAAATATCAGGCAAAAAAGTAATACTCTGCTATGGAAATAATTTGATAGTATTATTAATCAGTAATATAAAACCTACACTAGAAAATACAAAACCAGAAAGTATCAGTGATGCACACTCCTAGATGATAAATGCAGAAATAAAACTCAGCAACTTATTCTTAAATTCAATTTATGTGGTAAAGAACAGTGATGACAGACATCAATGGCAGTTGCAATTCAAAAAATGAGGCATTATGACCACACATAGCATTATGGAAATAGATAATGCTTTGTCATGCTAAAAATAAACTGCCTCTGAGGTTAAGACTCACTGAGCTTTCTACAAAATACTTTAAATAACTTTCCATCTGTGGAAACACAAAGCCAAAACTAAACCCAAATCTATCAAGAGCAGTAAGAAGTCCATTTGCTTTAAAACCTTCCTGTATCAAAGCATTATTTTAATTCCTGCTTTGTCGGACTCAGCAAAAGCTGGTCCTTCTGGATGACACTCGCGGTCATGTTGCAGGAAGAATAACCTCATACATGTAAATAACATGCTGATTATTCACTTTTTATCTGGAGACAATTCAAGCCAGTTGATGAATGTGACCACGACAGCCTGTGCAAAAGAGCTGGTTCTTCTGGGCTATTTTTTTCTTTGAGACTGCAGGGTATATTAGTCCCTAAGTTCTAAACCCAGGGTACAAGAAGGAAATATTAATCTCTGACTAATTCACACTTATCACTTATGCATTCTTTGGTTTGCAGAGTCACCTTGAACAAGACACATCCTTCCAGAGACACCTGACCTGCTTATAGATAGAAATCACTGTGTAATAGATGCTAATTTTTCCCAGCCATTTAGTGCACTAATCCTTGAAAATAATTCATATAAGGGCAAAAATAAGTTGGTTTATTTTCAGAATTTCCTAGATTTGAACTAATAACATATTTTTATCTTTCAAAGTGATTGCATCTTTATTTTTTAAATCGTGTTTCATTTTTAAAAATAAATATTATCCCTTTATGCCTGTTACTACTCATTGCTATATTCTTTCCATGGCTTTGCCTAGGTATCTATGCTACCACTCATCTCTCACGCCCTAATTATTCCTCTACTCCAATTAAAAGCATCTAAACAGGATGAGTGAAATTCTGAGTCTGCCAGTTTTAAGTTTTCACCTATTAACTTTAATTAGGTCAGAATATTGCCTCAGGTGAGAAAAGACAAGTGATTAAAGAACTTGATGAGTAGCACCTCTTTATAAAAGGATACTGCAGGTTTTACAGGGCTAGAGTACAAGATGGTCAAACCTTTTCCATTCTAATTACAAATCATTACAGAATCATAGAATTGTTTTGAGTGGAAAAGACCATTAACATCATTAACATCAGAGTCCAACCATTAACTTGGCACTGCAAAGACTGTCACTAAAACATGTCCTGAAGTGCCACATCTCAAATCTTTTAAAGACACCCATGATAGTTACTAAACAGCTTCCCTGGGACAATAGTTCCAATGCCTCCCAACCCCTCCCATGAAGAAATTTTTCCTAATATCCAGTCTAAATATCTTCTATCCTAACTTGAGGCCATTTCCTCTTCTGTTTCTTGTTATCTGAGAGCAGGCCAACTTCCACATTGCCCTCCTTCCAGGCAATTGTAGAGACTGATAAGGTCTCCTCTGAGCCTCCTTTGCTCCATGCTAAATATCCCCAGCTCCTCCAATTGGTCCTCACACAGCTTGTGCTCCAGACCCTTCCCGAGGTCCGTTTCCCTTCCCTGGACACGTTTCAGCCCCTCAATGTCCTTCCTGTAGTGAGGGGCCCAGAACTGGACACAGGATTTGAGGTTCAGCCTCACCAGTGCCGAGTACAGAGGGACAGTCACTGCCCTGGTCCTGCTGGCCACACCATTGCTGATCCAGTCCAGGATCCACTGGCCTTCTTGGCCACCTGGGCACACGCTGGCTCATGCTGGCTGCTGTTGACCAGCATCTCCAGGTCCTTTTCCATCGGGCAGCTTTCCAGCTGCTCTTCCCCCAGCCTGTAATGCTGTGTGGGGTTGTTGTGAGCCAAGAGCAGGATCTGGCATTTGGCCTTGTTGAACCTCATACAAGTGGCCTCGGCCCATCAATCCAGCCTGTGCAGATCCCTCTGTGGAGCCTTCCAGCCCTCCAGCAGATCAACATGCCCACCCAGCTTGGTGTCCTCTGCAAACTGACTGAGAGTGCACTTGATCCTCTCATCCAGATGGTTGATGAATACATCGAACAGGCTGGCCTCAACACTGTGTCCTGGGAGACACCACTTGTGACTGGCTGCCAGCTGGATGGAACTCCATGCATCACTGCTCTCTGGGCCTGACCATCCAGCCAGCTTTTTACTCCTTCAAGCCATAAGCAGTCAGTTTCTCCACGAGAACGCTGTGGAAAATGGTGTCAAAGGCAGGTAGACAAGATTCACAGCCTTTCCCCCACCCACCAAGAGGGCTGTCTTGCCATAGGAGATCAGGCTAGACGAGCAGAACATGCCTTTCACAAATCTGTGCTGGCTGAGCCTGATCACCTGCTTGACCTGCATGTGCCTTGTGACATTCAAGATGACCCCAGCACCAAGGTTTGACTGACAGGCCAGGCAGATGGGTGTCACCTTTGCTAATTTCCAGACAACAGGACCTCCACAGTCTTAGCAGACTTGATATCAAGTCAACTGATCCACGACCAAAAAAAACCTCAAAAATCAAAATTCTACTGATGACACGAGGCTTAGAGCCAGGTATTGATCTGCTGGCTTGCTGTTTTTTTCTGTTCCTTCTCTCATCTTCTCTATACCTAGAAGGATAGAGGAAAATGCCACTCGTGCTCCTGATCCCACAATCAGTTGTCCCAAGTCCCTGAAGTCTCTTGGTTGCTCTCAGAGAAGCTTCAGGGACTTGGGACAATCTTCAGGGACTTGGTCAGACTTCTTGTAGCCACTTCATTACAGACTGAAAAAAATCAATCAAGGATAATCAAGCAAAGGCAGTATTCAGGGCAGGAAGGTTTCCCTTCATGTCTTAAACCCAAGCCCCAAGGAGGCACAGCTGGTTGGCATAAGGTGCCTTCTGTTCCCTTCAGAGGGGACTCTCCTATGGAAATGACCCATCTTTTTTCTTTATGGAAGCAGCTTTGATGCAGAGCATAGGCCAGCCTCAGCAACACCTCCATGCTGGATGAATCAATGTCCTTGTTATTGTTCAGCTTCCCTTGCAGAGCCTCAGACCTGTTATGGGAGGGCACCTGGGAAGGTGGGGCAGTCACAGAGGAGACAGCTACACCAGGCAGGAACCTGTCACCATTGCTCCCTATCCCTTAAGTCACTGTGTTCACCCAGGCAGAGAGAGGAAAGGGAATCCTCTGTGTCATGAATCCAGTCTGCCTGTCCAGCCTGTGCCAGGGAAAGCAGGTAGATTTTGGTCCCTGTCTCTCTCTCTCTCTCTCCCTACTACTCCTCAACCCACTCACCTCCCAGAACTCTGCCACTGAGCACAGAGGAGTTCCCCTGCCCAGGCACACCTCCCTGTTGCTGGTCAGTACTGCTAAGAGCAGGCTCCACCCTCCAGCCCTACACCTGTGTGGCAGCATGTTCCCATCAGAGCCCTGCCTCTGGGCAGCTGTGTTATGTTGGACAAAGATTCTGAAAAAGGCTGTGAATTTTCTGAATAGCTTTATGTTTAAGTTACTGGAACTCTTTGTTCTATTCCACATCATTATGCTCTCGCTGAGGCAAAACCAACTCACTACCTCCCCACACACTCATGAATAATTGTTTCCCATGTGCAGCAAAGGCTAAATACCATCTGAACTTGCTACAATAAAGGAATTAATGCCTCATAACTCACCTTCAGAAATGCACATAAAAATAGAGCATCAGTTTACTTCTGGATTCCTGGATGAGAATCTTGCAAAGACTGTTACTTGTACACTACTGTGACCTTCTGAATTAAACAATTTTAATACTGCATATAAGGTGACAGAGACAACAGTCTCATCAAAGGACCACTGAAAAATAAAAATGTTTTATGCCACTACTGCCAACACCTAGGATGCATTTCTCCTGTCACACTGCTTTTCTTCCATCACCAGTCAGAGATTTTAGGCACAGGTGGAATAATGTTCCCTACAGCAGCCAACAACCAAAATCTGAAAACAATAGGCGATGTCTTTTCAGAATCAGCACCCATCCTCTCCTCACCTTCCTGACACTGGAGACCTTTATCTTGACCCATGAGTTTTCTCACTTTTTCTCTGCCTATCTTTTCCTCTGCATGCTGGGGACAGAGGGGAGAGTGAGTGGTGGGGCAGGTGGTAGGGTTAGCCCATGAGAGGGTAAAAGGTGTTATTCCACCTTCCACCCACAGGACAGACCTCTAAATACCGCTGGCGTGTGAGCCACTGTCCCTCTTCAGTGATACAGACATACACCCACTCTACTCTCTTCAGAAGACAACTGCTATTATTTCCAGCTGAACATCCTCCTTGACAAGGCACAAAATCACACCACCTCTCATCACAATTTACTTAAGCATAGGATTGGATTAACACAGTGAACAACTCTCTGTTTAATAGTCTATACACCTGATAAATCATCAGTCCTTACATACATGTGTCTTCTTCTGAGGAAGGTTGGTAAAACTGGAATTTTGATCTCCTCTCCTGCACAAAGTGAAAGACAAGTAAAAAGAACCACCTCCATCTAGGAAAGTCATGTCACTGCAGTTCTAAGTACCTAGAGGAGCTGCAGTTTAAAAGCTGAATTACATACACACAGAGGGAAACAATCCCAACAAATATGGTAAAAGCAAAAACATTTTATATTTTTAAAATTATTATGAAACCTGCAAAACAGATACAATGTCTCATTTAATTCACCCAAGGATCCTCTAATGTGAGGTAAAAATCTCTCTAACACAAATCTTCAAGTATGGACATAACTCACATCTGGGTCAGCCAGAAAAATCAGGATCAACTATAATCCAGGTAAAAATAAATTTTCATCAGCAGTGATCGGTGTCACAATGTTACTCAGAAAAATCTCAGTGTTGTGCTTTTCTCTGTGAAATTCCACTGAAGGTAAGTGGGCAGGCACCTATGCTATGTAATACAAACACGCTACAAATAAGCATTTAAACTTTGTCTAAAGACAAATTCTTGCAATTCTTATGGGTTTTTTTTGTCTTTTAGGAACAGAAGGAAAAAGAAGGGACGGTATTTCCAAATAAAATGGTGACCAAGCAGATAATGCAGAAACTGCAACTGTTTTTGGCAGGATTCCCACCTCAGACTAAATCTACAGTCATGTTGCTATTGCTGGAAGACATTCATTTTATAATGGTGAATCACAAGCTGTTCACAATTATTAGAGTAAAAAAAAAAGTCATGATGATTAGGACTCATAAGCCACTGAAATATGAAAGATCTATTTCATTAATGACATTAGAACCAAGAGCCAGTATTCATTTCTTTCAAGCTCTCCTATATGAATTGGAATTTTTTTGGGTTTATGGGGCTCTTTTTAGAAATAGTCTATGGTTTACCTAGCAACAAGAGGGGAAGAATATAGTAAGCACCTTCTGTGATCACTTTTCTAAAGAGATTCTCCTAGAATGGCAAATAACTGTGAATTCCAAGAAACAAGGTAAATAAAGATTCTTGAGAGGGTTTTTCTTCAGTTAAGGTTTAAGTATTTTATATTTGACTTTTGTTCTACAAACATAGTCAGGCACAAACCTAGCTTGCCTTTGCTTTCCAGAGCACTAAAAAGGTGCTCTAGATTTTATTCCAAAAGTTACGGGCCAGATTTGTTCAACAACAAAATTAAGCTTAAGCCTGCAATGAGAAATAGTTGCCCTGACAGAGGGTGGCCAAAACTGCTTGCTCCATTATTAAACTCTTCCATTGTTATCTACATCTGTTGCTTCTTAGAACTCCTTTGTGCCACTCATAACTTTTCCTCTTTCCCACCTTCTCCATTTCACTACTCTGTTTTGTCAGTGAACTCTATAAGCAGTTATAACTGGTTCTTCAGAACAAAGAAATACAGCACTACACCCTCTTTGCCTCTCATCTACAACATACCTCTGCGATGCATGCCATCCTAAACCCAAAGCTCAGGAAGTGCCAACTGAAGAGTACACTTGCAAATTACAAATATGTTAAGCTTTACACAGTGAAGTGACTCCAGTGAAGGAATGACAGTTTGTTTGTCTTCAGCTGAAGAACTGAATCATTAAATCACATAGAAACAGTTGGATTTGTACACATATGCTTAGAAACTCTTTCTGATTAAGCTCCCCCAAACCAAGATTTTCTTCCTTCAGTATTCTCCAAAGGGAAAGTAATGAACCTAATAATTGTTTACATTCAAATTGGAAAAAGGAAACTAGCAAAGTGCAAATTACTTACTGAAACAAACGTCTAATACTACCTACTTACAGTAAATTTCCAAACACTGGTATCATGACTCTTGACATATTATTGAATTTTTATTTATGAGAATTTTGATGCTTGGTTTCTGTCCAAAGATGAAAATTTAAAATGATAAAGTATTTGCCATTCGGTGCTTCGATTTCAAATGCTGTCCGGTATTAATGTGGCTTTATATATTAATCTATTGTAATACCTTGGTTTATTATTAGTGCTAGCAACACTAGCATAGGGAAATAAGTATTCAGTGCAATAATTTAATCACACACAATGCAATAATCATTCTCTTACTTCTATGAGAAAGAAACTACAGCATAAGCATAAAGAAAGAGTCAAGAACTGCCTCTCCAAAAGAGACCGAAACACAAAGGCAACACTCATTGGTTTGAAAAGTTGATAGATGAGTCAGAAGCAGCCAGGAACAAGATGTAGAAAGTGAATGCCCAGTTTACACAATCATTTCAGCTTCTGAAAGACCATGTTATGAATAAGCAGACAGTGAAAAAGAACAATAGATGGAACAAAAAATAAGCAGAAACCACAGAGAAAAGAAAGAATTCACATATGATTGAAACTGTATCAGAAAATCATTGTGAAAATAAAACCAGTATGGATTACTTCCAAAGCTGTTACAAAAACTGCAGCACAGCAGACAACATATTGCATATACTTTCCTAGACTAAAAAACATTTTTTCAGCTAATATTATAGAAATAGCCTGCATGGTCTATTTTAGCCATTCAGATTCTACGATTACCTCCTAGATATATGCTTCCCCTCAGGAAGATTGAATAAGGCATAAGGAATCACCCAAGTCCATCCAGGGGGATATTTAGAACCATGAAAAAAGTAAGCTTTAAGCAAAAAAACCTGAGATAGAAATATTTTTTTCTAAAGGCCATGGTAGGCTAACTGAAATTGGTAAGAAAACAGTTCCCAAAGGCTCAGAGAAGAGCAAAATAACTGAAAGACAACAGACCAGAGCTTCATCATAACATTCAATGAAACACAGGGCACAGAACCCAAATAAAGGCTGGCATTTTAACATTCCAAGATACCCTGTACCAAAGCTGAGAGGCAATCAATGCCAATTAAAAAAATCAATGGCAATCAGAACTAGAAATGTGCTATACTTCTGGATAACAAAACATTGAATTATACTGAAAAGACCTTCTCTTTTTATCTCTGCAAATTTTAATTCCAGCCCTGACAAATGTGGAGTTTTATCTTATTTTAAGCATTTAAGAAAAACTGCCCAAAATTATAGCCATTCAATACTGACCTAAATCGTGCATTTTCCTCTTTGCAGATTGTTCATACACATATCTTACGGCTAAGAAAACCCCAAAACAAACCAGATCTCATTGGGAAAGGTGATCATTGAGCTCACACACAAAGAATGATGTGGAGCTCGTAAATACTTTAGCAATGATCCCCCTCACCTCCACACTCAGCATTAATGCAGAAAACACAGCTTACAGCAACAGACAGGGAGTTCACAAGCCATCAGTCTGTACCAGAATGGGGGGGGCTCAGTTTTTCACTGACTAGGGAAATTCTCACAGCCTTAAAGACAGCAAAAGGAAGAATTTAAATCCTGAAGCTGGAATGTCTGTAGAGGACAATTCTGGTGGAGCAGATACAAAGGATTTTTTTGCACCTTTCCTGGCAGAAATGCCATCCTCAGTTATTGCTACAACCTGAACTGTTTGCTCAGAGATTATGCAACTGAATGGAACTTTCCACACCTTGTTATTAGCAAAAGCAACTTTGATCATTTTGTAAAATTGAACTCAAAACCTGGTTTGCTGCACTAGAAAACAAGCTCAAAAGAGGAGAGGCAGATTAATCTGTATCAACCGGCCATTCGTACTTCACACTGAGGAAAGAAACTTTGTGCCAATATGGGATATTTTAAGTGAGCACAAAAAAGCCTTCAAGAAGTTAGTAGCCATCTGTCAGGAAAGTACATGATGATAGGCACAGCTTCTCTGTATGCTAATGCTGCAATAATGAAGGTGGTAAATAAACATCATGTTCACAATGAAACAACAGGTCAGAAAAACAGTCTGTTTCAATGACAGTTGCATTCAATTACACAGTGTTTGGCTGTGCACTGTAAAGCATTTGAAGATCTTTTTCATTGCTAGGATAATTACATGATGCAAAGGAAATCATTACAAACACCGTTGGAAAGAATCACGTTAAAACTATTATGTTCTTACGAATCAAATAAGATTCCTGGAATAAAATTAAAATGCAAGTCTCCTCACGAAAGAAAAAAAAAAAGTTCATATTCCACAAAATTATTACACAATTCTTTACTGTTAGGATCCTAATGTATTTGTCCAAATCTCCATTTTCTCCAGCTGAAGGAGATATAATGTTTCCTGAACCCCAAATACAGCAACCTGGCAATGCTATTAAATAACAGAAATACAACTTCATCTGGTCTCCAAAATCCAGATATTCTTCAGGAAGTTTCTCTCCCCTACCTCCTTTCTCTCCTCCTGCCACCCAAATAAAAACTGTTCTGTTTCCATCTGATTATACAAACTTTAAGTCAATCAATTTCCTTAAAATCTAAGAACTCACTTTGCTAATATGCCCAGCTGTCTTTCTGACTATGTTTTTACCTTTCCCAACAATAACAGCCTTGCAGTAATAGAGAATTTAGAGTGTCCAACAAAGTATTACCTCCTAGATGTAGAAGCAGTTAATCAAACCTAAGATGAAGCTACTGGCTTTTTGCAGCCACAGTGCAAGTCATGGAGAAGTCATCTATTTCAGGGCCAGGCTTGCTTTGTTCAATCAGCATAACTCTACTGAATTTAACAGAGCCAATATAATTTATCCCAACTAAAAATGTAATTCTCCATTTTTAGCATAACCATTTTCACACATATTTTCAAACCAGAAATATTATATACAACAGAATAGTCATCATCTCCTCTTCCCCTTAATCAGCATTGCTGGAAGCATCCCATTTCTACATTTCATTAAACTAATCATATTCCAGTTCCCAAGAAAATGTCATTGTGTAAAACTGTCTTTGAAAAATTGTAAAAGGATTTGGAAAGAGATATAATTAACTTGGTAGGCAAAAGTACTTCTTGTTAAAATGTTGACAGATTGGGATTCAATTCATCAACTTGTTTTTCTTTAATTGAGCTAGAAGGACCAACCATCACTCCTGTACAGATTGTCCAACACCATCTAAAAGGAAGCATGGCTTCAGCACAGAGTTTCTTTGTCAGGATGGGAATAGCTATGAGAAAAGACTCTGGGGTTACCTCATAAGGATAAAAAGAAATAAATCTGGAACAAATCTTAAGGAAACTGCTGTAAGGAATAAAGAGGATTTCATGAGGCAGTGAAAGTGCAGCAGAAGATAGGAAAGTGATCTATTACTTCTGAAGAAGGCTCCATATTACATTTTTAAAGGAATAAAATGTGATTTTCCAACAGGCCACTACCGACCTGCTACACATCTTATTCTGAGGAAGTCAGTTTAGACCTGTTTATTGCTTACATATCTCTGTCTGAAATGGTGCAGCTGGGAGCATATTTCCTTCACCCTGCACGTGCCAACCTATGCCTTGTCACTCCAGCATGGCCAGCACTGCAGCACACAGCTGTTCTACAGCCTGTCACACCCAGCCTAAGCTCCCCTCCCTCCAGACAGCTGAACCTGATTTGCAAGTAAATTATCTAACTAAAATTTTTGGCATAACTCTGCTGAGAGGAATACCTCACAAAAACTCATGACTAAAAGTAACAGTAATAAAGACAATTTCCTATGCTGTCACGGGTCTAACAGCTTCTATTCCTCATAGGAATAACGATGGATCTCTGCCACCTGAAACAACTTCCACCCAGCATTGTTCCAGCCTAAACCACTGACCTACATTAAAGTAGGCTTCATGTGGTTCTTTTGGTGACATTTTCACAGTACTTCCAGACACAGTCTAATTTCCTGCAACATCTTATGGATTTATGACACTCATTGACATAATCAGCTGTTAACCTAATTGGTCAGGCTTTATTTGTATTTAGAAATGGTCCAGTAGTCACATCACACACCTTCCTATCTCCGTGCCCTATTTTTCACTGACTGTAGAAGTAAGAGAAACATAATTTATTTGGGAAGTATTCAAAGAGCATTTAATAAACATTATTAGCAATACAAATGAGAAAAGCAGTAAGATCCTCTTAATTAGGTCACTCTAGTGAACAGCTGTTTGTCCTGATTATATGACTTATTTAATTAATAGAAGAACTTATTGAATAATAAGGCAGCAAGGAGAGTTTAAAATGATAAAGTAAAATGAGCACACATTGCAAATATATTATGGACATTCCTTGCCTCTCCTTTGTCCATTGCTTTAATCTTCAATAACTTGATGCACATCAAAATGCATTAAAAGTTTCAAATTTTTTTAAAAATTTATTTAGGGTTGGCTGATTAACTCCTTAACCAAACTTGCAAAGATGTGATACAGCACATCACTACCAGTTTAAAAAAGCAATGATTCATCCTTATGCTTCACTGTGACTGAGATTATACTCCCAGATTTTTTCTGTGTTCAGATCTCACAGAAGTGGGGTTAATTAGTTTAATGACGTTTCACACTGTTTATCCTCTATGTTTTGCCTATATTACCTGAGCTAATTTGAGCACCTACATTGTACTGCAAGCTATGTATAGATATGCATATACACCACATCAAACTAAAAATAAAATAATTTCTAGAGGGAACTTGTGCAACATCTAAATCAGCATGAAAAAACATTCCCACTCAGCACCGAAACAGTGTCAGAGTCATATTATCTGTGCCTTTAATTTCTCTGTTGCAAACCTCCTTCTATATTATGCATGTTCTCTCTATCTTTACATATAAATTATGTATGTTCTAAATATATGTTTTGCAGAGACTTACAGGATTACTAGATTTGGCTTTATAAAAATATCTCATTCACCCACCCTCACTGCCATTTCAGTGGTGAGCCCAAGTCACCACAATAAAAAAAATCCCAAAACAACAGCACCAAGCCCTCCCAAAAAAACCATACAAACTCCCCCACAGAGCAAAAGACATTTTATGGCCCTACAGTTACACACCACACTTCTTCCTTTAGCTGAGCAAAGCCTATCTTAATGCCAGGGAACTCCAGGATGCACATGTAAGATCAGTAACTTGTTTTTAGAAAATGAGATTTTCACCACATGTTCTTACACTTTAAAACTTTACCATAAATTACCTGAGACAAATAATCATTAAAATATTTATCAACAACTGTTTAGTATGTCTCATCTAGTAAAGCAAGTAAACTTTTCAACTTCCCTTGCAAATAGTTACCTCAAATTGACCTTGTTTATTAAGAGCTTCTAAGCATATATTAAGTCCAAAAAATTGTCTTTTTCCAGGCACACTGACATCACAGAAATGAAAATCCACTTCTCCTTTGTATCAAATATCAGAAAAAAATATTTAATATAGAGTTCTTCCAGAAAATGTTTGTTCAAGGAGAGACATCAACTTCAAGCAGCTGGTGATAAACCCTCTAGAAATAGATTACTGACACTAGAAAGAAAATATTACTACCTGCATTGCACATCAGGAGGCCAGACTAAAGATCTAGTCTGAATTCTCCAGCCACTTGGAGACCTACTCACAGCACATCCTGCACTCTGTTCCTTCATACTTGGCCTTTAACCATGAGTTTGGTAGCAAGCAGTGAACTGCCCTCAGAGCACATGTGCAGAATGGAGAATTGCTATTGAAGATTGAATATATTGGTTTCAAGGCTTTTATCTTAGGCTGACTTTAGGTTATCCTTGTGGACTAAATGCTCACTAGCAGTTTGATTGCATTAATGGAATTCCAGAAACTCATCCTCCAGTTCAGTTAATTCAAAAATAATGTGTTCCTTGGGTGTCTCTGCCCCGACACGGAGAGAGGTGGTTCTGGGCGGCCGTGATTGCAAAGGATGAGTCTGGACTCTTAGATTTTCGGTCTTCAGTTCTGTTTATTATCTCTTATCTACAAAGTTTTCTCTCTGCCCAGCCGAGGTCCGCTCAGCAGGACAGTCAAGTGCACTCTCTCCCGCCCACAGGGCAGCTGTGTCTTTTATAGTAAAAATTACGTGTGACATATTTACCTTTATTTCCCAATACTATTCACCCTTATAGACAAGTGTACCTTCACCATGAACCAATCCCCAAGTGCCAACATCACCACACAAAATGGAAGACATGAAGAAGAAAGAAGAACACAGGACCACGCCCTGAATCCTCCATCTTGCCTTCATGACCCCCCTGTACCTAATTTCTAAAATTTATATTTCCTTCTATAAATGTACCATTCACACCCAAGAAACTCTCATTTCTTCATTCACAGGTTCTTCTCCTTTTGATGGATCGAAATCCAACCACCAAACCCTTTTGGCAGCATTCCAGGGTTTCCGAGCCCCCCAGGGGCTCCCCTGGTGTCTCTGCACATCCACAGTGGTGTGCTGAGATCCCACACTTGGGCTCCTAAACCACTCCAGAATAAGAAACAAGCAGCAGAGCCAGGGCTGATTAGGAAACTTCCTTGAAATATTCTACTCTGAATCCAAACAGAATTATTCAGGTGGAGACACTCATGTATTCCGATGGTATGAAAAACATATTTCCATTTGAACATAAGTAAAATTTGATGTGATGGGATAGCACTAGAACTGGCTACTGTAGGCTGCATAAATTTAGTGTCCCTTGAGTATTTCAGGTTTTCACTGACAACTTCGTAAAAAGGAGTTTACACCAAGAACAGAAGTATTGAGTTTCAAGTCTTCTTTAACTTCCTGTTCTTAAGAGGTACTTGATTTCTACAGGGAGAGTAGTCCAGTCTTGAATAATTAGACTTCAGAGTTATAAAACACAATTAAGCTCCTACAGTTAAAAAAATTTCTGTGACAGCTCTAACACTCTCCATCACTCTTGAAAAATCAGATCACAATTTTCATAGCTAAGAAACAACAGCTTGATCAATTGCTGAAGCTTAAATGAAACAGCTAAGACTTTTTGATCTATCTTAACAATGAAGCAAAGAATATGCTTTTTAGTGTTTCCCCTGCTTGACAGTCAGTAGCTGTTTCATATTTTGGGTGATATGGTCAGAGGGGTGCTGTATGCTTGTTGGTTTAGCATTTTTCCATAGTTTGACCAAGAAACAACATTTAGATTACTCTAAATTATGATTACCAAAAATGTTATTTATCTTTCTAAGTCACACTTCCTGCATTTAACTGAAATGTAACCTCCAATATAGTAACTTTGTTCAGGGTAATCTAGTACCTCACACTATTTGCCTGGAATAATTAGTTTTTGCTCATACAGCAGTCTAATGCTTCAGGCTTTTAAAATAGCTTCTATAAATACACCTGATCAGCATTGTAATGCAACAAAATACAGCATTTTGTACCATATGGCACACAAGACAGTGAAGTGAAGGGCAAGGCTAGCTCTCAGCTGAGGCATGCCACCTAGTTTGTTCAATAGCACTTATTTAACCATATGGCTCATCCTAGGTGGCAAGGCACCACTAAAACACAGGTGTGTATTCTTTCACTTGAATTCTTGACCCACGAGACAAAGCTGAACTCAGCTCTCCTCATCCCTTATTCAGTGTCACTTCTGTTGTCTAAATTTACATAGGGTTTACCACAATAAACAAACAGAAATTGTGCATAACACTACCAAAATACTTAACTACACCAAATACTGTTTAAAACATTTCCCTCTGGAGAACAAAGCCTAATCTAAAACTCACTGACAGTTATATAAACCACAGAACAAGGATACATTTAAAAGAAAAATGTCTAGTGTCTGACCAACAGCAAATGGGTTCCTTGACTTCCTCTGAAACAAAGCCATCAGCATGGAATCAAAATCTCATTTATTCTGGCCCAGCCATCAGTGAGGCAAACCTGAAAATTTTAGCATGCTGCTTCTCTCCAGTCCAAGGCTCTTATTTCAGAACTGCTCTGCCTCTGATCCTCACCATCAATGTAGTCTTTCTCCCTTGCTTTCCACCTGACTGTAAGAAATCTGAGCTTATTCTTAGGCTTCATCCCTAAAGGAGCACAAATAGACAGGAAGGTTTCTGCATTCAAACACTGCCAGTTTGGCACCCTTTAATACTACATAAATCAGAAAAACCTGAAACCTATACAGACTTTTTTGCTGCTTGCTATATTAAGTCACACTAAAAACATTGTTGATCACCTGGCTGAATCTATTACATAAAACAGTTCTGCAATTTTCACCCTTCCACCCCAGTTTCTTTTACTTTTCATTGAGCATGCTTTTCTGGGGAGACTGTGAAATGTCTTGCCTTGAAAACTACAAGTGCCTCAGTTCACCCCCTAAGAAACATGAAAAACAGCTAAAGTCAATTTCACAATTGCCCTGAGCAGAGCTGATGTTTCAGTTTCTGAAATTGCCATTGAAAATATTTGCAAGAATCACCATTTTATTATGCAAACATGTGAAATACAGTAGCAGCTTAATCTTATTCTCATTGGAGTCATTGGAAGTTTTGCTACTTACTGAAAAAGGAAACAGATCAAACACAAGAAGCTTAATAATCCAAGCTCACTCAGCATTGTGCAAATAGCACTTGATTAATTCAAGGTACCACTGTAACATGCAGAATGGCTCTGTGCAGGAAAAAGTCTCACTCTTCACAAGGGGAGAAAAGCTTTCTGCCACAGAAACTCTGGAAATAATCCATCCTGCCCAGTGTGCCACAGCTGGGCAAAGAGTTACACGGTGGATCTCTGTGTCCATGGCACTCTCAGGGCCCAAGGCTCCCCACAGATCCCACCTTACAGACACACAAAGTAAATCCCACTGAGAACGCAGCTCTGCAGCTGCAGCCAGCTCACTGCAGCCAGTGATGCAGCCACGAGTTCACAGCACTGAACAGCAGGGCAGCTCTGTCCACAGATACATTTGGTTTTAATGGATCCAGAACAAAGCTGCACCTTTTTTTTTTTTTTATAGTCTTTGCCTCTACTAAGATATTTAAGTAACGGCGAGAATAAATTTGTTTTGACAATGATAAATAACAGAGGGGAATAATGTCCATTTTGCTGCTATCTTCTGTCAAATAAATGCTAGTCAAATGCTTCATCAACTCTTGCTGTGAAGACAAACTTCCAGAATGGTGGAGAAGTTTTGAACCTTTACAAGACACCTTAACCATGTGTCTTAATTCATTTATATGCAGATCCTTTCCTTCAGCAGAACGTTTTTGTACTGTTAGCCCATGTGGCTGAACTGACTCCAGAACAAAAAGAGTAAGAACTGTTTGCTTTTAATTTGAACGATAATAAAAATGCAAATCAGATAAAAAACATTTTATAGCAGCATGAAGATTTTATAGCTAGCAAATCATAAAAAGGTGCATATTTACAGGGATTAAAAAATTGCAAGAATTATAAACAAAACATATAGTTTAGTAAACTGCAAATATAAATCACACAGTATCTTGAAAGGCGACACTTAAAAGTAAAAAAAAAAAAAAGGGAGAACCAAAGGAATGAGAAGTAAGGCACAATCTCTCCTTCTTTTCTCCTTAATGCAATATTTTAAAAGTACAATATAGTGCCTAAAAAGTCATGTAAGTAGAAAACTGTGCCAAGAGCAATTATGGAAAACTGCGCTATCTGATCATAAAAATCAGGTTTGTTTTCATGACTATTACATCTGCATGCAATGTATAAGATAAATGCATATTCTGTATATTCAAAAACAATTTAAAATTATTTTCAAATTGAAGGGAATACTTTTTATTTATTTTCAATTACTTGGCTAAATATGTACATTAAAATACTGCAGACATGTCATCCATTATGTAGTTGCCAATTGCAAGGGACACAAGTATTTTGTGTGCCTAAAAATGTAAAATATTTTGGAGTGCTTTTGTTACTAGTTTAAAAGGTTAGAATATGCATAAAATATGCTACCTAGGGACTTAAAATAAATGAATTATTTGCTGTAAGTAGGTCAAATTACATGAGCTTTCAAAAAGGAAAAATATTTTATTCCACATGACAATTCTGAAGTAGATTAACAATATTAACACTTAACACTGAACAGGGATACCACAAAAAAGTTTAAGCAACACTGTTGATAGCAAAAGCTTAACCTGCTTCACACAAATATGGGAGATAAATTACTTTAAATGAATTATATAAATGTAGCTATTCAGAGCTTTCCTTGAAAAATTCAAATGACAATCATGAAAGTAAAATTCGGAGCAAGCAAGAGCTAAGTACCTTAAGCAAAGGGTATCTCAAGCATTAATTATATTTTAGATAAAAAATGTGACTTGGCCTGTGTTTATCACATATACTCCATTAAAAAGCTTACTATCTCTCAGATTCCTTTTCAGGGATACCAACTCAGACCGTGAAACACCATTAAAATGATGATTTACAGAATAATATATCTGAAGAATTGAATAATGGTTAATTTTCTTTTACTAACAAGTTCTTTGTTTGCCCTTTTAAATTTTTAAGTCCTTTTTATGGTAGCACTGCAGCAAGTGTTGAGTTATAAGCTGTCCACATTGCCAACTTCTTGACTACATTAAAAAAACTTCCCAATAGTTTCATACACAAATCACAAGCAGTAGAGATGGCTAAGATTGTAAAAATCTTCTCATCTAGGTCACTCTCTGTCTTTGACCCACTCCTAACTAGACAACTCTCATCAATCATGAATGAGTCTCATGTTCAGGAGCTAAGCCATGACAGCTGTAAATGACAAAAAGTACACTGAAATTCTCTTTGGACTCTGGCATACAGGAATTAAGGAGGTATAATTCACCTTCTTGGGAGGTTTTAAAATGCACATTAATTTTATGACTTTAGCTAGGCCATCCTAACCTTTCTTGAGTATGTGTGTGTAGACAGTCTCAGAGTTTCCATCACTGCAATGCCATTTAACCCACGTTATCATCACTAGTTGCTAAGCTGCACTTACTGCACAGTATCAGCAGCACATCTTACCTGGTGGGCTGTTATGTTGAAATCCTCAGTAACATTTCAGAGAGAGCTACTTTGTGGGAGAAAAGACCTGACTCTTAAATATTTCAAATAATGGTTACACTTAAATATAAAAGTTTTTAGATTTTTTTTTTTTCTTTCTAGACATATTATCAGCACAAACTGTACCAGAATTAATGACACTTCATTATGACAGCATAACTCTATTGTGGATGCTCTTGCACTGCAATATTCCTTAAGAAACAAAGCCTTTGCTATAAATAAAAAAAAAATAGCTGAAATAGTAGACTTGATTTCAAAGACTATGTACTAAGGGCCGAAGAGTTATAATATTAATTAGTGGACTAAATGTAAAACCAATACAGCACAACAGAGATCAAAGACGACTTGTGCCCTAATGCTCACACAGCAGACTGTACAAACCTCTGGTTTTGTGGGTTTTTCCTATACTTTTAGATGTACCTCATACTTACTTCTACAGTATGAGAAATTATATGAAAAGATTGAGTGACCTCATATAACTTTCTATATGTAACAAAAGAAGAAGCCAGAAAGGCAAAATTGTTAACTGTAGATGGAAAGAGGGAAACAGATGAAACAAATATTTATTATTAAAAAAAATATTTTCTGTGAAAAGGAAAGGCAAAGACAAGAAAGAAAACTGCAAAATCATAACTGGAAAAGTGCAATTTATCCAGCAAGTATTTTGTTGTACATTCCTTGCTGTTTTCCCATGCCAAAGAGCTTAACCATTAAAGGTGTCCTTTTTCTCTTTCTGTACTACAGCTAGAAAGAATGCTGTGTCATTGCTGACAAGCTGCTATTCTCAGAAGTGCCTAGCTGAAAGTCCTTTACAAACTGATTTTCTCCGTCAGTTTAATGTGGCACGACCTCAACCACTCTCAGTTTCAGCACATGAAGTTACCCAGCCCTACAGTTCTTTGCTCCTTGAATGGTGATGCTCCTTGGCAACTGGCATTTGAAGTACCTGAAACTGCACTATCGGCTGATACCCAGTGACTCCCACTGGCAGATTCCCTAGGCCCCCCAAACCAGAGAGGGGGCAATGAGAGCACAAACAAGAGAGTACAAGCTGCTGCTTTAGATTCTTAAGCAGCACTGAAACCAGCAACAGGGCTAAGCCCCTTAGAAATCATTAAAATTAACGGCAATCCTCGCAGGGGTAATTCTTGCAAAAGACAAAGACTTCCTTTTGTGTTCAAAGGCCTGAAATATTTAACTTTGGAAAACCAAGTAATTTACAAATGTAACTGCAGTAGTGAGCCTCCATTATTGTCATTAACCATATAACCTTTAGTAGGGATCCATCCTCATGATGCACATTTCAGTCTCATTTTATAAGAACGGAGGTACTGTTGAGTGGCTTCACTGAAAAACGTCCTAAATGTACCTGAATGGACTGAGGCTCCAAAGGAGTAAAAGGCTTTCAGGAAAGCCTGACATAGTGCCTATGATGAGATCCCTTCTAACAGGTTCACTTGAGGACCTCAATGCTCGATCCAAGTACTGGCAGATCAGTCAGAGGAGAAAAGCAATCTTTTTTAATGGTCCTTTGGGAAGGCAGAGCTTGCAGTGAATTTGGTACTTTCTGGTATATTGTCTACATTCCAAGAAAGAGTATTAAATACTGAAGGACCTAAGGAAGAGGAAGTCATCGTGAATTATAGCCCAGTGCATGACAGTCTCAGAAAGGAACCCATCAAAGCCCTTTAAATCCCAGCACACAGGTTGTGAGTTGGCAGTGAATGCCAGTTTTTTTCCCAAATTGCAGCAAAATGCAGATCACAAAAAAGAGGCCATTAGGTCAGATACAAGCACTATGAAACAGGAGAGCAGCTGAGAGCATCAGCCCTCTTAAGTGGTATAAGATATGTCAGTGTTCTTAATTATATTAGCAGAAATTTGCAATGAGTCTATGAAAATTACAAACTAGGCAAAAGGAAAGGGGAAGTGATGACTAGTCTGGAATAGTGTTTTTCTAACAGGGATTTTCAAAATATAAAGACTGTATCATCCTTCAAATCAAAGTAAAGTATTAAAATGACAGCAAGGAAACAGCATCAAATGCTAGAAGGACTTAGGGCAGCATATTTATAGATAGGAATGCCACTGATTCACTGAGAAAACTGACACCAATGCAGCAACATTATACCAAAACCCAGAAATATCCACTGCTTCACTGGCTGGCATTCCATTAACATGCACACAGCAGCTCTGCAACATTTCTACTGATCACCTTCTTGGCATACCACTAGTTTCTTCAGTGCCAAGATTTTAGGTAGATGATTTTAGAGATACAAATATATGCCCTTATAGTGAAATATATTCTGGGGAGACATTTCTGTCTTAGATGTTCAGTCATTCCATTTTCCAGGCAGACCAAATAAAAAGAAAAGCCAGCTATAGAGATGTGTACTTGCTATTACAAAACACCTGCTGGCATCTGAAAATAAACTAGCAGAAAATCAGGATAAATAAGACTTGAGGCAAACAATCCTTTGAAGAGAATAATGATGAGATAAATAAAAACAACACATTTCCAGGCTATTGAGGTACTTCAAATGTAAGAAAAGGATTGAGAGCAGAGGCTGAACTAATGGGGAAAGATTAAACAAATCACAAGAAAAACATGACCAAATATTCTGAAAGATATGGGCAACTGGCCTGTTTAGACCTAGAGGAAATCAATGACTGCTGATTTAGATAGATTATTAAAGTGATTACAGGTGCACCTTCTGCTCCTTTTTCACATGTCAACATCACAGGGTGAATTGTGACCACTGAGTCAAAATTATTTGGGTTATATTTTTAGCTTTAGGAGAGAAGTGCAGCAGCTGAAGTACCTATTACTCACGTGATACCCAGGAACACAGACTTGACACACTTCATTCAAGTTCAATCACAAATAGTAATACTAAGAGGATAGGACTGGTCTTCTTCATGTCACTCTTCTTGTTTTACAGACTGCTCTGATCCCTGTGAAACTTTTTCATTTTCTAAAAAGGAGGAAGCAAAATTAAATTTCCCTAAGACAGAATTATTATTGGTGGAAGTTTAACGTTTGGTTTGTTGAGTCCAAAAATGCAACTTGAACTAGCAGGAATTACTGTATTTTAAGTTTCTGGTCCTTTAAGACCATCCCATTGATAAATGCCTATTTGCTATTGTCTAAAGAATATTCTGTTTCCCACAAGACCAGATGCACATAATTTAACCAAGCTTTCTGCAATAAACACCAATGACACAAAATAGTAACAAATAGCAGGAAGAATTATTTCACCATTTAAGGAACCAACCTTCTCCCTTCTTTTGGGGTGAGCATAATCTGGTAGCTGAAGTAACAAACTTGAGAACATAAATCTCCTACTACTGACAAGTTGCTGACACAGGAACCAGCTAAGATCTGTGACTTGCTCCTTTACACTCATTAGTCAAGGTTAGTAGCATAAAATTTACTGGGTCAATCAAAGACTAATGCTACCTAGTCAGAGGTCTATGGAAGAAGACTATGAAAATTCAAAAAACAATCTGAGTTCCTCTTAGATAATAAGAAATGGAACCAGAATCTTGCTAATTGTAACATATCCCTTAAAATTATTCCCTTATGTTCCTAACTACTATATAGCCACCAATACCAGCCACCAGGAAAATATGAAAGTTACTGATGTCAGCAAGGGAAGGATTATAAAGAACTATTCCCATTAATCATAAAATAAACAGTAACTTTATCATTAAAATGTAAGCCTTTTTACTAACATCACCTGGAAATTTAGTATTAAATGGCAGTAATAAATATACTTAAAATATGTATATGAATTTGCATATATTCATAAAGCATATATGCCTGAAAAAAACTCGATTTTTCTAATTTTTGTGCACCTTAATGAGACTCTTCTCCAACACAGAAGACACATAAGAGTTAAAATTTCATGCTGCACCCATGCAGGTTGTGGAATATAATGATTTTTGTCTGAAAGCAGTATAATGCAGTAATAAACATAACTGAGATGACCTAAGATTCTTGAATGAAGGTAGTCTATGTTTTTCCTCATTTCCCTTTCCCTCTGATGCCAAAAAAAAAAAAAAAAAAAAAAAAAAAAAAAAAAAAAAAAAAAAAAGAAGTCAGAATGTCTAAGGTCTAAGTCCTAAAACAGCGTTCTGGATCACAAGCATAAAGAAAAGACAATTGGAACTTTTTTAAAACAACACATCTGTTCAAGGACCTAAATCAGGCAGAGGAAAATTAACTGAATTTTCCCCCTTTCATAAAAATGCTCTAACATGCTTCTCTCCCTTTTTCCTGCCTATTTTATCTTATTATGTTTCTCCCAATCTCCAACTCTTTCTTTTTTCCTTACCCATTAGAAATTTCTGATCGATTGTATTCCCTCACTCATTACAAAGGAAACTAATGTCAAAACAATGAATTTTTCTGTCAAACAGCATTCTTACTTTCTCACCAGCCCTAAGGAAATCTAGACTCATTTCCAACTCTGCTGTAGACAACACTGTGACCTTGAGTAAATAATTTAATCTCCCTCCAGCCCTCTTTCGCACTGCATGTGAAAAGAGCAAGAAAGTTCTTCAGTCTCCCTCATATACTTCAATTCTGGGCTTTTTGGGCCAAGAACTGGCACTTACTACAAAGCTGTGCAATGCCTAATATAATATCCTTGCAATTCATTCAGGGACATCCAGACACAAAGTCAATGCAAATAAATGCAGATGATGCTCTGCAGTACAGGGTAGTTTTTAGTTAGCTGCTGACGGGCTCTATCACCAAATGTACAGCCATCACTTTCAATTGCTGCTTACAGGCTTTTGGAACACTAAAAAAAGTCACCTCAGATTAGCAATCTCATATTATAGCATTTGATGCCAAAAAAAAAAAAAAATAAAAAAGCTATGGAGTTCAAATCCCCCAAAACTACTGACAGATAAGACATCAGGCTAAATGCAATATTACAAGAATTGTTACTCTCTATCACCATCTTCAACACTCCCTTTGGCATGAGAGTATGATACCCTTGAGGAACATTAAGATATCTGAAATGGAAAGCAGGGCTTGAGAAAATGCACTGATCCACAATCAGATTGCAAGCCTTCTGTACACTGACTTACAATGGCATGTGTTGCAATGGTGGGATTTATAGGAGATGATCATACACAACTTACATCTGACTGATAGTAGCTTTCATTTGAAGTCAGGATCTTCACCTTTGCAACTGACTGCTTCATGCTATGCTGCAAATTGTGTGGCAGAGGCATTTCCCTTTCCATTGTCTTCCCTAAGGATTAATATTTAAACCATTTATTCCAGAGCATAAATATTCTGTTCAACTTGAGCATAATGGGAACTAAATATTTCAGAAAATAATAATTTAAAAGGAACAATTTAATGGAAAAAATCCCCAAAAAAGCACACAGAAAATAAGACCACAAAATAATCCCTCAAAAATCACTGAGGCTTGAAAACAAGTCCATTTCAAAAATCAGTTCATTTTTAAAACCTAGTGGAACCCTTGAAAAAAGGGTCAGTCTTCTAAGTATTGCAAGGCCTTTTGAAAATTACCAAACACTACTGTAAATGAAGGACTGACACCAGAAAGCCCTCAAACTGTAGCTTGGTAGCAAAAAGTCACTCTTCAGTCCCATTTATGTTCCTTCTTGAGGGGAAATACCAAATCCCCAACTAGAATTACACACCCCTGGGACAGTTAGAACTCCAGAATAATGCAAACAATGCTGTTCACATTCAGGGCTAAATTAGACCCAGTAAAACAATCAATTTCTTATATAAAACATTGCAATTCTTTTAATGCTTCATAAGGTGAAAAACACAGCAAAGCAAACAACACAAGAGTGCTCCTAAAATAGCAATGTATTTTTCTCCTAGAAAAACTATCATGTCTATAACTTACACATGGATTGAACTTGGCAGCATGAGCATCTGAAACAGGCTCTGGGGTTTGTAATGCCACTCTAATGCATTGCTAGAAGTTAATATTAATAAGAATTCCAAAAAAGCATAGGAAAAACTGCACCCACTTTCCCTGAAGGATACACCACAGTATATTCAGAATATTTTGTCAGAAATGTGCATTAAATTTTCTTGATAGCCCAGCAACTACATTTTTTTCTTCTTAATTTTATTCAATTTTTTTACAAACTAGAAAACCTGAGAATTAATGCAACATGAAACCACAGACCATTGCAACCAGCGTAAAAGATTTTTGTATATTACTGGAAAGCAATGTTACACCTTCCTCTGGAGATATCCTTCTATTAAGCTAAATGTAAAGAAAGTCAGTAACATTTGCTTTGTGTTTTGCATATTCTTTTGCACAAAAGTTGTCATCTTTTGCACTACCAAAAGCATGCATGTAGAAGCATATTGGTTCATATTATCAAATATTCCAGAGCAAAGGCTAAATCATACAAGGAGGATGGTAAAAAAGACACTTCTGACAGCTCTCTGTAGTCATAATTCCTGGAGTGGAAGGCAGGAAATCTGGAACACTGGTGTGAACTCAAGCCTGTCCTGAATTCTGTCACGCTAACAAGGTTTTCCCGTATGGCTCTCCTATGCAAAGAAGAATTTCAAGCTGATAGATTCCTAACACATGCCCCATTTATTCCAGCCTGTGATGGACTTCTGACAGATCATCTGTTTTTCTGGGGGGATCTGCAAAATCACAGGAGCAGGACATAAAGCAGAAAGGCAGATTGAAAGTCACCTACAATATGCCAGGCAAGTCCCTGATGTCCCAAAATAGTGAATACAAGAGTGATACAGCAAACAAGATGAGCCCCTATGCATTCCCCACGTGCTGGGAGACTCCAATTCAAACAGCCATTCATCCTTCCCTTAGAAACATGGGGGCCAAATCCAATTGCCTACTGCACACAGGCCTTGGACTCCATTTTTCCTAAACCACACCTGGGTATTATCTGTGGCCAACTGGCATAGATCCAAACCTGGAGTGCTGGTACAGCTGGTAACTAAGGATAAAAGCCCACCAGATGACAGCAAGTTATAGAGCATGAGCAGAAGTCAGAGAAGACTACTTACAAGTTGCAAAATAAATACTCCAAGTTTATTTAAAGCTGAAATAACTCGTGCTAAGCAGATAATCACCATGACATATCCCTTTATAACAAATATTTTTATATGCCATTGAAAAATGGCTTCACAAATTTTCAGGCTGAATTGTTTGTTTCTGCTTACACTTTTAAAAATAACTTCTGTTTTGAAGGACTCCAAAACCACAACATCAAGAGTTACAATAAATGTCCTCAACCCCTTCACAATATACATCACATTAATTTTTTTAAATGGACACATCTCCCTACTTTTAACTCAACCACTTGCAACTTCTGCCTACAAGAAGGAAGTCCAAGGTCATGGTAGCAAGAAAAAGAACCCTCTTCTCTCTCTTCTCTGTTACAATCTAGTTTTCAGTCACAAAATGACTATAGGTTAAACTTCTGCTAAATTACTACCTTCTCAAGTTTCAAAAGGGGAAATTAGAAATTAAAGAAAAAACAAACCACTACATTATGAGCTTCAATTGTCACTGAAAAAAAATCCTTCTTGTGCACATTTTTTCGACCATGCAAAAAAGGTGAACAAAAAAGCCACTCTGTGCTCTTTGTGTTGATTGAATCTTAAAATGTGGTACATTATCATCATTCCAGGATGGTATACAGCTACATATTTCCTGGAGAGAGACATTTTGTTTGGTTTGTTTCACTTGGTGTTAAAAAGTTGGTGAAAATAATTTAAAAGCTTGAAAGAAATGGCATGAAGGTGATATTTTAGAGGAATCACTACCTGCCATTTTATCAGAAAACTCAACCATAATGCTGATGATTTAATTGAAATTATTCCTTTTTAAAAATGTAATTACAGCTTACCATGAATTAGAACTAGATGCAATTTAAATTAACCATTTCTCAAAAAAAAAAAAATCTCCATGACATTCACTATGAGGGGAAGATATATGGCTAAAGATTCAAAGATAATGAACCTCGGGAAGAATAATTTTAGGGACAGGGAGGGGTGCATATGCAGACCTTTACTCTAGACTGTTGTGTTCAACAACATTTCTCTTACATCATGTTTTCAAATAATCTGCAGAAGAATACTTGCCTTGAAGAACAAGCAATGGTTCAACAGTATTTCCACCTGGAAAATGGTCAGAATCCCTATTTTTTTACTATTCATAGTTTCCTAAGGCCAAGCAGTTGATGTATTCCAATTAATCATTCAGAGCTGCTAGCACTGCTACCTAAGCAAATGCTTTCAATAAGGACTGGGCGTTCTATTCAATTTTGAGTACCAACAGACCTAGGAACCCTGGAGAGCACCTCTGGTCTAGACAAGAGATCTTGTTGACATTTGGGAGGGTGACAGAGGACCAACTGTCCCTTCAGAAACACCATTCTGTGTGGGAAGGAAATCCAGACACACAGAAGGCAAAATGGTTGTGTGAGATCGCCACAGATTTAGAACTACAGCCTCTACCTGACATCAGCTGTAGTAATTTAGTCATAGAAAACTCACTGTTTAATTCAGCCCTGTGTGAACTCTGCATAATGTTTACTCTTAATTTAAAATGCCAAATATTTTCCAGGTATTTTGTTTTTTATACTTATCTGGGTGAGCAACACATGGGCTGAACCACAGTCAGATGCAGGGGAAGGCTAGCACAAGTCCTGTGAATCATCACGGGTAACTACTGCTGGCATGCTCAGGTACACTGAACCTTTCAGGACTCAGCCCTAGAGTAGCTGGCAGAGCAAGTTACATCAGTTGAGGAGAGATTTTGAAGAAAAATGTAGTAAACCTGTTCCTGAGGGCTGCATAATATTTTGTGATCCTTGTTATTTCATTGCCTGTAAAAAGGTATGGGCACACCAGAACAAGGCTGTTCTGTTCATTCATCTTTTGACACCCTCGTTTGCTATTTAACAGCATAGCACTACAGTTATTCATGCTCTTATTCAGACTTACAGTTTTAAATCACTCACTTTTCAGCCTATGTATTAATAATTCAGACATTGACAAGACTGTTTTGTTTGTAAGCACATTTTTCCTTGAAATGTTCCTTCCTGTGTTTACAGGAAATGAAAAATAGGCATAGTATATATTATACTGAAATATAATATATACATATATAGCATATAGAAATGTATATAATATATATATATTTCATATATAATTCATATATATTTCATATATATTTAATATATATACTATGCCAATATATGTGCCTCCAAAGGGCAATAGGAAAGTATTTTTCCTATAAATTTAACCCTAAATTGAACTTCCATTCTTTGTGCTCAGTGATCCAGAAAAGGGGAGGGCAAAAAAATTCAGGTACTTTACTGCTATCTCCTACTTCCTCTTTCAGAGAAATGAGCCATGATATGAATTAATGATTCCCTGCATGAAGATTATACAGGAAAAAGCAAGGTAATCTTATTTTACCTGATTTCCAAAAGGAAAATAAAATTCAAAAAACTAATTCATTTTCTCATTTTCTGACAAGCTCCTTCAGCAAATACTTTGGATAAAACAGACTGTCTGACACATCAAGAAAAGCATATTGAAAGTTCAGCATCCATCATAGAAAACATCCTGTCAACAGGTTTCTAATCTTTAGATCTAGTGCCTGTTATGTTAAGTGTCCATAAATGTAGCTGTCCTGACAGCTAAACAAGAAGAAATCTTTACCCATGTAGCCAGAACTAAACGTATGCAGACCTCTAGAGATTTAACTCCCTACCTTAAAGGTAATCTAGAAACAAGTGACTAGATCCATGGGAATAGCAAGTACCACGTTGAACATAGCCAGTGAAACTTAAAAAACAAACAGCCTTAACAGCCACCTAAAACATCCAGCATATCTTACTAACTGTACCTCCAGCATAATACGGAACTAATTAAAAAAACAAAAAAAAAAAAAAAAAAAACCAACCAAAAAACTACATTGCAATTCCTTCTAAGGGAGGCAACAACCCATATTTTTGCTATAATATCAGGTTCAAAACTACAGGTCTACTAGTGCAAATTAAGATGAAGCACTTCAATCTAATGAGAAACCCTAGGGTTAGTACATCCCAGAGGAAAGGAGACCTGACTGTATAACTGCTTGTCTTTTCATGTGTTTAAAAATACCCTCCTAACCCTAGTCCAAACTTGTTCCAAAGGTATGACAAAAAGTTGGCTCCTCTTATCTACCACCCTTTGAACTTCCAGTCTCTCTCACTTGTTTTTCCACCCTTGGACTGCTCCAACTTAAAGGTGGAAGGTCAGCACAGCACGCAAAGCACCATTACAACCAGAGTGCTTCAACCCATGAGAAAGCAGCTTCTGCTCAGTAATCCCACTTCCTTTGCCCCAGAGCTGCAGTGAGTCATCCCAGAGGAGAGAGGAGAAGATTCAACTTTGACCCTTTCAATTGGAAGCTTCTAAGCAGGAGCTTTCTGTCACTTCGGCAGACTTGATGTCTGTTCCATTAGGTGCTATTGCCAATGCCACTGAGAGGCAACTGACTCACACCCCTGAGACAGGGTGACACAGATCTTCATACCTGGACTCTTGAATGTTCCCACTTCGACACGTGTAACACGACAGTGTTACACACCACCGTTTCCAAACCACTTGGAAAACTGGTCAGTCCTGGAGAAAGTATGGAAGAGAACTAGAGATTCACCACACCTAGTAAGGACTAGCTTAAATTATGTAAAACCTCCGAGAACTAGCTTAAATTATGTAAAACCTCAAAGAACTACAGAACAAGAAATTAACAGAAACCCCAGAAGCAACAAAAATTGAAATGTGCACATCTGCACCATCTTAAAAGTTTGGGAGGACGTATAGGACAAATATGAACAGTATGAGATTTTTTTGGTCAAAACTCTCCTCCAGCATATCAACTAGTGAGGCACATCTCTTCCTGGCCTGTCAAATTACAGTTTCTCCTTTGGTCTGTCATACACAGTTAAAAAACTGCTTAGTAACAAGATGAGATGTCTTGAGTTCTACAACTTCAAGCATTCAGAAAAACAAATAAAGAAACCCACTTTACATCTCTCACCCAGTGGATCTGTATCCTAAGTCACTGAGTAAGGAGCTCTTAAAATCAAACCTTAAAATCAGAAGACAACCCTAATGAGATGAACTAGGGTTCCTGAAAAAGCTACTTTTGGTACATTTAGCTAGTGGGAAAAAATGAAAGAAGGAAAAAAGAACTCTATAGAATTACAAGGCAGAATTTTTCTTGAAGGGGAAAAAAGTTAGATCAAAAGCAAATACAATTCAATTGCAGTGCACAAAACAGAAGTTGCCAAGCAATCTGTAGTGATATGACTAAGTTAACCATTGCTAGCTTCCTTCAAAGGACATTTACCAAATAAGGCAAATTTAAAAGCACAAATATCTTTCTTTGAAACCACCAATGTGTCACAGTTAAATAATTAGCACAATTATCTCCAGTCTTTTTAATAATCCAGTAGTAGCAACACTAGCTTTGGACAATTGTTTTAAGCACTATGAGGACAGAAGAAGGAAAAAACCTACCGAACAAACAAAAGAAGAAATAAAAAACCTTTCAGAATGAATTGTTGAAATTATGAGAGGAACAGGCCAAGTGAACAGTTTTCCTAACATGTTTGTTTTTTTAAGGCAGTTGATACTTAGTTTTTAAAATGGCTCCTATGTATCGCAACACGCACATCTCAAGATGTCATGTAACAATGAAATACTGCAAAAGTCGAACACTGCAAGTTCCTGGAATACAAGATAAAGCCAGAAACACTGGCACAGGAAATCAGGATTCTGTGTAAAATAAAAAGTAAATAAAAAGAAAATCAAAAGTAAGGCTAGGAGTTACAACAATGACAGAACCACTGTACTCGGGCTCAGCAGGAAGCTGGAAACACTTCCATACAGAAAGGCAAACAAAAATCTTGAAGTAATCTTTTTTGCATATCCAGAAGAACAAAACTAGATGTAATAATGCTAGAGGTCCTTCAGTGTTTTGCAACAGGCACATACAATCCTTGAATCTGTGTTTATTTGGAATGTCAAAGCCATGACTTAATATGATCTGCATTTTCCTCTACAAAAACCAACTAATTGCAACAATACTTACAAAAATGTCAGAGTTCCTAAAAGCTATTTGGGTGCTTACAGACTTGCTCTTTTCTTATGAAACTGAAGAAATTACTGATGTGACAAAGCACATGTTCCAAGCACCATTTCAAGCACTGGAGTACCTGAAGGACCTTCATAGGCTGCCAGATGTGCCACAGAACTTTTGACACTCCCATTTTCTGGAGCTGCCCCTTGAGGTTACACAAGACAGCATGAATATCACAAACAGGGTCTTGAGAAATTTTAACTGCAGGTGAATTAGAAGTGTCCTCCAAAAATGGACACCTTGAAGAATATATTCTGGTTTGATCATATTGAAATAGAAGAAAGGAGATAAGCTCCAAGAAACATTATGTGCTCCACTTGCTAACAAAATCAGTATTTGCGGCCCACAGATGCTTGCTTATTTCAACAGTAGAAGTATGCTACTTGGTTTTACACAGTCAAGGTAAAACACATTTCACTACAAGTAAAAAAGGAGTTAAGAGAAAATTAAAATTTCAAGTTTATGCACAGATTTAATTAAATAATAATATCCAAGATCAAATGCAAAAAAAAAAAAAAAAAGGAGAGGAGTAAGCATTATGTTTTTTCCCATCACCTACAGAAGTATAGGCCAAACTCTTCCATTCTTAGCAGTTTTATTTACATACTTAAACTGAGTTGAAGCGGTCTAAAAATTTTTCTAAATTAGATTTCCATACTGAAACCTGACAAAGAACTTAAGGAAAGCACAAAATAGGTAAGAAACCCCCATCAAACAACCAACCAAACAAAGGGTCGTACAAGAACACATGCCAGAAAGTTTGTAAAAAACATTGTGTAGGTCAGATAGGTGCTTAAAAATTATTGCCCTTTTTAGGAATTGTTTAATCTCTCTTTCCATATACAAAAAACCAAATCCATTTCCCACATTTATACAGAAAAAGTAAGTAATTTAATTTTTTGGATTTGGTTGTGTTTCTACTAGCATTACCACAAGCTTGAGCATTTGTTTGTTTGGGTGAAAATAGCCTGTTCTTATTGGTCTGGACTCCAGATCGCTGGATCAGGTTGCTGAATACATCAACAAATCCTATTAGCGGGTAAAAGCACAGAATGACTTTTCAGTCACGACTCTGCAGAATCTCAGCATGTTCCACTCTCACCAAATGAAAGCACCTTCAGATGGAGCAGATGTAAAGCTGTGAGTGAAATTAAAACCCCACTTATACTGCAATATATAATATATAGTGACTCATATTCTCATCTTCTTGATCCCTCAAATCCATCTAGTCCTTCAATATAATAAAATTATATGATTAAATTTCCAACTATTCAGTTAAAATGGCTTCAAAAGTTTAAAGCTGTGTGTAAGTCTGGCCCATTAATATTTGTTGGTTGAGCAATTGTTTAAATTATTATAACTGAATTTTCCTAACAGGGTCTTTTCCCCTATGCTTTATCATGACAACAAAGGGCAAGAAATTGTCTTCCTGCTTCCAAAAGCTCCAATTCACTTTTTCCTTCCTGCATCAGGCAAAATTTAGGATTAATAAGGTTTTTTTTAGCAAAAATTAATTGAGGCATGAAAAATGAAGAGTAAGAGACACTGAGGGATTCTGACATCAAAACAAGTGCTAAGGGCATTCAACTTGAAAATTAAAGACAAAGGTCTAAAATTCAGGTCTTCTGCCTCACATGAACAAGAGAAATAAAATAAATAAGATACATCCTGTATGATTCTGCTAACCATTCCCTGTAATTCCACTGTGGATCAATTCTGCTCTTGCTTTAAGTAGCACTGGTGTAGCTCGTTCAAGCACGTGCCTGGTGTGCACTAACCATGCAAATTATTCACCCTGCTTTACAAATATGACACCTGGAATAAACTCTCAAATATCAGTAGGTCTCTGCCCAAGGTACAGTCACGCAGGAACATTTTGCTGCTTGCCAGAACTCACATTTGTACAAAGAACCCCCTCTGAGAATGTAATAGCACAGTGTAATGGAATTTGCGACTTTCATAGAGGGGAAAATAAAAAAAATATATAAATCAGCATTTTGGCTTGGAAGACATTTTGTCAAAAAACCCCTCATAACTAGTATCAGGAAGAAATATTCTGAGCAAACTATCCCTCAACCACCTCAATTTCAAAGATTTATGAGATTATTGAACAAATTAATCTGACTTATTCAGAACTGTACTGTCTATTTCATCAGCATACATTTGCAGAGATTCTGAGACAGTTCACACATATACAAGGAAATACAACACATTCAAATAATTTAGATCCACATTACATGCAACGGTAAAGCATATTACCATTTTAATTTTATGGATCTAAACAGAGTCCTACAACTTCCAAATACATTAATAAAAGGCAGAAAACCAAAGAAAACAAATCCCTTCCCCATGCTGCAAAGCAGGTGCAAAGCTGCTCTGCTGAGCTCTCTTGCCCTGTTGCTGACATGAGCCCCAAAAACAGTCTTCTCCATAAAAATCATGAGAAAAATCTCTGCATTACCTGCTATTGCTATTTAAATTTTCTATTATACCATGTGCTTAGAAACAATCTGTTGTTTGTCATCCTCAAAGTGTGTGAAAGAGAATCAGTGTGTGAAAGAGAATTCACACCTTTTGTAATAAAGAGGCATTTTTTCCAGCCCAAGCCATGTTTGCAAACTTCTAAACTCTTTTATACTGAGGAGAAATTACAGTGGCATGACAGCCTTAACCACAGCAGCCTGAAAAACTGCATAATGACATAAATTATGGTTTTTTCCAATATTTTTCCAATATTACCTGAACTTGAAATTAAACTGAATAGTTAATATAGCATAGTAAACTCATGTTCATATACCTATTTTGAACATTTTATAAAATCAGCCTCTGTTCCTTATTGAGGAACTCTTCTAACAGTTGTATGACTATGCATTTATGAGTCAGGGCATTTGAACATTTTACAGAATTTTGCCCTACTCTTGTTCACTGGAAGAATCTTTGGGGGAAAATATGCCATTTTAAAACACAAATGGCAAAATACTCTTTTTTTTTGTTGTTGTTGTTAACAGTGAAATGCAAACACACTTATCTTCTGTAGTTAAGTAATTGCATCTTAATGCAATTTCTTAACTTGCAATAAAGTTAAGAAATTGCAATTTCCATGTGCAATAAAGCCCAGAAAGTTGTTCATGGACTAACTGAAGTGACTGTCAATTCAGTTACAGAGCCAGCCTCCCAAATATAAAAATCAACCACACTGATTCAAGAATTAATACAGATCTGAATATTTTTCCTTGGATATAAAATAAAACAGTAGATCAGAGTTGAAATAATACATTTCTTTAATATGAGTCTGTCACCTTTAGTTGAACTGTAGATAACATTTCAACCCTCAAAAAAATCCCATTAATTTCTCAGGTTTGGGAGCAGGTGGTGGGAGATAGTAATAGCTGGAGCTGAACCACATCTTGCTGTAGAATCACTGTGAATATCTCTGCCTTTTAAATTTTTTTTCACAGTTTGATAATGTGACTAGCCATTGGAAAATGCATTAGGTATCTGTACATTAAATCAGGTTCAGGACAGGAATGTTAACTCTGTATATTCATTGCCCAAATGGGGACTTTGGCGGGGGGAAAAGGTAAACTCCCCATAAACTGACTGACTTGAGACCTTTTTTTAAAACAATTTTTAAAAAGACAAAAAAAAAATCAAAAATCTATGGTGGAATAATTGTTAAGCAAGGAGGCACAGCAGTGCTGCATTAGAAAGTGAAAATTGTTCTGTGATGGTCCTATATCCAGATAGATTAGAAAAAAAAACAGTATTTCAAAAGACATCTATACCACTCTGTAAGTGCATGCAAATTAAAGACAACAGCTGTATTTTAAGCACAGTTATTGATTTTAGAAGGTTCAGTACAAATTTGTTCAACATGTGGTTATTTAAAACCTGCTTGCAATCCTTACTGTTGAGCTGGTTCACAGTATGCCTTCACTATGTTTATCTGATTATTTTATTCACTCTTTATTGTTTAACCATACAAAATTCATTATTGAAATTATTTGCTAATTTAAATAAAAGCTCTATTTTCAGTTTTAACAAGGTTACACTTTACATGCATTTGTAGCCAATGTAAATTCTTTTTATGAATTTACCAAAGAATAACATTAAGGTTTCAAGAAAAAATAACAATGATGCTCCACAAACCTATATATAGAAACATACAGACTTCTGCCCTAAACCTTTTCAGAAACCTACTTGGCAAAAGGAATTAAGTCCTTGTCCACAGTCTTCTAAAAGCAGATGCCACTGTATTCACGTTCTGATAAATGTAATGATCAGTTAAAAAATAATGGGACATATCTCTTGTCCATTTCAGAAATAGAAGTTTCAGTTCAGATAAAAAAACCATGTCAGACAAAAAACCCATTCACATATACATACAGAGAGAGCTTGACCTATGCAACAGCATTTTTTACCTATCTGGGTATGTTTTCAGTGTTACTTTCAGTCTGACCTGACATTCCTTGGCTTGAGCTGTTGTAACATTGTTTCCAGAATATGGGCATGAGCCTTCAATATACAAAATTTTTAATTCAAGCATCTGGCTCACAGGCCACACATGACTTAAAGAGATAAATTAGCTTACTAGTAAGTGCTCTCAGATAATCCTCTTCAGAAAATGGATTGTAGAGTTTACCTAATGTCCTGTTTTTGATTTATCTGACATCCAAAACAAACCGCTCTTCACTCTTTTAAATACTTATTTGTGTACCCTTACACGTACATCTGTGTATACACACATGCATATCTATCTTTATATGTATATATACACATTTTTGTTTACTGTGGGTTCAGTCCTCTTTTTAGTTTCCTGAAAATTAGTCCTATCAGCATTTAATTTCAATTAATAATTTAAAATTATATTTTCCTTAAGAAGACATTTTTTAATAATTTAATACTGTTTTCACAGAAGATGCCTGATAAATTATGTCATCTGAATTTTCAAAATAATGATAATAGAATAATCTTTACCTGTTTAATGCATTTTCAAACTAATACATTCCCAGGCATTATATACTCTCCTAGTAATTACTGAGTGTTCAAAAGGAATTATTTATCTTAAATATGCCTTAATTCTCAAAAGTATTTTAATCATGAGAAGCTTGAAGAAAAGAACTAATGAAACCAGCAGTAACAACATCACTCAGTGCAGTGGTGCTTAGTTTGGGTACATAACACATACAGGATAGTAACGGAAGCATTATGTACAAAAGGAGTTAAGTACATCCCCAACTACGTGCAGTCAATCACACCTATCAAAGTCAGTGTAAATTAAAACTTTCATTAGCATAAACAGAAAAAAACACATTTTCATATTTTATATACGAATAAAATTACATATAAACACATGCATTGAAGAGACTGACTGATGATATTGGTTTATTTCCAAGCTTGACTGGCATATTTAAGGCTTGATTGCCAAACTACTCACAAACTACTATTAAACATAACTCACTTTCAGATTTGTAGGAGTAAAATATATATTTGTACTGTATTCAAAACTGCATGGTAAATTTTTTCAGAAATTATGGACAAAATTATTTCCACAATCATATAATAAGAATTTGGAAAGTCAAGCAAGTAAGAGAAAACGGTTGGGTTTGTATCTGCCCACACTCTGGATCACGGCTGTGTGAAAATGGTCTGTGAGCCAGGCACAAAGACGCACAGCAGGGACAGCTCTGTCACACAATAAATACCCCAGGTTTCTTTATGAAGAACTCTCGGCAGTAGAAGAATGTTTAAAGTTTGCTACAGAGATCAATTTCGAGAGAAGAAATGTTTTGAAAGAAGAAAAATCACAGGAGGCTACATCCTAGTTTTATTGTATCATTTTACTGCAGAAACTCATCTGATCCTCACCATTTTAATTACAAGGAGGCACAGAACCTATTTCACATCTGCTCACTGAGCCTGAGAAATGTTTTATAGTGAAAAGGAAATGAGAAGGACCAAGAATACAAATGAACTGAAACACAAGCAGCTAATAAATTCCTCCTTTCCTTAAAATCAGTTCTAATAATTTATTGTGAAATACATTTAGGCTTGGTCCACAGTAATTTTAATTCAAATAAACACGTCTAAATTTTTTCCATCCTTCCCATTAAAGGATATTTATTTTTGCTTGTTCTTTAAGCATTATGCCAGCATTCTGCTCCATGCTATTTCTTTAAGAATGAAAGCTATAGCATTATATTCCAAAATGGTTGAGGAAACCTTGGCCATGACTCTCAAGTTGCAACATGCCAGATATTCATACGTTTTCAAAGCTGCTGGTTGAAGATATAATGAAAGGATCTAAGGTTTATGCATGAATCAGCATCCCCTTGTCACAATGTCATGGTGCAGTGATCCCTGCAGAGCTGTAAGACTTGATTTAAAACAGCAAAGCTCAACACTGACTCTTGAGCCAGCAGGATTAAACATCCAAGATTGTACATATATAACTCTGTGCTCAAACTACCATACAAAAAACTTGTTATCGTTACGGCAGTTTTATAGTACTCCATAGGAACCTCTCTTTAAGTGACCCCAATATCCTCTCAATTCTAAAATATGTGAGAACACAATACAACCAGTCCAGAAGCTGTCGGTAGGCAGATTTAAGAGGAAAGGATTTCATCTTCATCACTTTCCTTCTTACTTATTTTGACAGAATTAAAACTTTTAAGAAATCTGGTATCACTAATGGTCAACGCTCCTTCAATTAGACTAGACTCAATTACACTGTGCTGAAGGACAATGAAGTCCAGTGTTCTGGATGTGTTCCAGTGGTTTGGATATGTTCCATTCTGCCCTGTGAACTGCCTCCAATGCTGTACCTTTGCTCCAGTTGTTAAGCCAAACAGAACCAAGGAGGTTCTGTTAGAATGAACCAAGACTTCTCACACACTGCTATGCCCAGCCCATTTCTCTTGAAAGCTGCAACTGCAGTCATGGCAGAAAACACTGCTCTTAATTGTGCCATTACTCTGAAAAAAACGTGCACCACCTCTCAACCTAAACCACCAGGCTTCCTAGTGATGCTGACTTACTAAGTGTCAAACTGCAATTAGATTCCAACAGCTACTCCCACTGACCTGTCAACACAGCAGTCCAACAAACTAAAGTGACTATTTTTATGGCTGCTTTTTGAACATAACTGTGTTCCTTTCCCACGTTACATGAAAGTGGCCTGTCCACCTTGGTCAGAATCAGTAGAATTGGGCCAAATTTGCTGTCAGGCAACACATCATGACACGATCTCTTGGTGTTGAGGTGAAATTCCCACTGAAGTGCAAGTCATTACATGAGTTAAGGCTACCTACTCACAGAGTGTCCGCTCCACTTCTACACCCATTTTTTGCCCATCTTTAAATGACTGAGTAGCATCACTGCTTGGAACATCACTCAGGGGTACGTGACCACCTCCTCCTCTCTAAAGTTTAGGAAACTAATTTCAAAGTAATACCAGCAACACTGGTTCATCTAAAAACCATTTGCTCCTTCAACACACTCCAAGCAAGCACCGAAAATTAGTTTGAAGACTTTTACATATTTTTGCAGCGGGCTTTTTGTTTGCTTGTTTGTTTTTAAAGCAGATGGAGTAGTGTGCTGTTGCCCCAAAGCTACCAGGGGTGGGAGGGAGGCAGGCCGAGCCCCAGTGGGATGGACCCCAGGGCCTGCCAGCTGCCACCAGCTGTAGTGCCAGGTCGGGACCAGCGGGCAGGGCACCCCACCTCTGCCACACCAGCCAGAGCTTCTGCAGCCTGAACCACGGCTGGCTCAGGGGTTTAAATCAAGCGCCAAAATATTTCAGTGGCCAGTTTGGTGCAGAAAAAGGTAATAATTTCTACTATGGTATAAGTCTGTACATTTCTGTGCAGGACAACTGCCTTGTTGGAGTGAAACACCCAGGTAAATACTGAAGCATTTTCAGATACAGATTATCCTATATTTTTGTGACCTTCTTTTACACCTGCATTGTTTCATAGTGCTGGTTTGGGGCACAAGTTCTTTGAACCCTATTCCAGAAATAAAAAAAAAAAAACAAAAAAAACCCAAAAAAAACCAACACCCCTCCCCACCCAAAAAAAAACCCCTAACAAAACCAACCTGCAGAATGTTCACTATTTCAGATGAGAACAAGCATAGAGGGAACAAAAAGAGATGGATTCTTCTTAACCATTTTGTATGCAGTGCTCTGCAATCAGCTCCTAAATTCTACTTCTTGTAAGCCAAATATCTGTCTCTGGAACTCCTTGTTCTCCAATCAAACCCTTCTGGAAATGTAATCGAGGGGATACTGTACATATTTTTAGCACATGCTTCATTAGTCAATTAAATCCAATGCACAAGACAACTTGACTACATCAGTGGTAACTGAGGTGATGATAAAACAAGTACATTTTCATGTCTTAATTTGGAGCTCTTCGAACCACTTGAATGTCGAAGCACGGGACAATGTTCAGACAAAGGAAAATCCGACACATGGACGGCATCCATCTCCCTTCTGCTGGAAGCCTCGAAGTCCACCACTGCAGTCTACAGCTGACACGTAGCATCTGAGTTTTGTAAAAGCTCTCCATGAGAGACAAGAGCAAGGCTAGTATACGCACACAAATGCTGGCCAAAAGCATTTGATGGTCTTGGAGAAAAATATGTAACCTTTAGTTTCTCAAAGACAAGGTGACTATGCTCGTCTCTACCGCTAGTAGGAAAATACTGGTGTTTTGCAAAACGTGTTTTCAGCATTCTGTTAACTTTACAGATTTGAGAAACATATTGTCACATTTTTGCATAATGCCATGAAACTGCTATACTTACTTCACCAACAGTCCAAGTAACATCATCTGCAAGTACTGACCACGTGCGGTTCTGGTTGATACAAACCCCCATAATTTAAGAAAGGAAGAACTATCCAACACTTTGCAAAGATTAACAATTTAGCATTACTGTGGCTGATTACATTCTCTGACATTTTTTGCCTTCAGCTATGGACGCTATATCCTCCTACCCTCCCACATGCCAGTGAAAGCTCCTTGCGTTGAGCTCTTGCACCACCTATCCCAGCGTCCGTGCCAAGCCGCCCCTCTTCAGCACCACCGCACGGGGTAGCTGAATGGGGGAATAAAACAAGGTCGCCAACGGAGGAAAACTGCTCCCGCTGACAGCTAATCTCCAGATGCAGTGTCCCTTACGTCTTTTTCCCAGGAGGGACGGGAGAACGCCTGGGGGAGCGGGCGATGGGCGGGAGCGGCCGGCACGGCACCGAGCGCGCTCCCCGCTCGCTGCAGCCCGCGCCGCTGCGGGACCTCCGGTTCGCCTGGACCGGGCACGGGCGGCGGGGAGGGCAGCGGGGCAGAGGCGGGCACGCCTCAGCGACCTGGGAACGCCGGCCGCGGCACCCCGCTCTCACCCCGGCACGGGCAGTGCCAGCCGAGCCTGGGCGCGCTCCGCCCGGCCGGGCCCGCCGCCCCGCGGGGTCACAGGGCGCCCGCCGGCCCGAGCCACGGGAGGCAGAAGCGCGCACCGCTGCGGGACTCGCCGCCCGCCCGGGGCTCCCGTCTTCGCGCTACCGCCACCGCGCTGCCCCGCCCCGCCTTCCCCGTCGCCTGCCGCGCAACGCATGTGCTCCGCGCCCCGCGGCACGCGTGCGGCCGGGCCCCGCCGAGCCGAGGGCGGAGCCGGGCATGGCCCCGCCAGGAGAACCGCGGGGGCGGCGGGCTCCCGGCGAGGCAGAGCGGGCGGCGAGCGCGGCCGCCCACGAGCGCTGCGTGCGGGGGGCGAGCGGGCGGCGAGATGGAGAGATGGAGCCCGCAGCCCCGCGCGGCGTAAAATGGCTGATCGACCCCGCCGCCCCGCTCGGCTGCTGGCCTGAGGGGGCCCCGGCTCTGCCCGCGCCAGTAGCGAGGTGCTCCTCAGCCCGCGGGCAGCCCTGGGGCGGCGGGGGAGCGCTGCGGGCAGCCCCGGGGCCGCGCAGCCTTACATAACGCGCGGGGGGAGCCGCCGGGAACCATCTTACACCTCCCGGAGGGCTGCGGGGGCGCACGGAGACCCCCGCGCCCCCTCCGCACGGGGCCGGGCGCTCCCGCACCTGCTCGGCGGCGGGGCGGCTCCCCCCGGTACCGCGCCCCGCACACAGCCCCGCACCCCGCGCACACGCACACACACACACACACGCACCCCGCACACCTCCGCACACACCCCCGCCGCACCGCTCGCAGCCGCCCCGCCCCCGCCGCCACGGCAGGCTGGCAGCGCCCGCTACTCACAGGCGTTGGTGACGGCGAAGCTGTTGGCCACCTCCAGGTTGTCGATGTGGGGAGTCAGCCTGAACTCCGAGGTGGAATACTGAACCATCCCTACCCGAAACGCGCTGTACTCCTGATCGGCGCCCCTCGGGAACAGCCCCCCTGCAGGGAAACACACACGCGTCAGGCGGGCGGGGGCACCGGCGGAGCGGCGCCGGGGCCAGGTCTCTGCCCGCCGCGGGGCTGGGCTGGGCGCGGGTGCCGGAGCGCTGCCGGCCGCGGCTCCGTCCCGTGTCGGGGGGCGCGGGGGCCGGGCGCTGTGGTCGGGGAAAAGGCGAGGGGACCTCGCCGGCGCCCGGCGGGCACCGCGGTGGGACTGGGAGCGCGGCGACATGACAGGAATGCCCGAGTGACAGCGGCGGGGATGAGGGATCGGAAGATCCGCCGGGCGGAGAGCGGGGTCCCCCCAAATGCGGGCACCTACCGATCTGTATGCTGTTAGAATTGACCCCCCAGAGCAGTCCCCACAACACAGGAGCCAGGAAGACAGAAATATGCATAATCTTTTGCATTTCCAGGAAAAGTAGAGCATCCACAAAGCCACGGAAACAGCCTTTTCTTCTTCTTCCTCCTCCTTCTCCTCCTCCTCCTTCTCCTCCGCGGAGCGCGCTCGTCAGCAAATTAGATCCCGTGCGCTCCGGGCGAGCGGCCGGCGGGAGCAAGCGAGCCACGGGAGGGAAGGAACGAGAAGAGCCCCGCGGCGGGCGCGGGAGAAGCCGCTGTCCGAGGAGCTGCCGCTGCCGCCGCCGCTCCGGCGCTGCTGGCGGCTCCGGCGCTGAGCGGGATGGAGGTGCCGGCGGTGCCCGCTGCGCTCCCGCCGCCCGGCCCGGCCCTGCCCTGCCCTCGCACGCGCTCGCCCGCGCTCCTCGCACTCGCCCGCCCCGCCGGGTCCAGCACCGCGGACAGCGGCCTCGCTGTGCGGAGCCGCTCACTTTATTCATTATTTATTTTTTTATTTGTTTATTTATTTATTTCACTGCTTTCCCCAGGATGCAGCCACCTCACAAATGCACCTGAAAAGCAAAATTTGTTTTGTTTTGTTTTGTTTTGTTTTGTTTCAGCTGCTGTACCCAAACCAAACGTTAATATGCAGAAAGAGTTAAAGCCATTCTGATGCTTCATTTCCATGCATAATGGGGATTTTTTTTCCTTTTTTTTTTTTTTTCCCCTTTCCAAGATGGGTTCCAGCTGTATTAGCTAGACATGCTATTTACTGCAAGCTAAATTTAACATTTCTCAGTTTGGCACGAAGTCTGTTGCTCCACAACACACAGGAACACACACATTTTATACAAGAAAAGGCAGTGTAGCATTCCTGTGACCATGACAATGAATTTGCTATTAAGTAATGATTTTCTGGCATATTTTTTATTAACTTATATTTACTTAATAATGCTGGAAAATATCCACATAGGAAAGGATACTGATCTTGCAATTACTTGCCTTTCCTTTTTTTCTCCCTTTTTATTTTTATTTCTGTTATTAGTTTTTTTTAATTCTCCTTTCCAGGAGGAGGGTGTCAAAGCTCCAGGTATTCAGATGTCAATATGAGTACATATCCTGAACACATAGGAAGTTGGTAATTTTAGTCCCTTTACTCATTACTAATTCATGATGAGTTTTTTTCGTTTGAGTCATTTTACCAGGAAATCCTGTGCAAGCCTTTTTCTGAACTTGTCTCATCTTCTCTCTCTCACCCACAAAATGAGATGAGCCTGGAAAAGAGAGCTTTAACACCCTGAGCATAAAGCCCCTATGGGCTTATCTGGCTGGAATGGCAGAGTTGCTACAGCCCTTCCTCACTTTCTCCCCCAGTCTGGTGTCTCCCAGAAGCCACATTTTGCACTGCCTCGTAAAACCTACTGTTGAATTCTGTGAAAGGGGCAGGCAGCGTCACTGTGAGAATCAACAGATTAAGCTGCCAGGGGAAAGCTTGTATTCAGGTCGTCTTCAGTGCATCCCAGACAATGAAATGTACAGACATTTACTTTTAATAAATATTTCAGTGCAAAACTGCCAATCTTTAAGAGAAGCATAAATAAATTGTATGGGGTTTTTTTTCACTGACGTCTAAAGCATCCCCTTATGTATAAAAAATGAGGTTAAAATGAAGGAAAAAGTCTCAAAGATCTCTGTATTTTAATATGTTATAATAAAACAAAAAAAATCAAATTTGCCAATACACATTATAACTCCATAATGAAATAAAATAAAAGAAGGATTTGGGTGAAGTAAGACATAAAAATGAAATAATTGTTGTTGATTTTGTAATGCATATTTTTCCATTTCAGAATTGTGAACACTTACATATGTGAATGTACTACTCCAAATTTGTATCAACACTTCAGAACATGTAGAAAAAAAGAGTCGGACTATGTGGCCATATTCCACTGTTGGTGTGACAGGGAAAAATAGAAGATTTCAACTGATATGAGTAAGTACAAAAGGACAGCATGGGTGAGTCAATCACCAAGGAAACAGTTCAATCACAATTTAGTAATAGTGAAAAATGTCGATAATAAAAAAAAGTCTTCTTCAACTGTCTATTTCTTATAACAATCCTATGCTAATTGAAAAGATGCAATTGGGCAAAGGAGGAAAAAGAAATTTATAGGTGATAGTAATTTATGGACATGTGCTAAGAATAGATATGCTCATTAACACTGTGCATGAGAAAATCAGACTACATTACTGGGAATCACATTCAATAGTTTTTTCTCAAGGGAAAAGAATCTTGCAAGACGTAAGTAAAGATTCTGTTCTTAAAAACAGAAGATTATATTATTATATGCATTCTTCTGAATCTATGAAAGGAGCTCATATAAAAATGCATTAATTCAGAATGTGAACAAAGCATCAGTGGGGAGACTTTTAATAATAAGCATCCATCACTTGTTGAAAGGAACATAGCAGTGCAATAATAATGAAAACAATGGCAGATGACAGAAGTCCAGATATCAAATAAAAAGATGTCAGACCCCTGAAAAGCCAAAGTGCTTAATCTTGATTCCATAGAACTCCAAGAGAGGTTTGCTACTCACTGCAAAGAATCATGGCTATACTTGATTTAACAATTTAATGCTGTCTAATGGATATTCTGAATGTAAGGCAGAAGTTGGTGAGGAAGTTGAAAAGAGCTGATATATGTGCTAATCAGAAGTATAATTTATCAGGAATACATTTCCTCTGCAATTCATCCTGGCACAAACCTGGTTGAGACCGTGGCTGCAGCTCAACTAAATGTTCATATGTTTCATCAGTTGAATACAAGATGCAGAAAGAAACTTGGAAAAGACTGAAAAACTGAACATTTTTGCCTTGTACTCAGAAACATTTAAAGATCACTCCAGATACTTTCCAAAAAATAGTTCAAGAATGATGCCATGCCTCAGGAACATCACTTAGACAATATAAAACACTTGAGGAGATGGATGGAGTAAAAAACTGAGTTGTTCAATGCTGATATTGATCACATTCAGATTAGAAATAAAATTTATCTTTTGTTTTGCCATTTTAATAATGTGTCATTGACCTTGCAGCCATATGCTGAGCAGTTCAATGAAAACAGTCAAAATCAGACTCTTCTAAAAATCCTAGCTGAAAAAAGTTAAATTCTGAGAAGGTCCTTGGCAAAAGCTCAGATTAAATAGTTATAGTAGGCCTTTTGGACTTTTATCATATCAATTTTTGGGGTTTATATTCACAACTATTTTCTATATCTTCTTCTTTATCAAAAAATCTTAAAATGTGCAGATTTATTAGGAAGCAAAAATGCTGTACCAACATATGAATCCTTTGATTCCATGGGTTATCAATAAATACTTCCCTTCAATAAAGATTGTTGTCTTTGGATTTTTGAGATCTGCAGAAATTTTTCAAATACCAGTAAGTGTAAATGAAGAGGAAATACAAATGAAGGTTCCAAATCTATTTTGAAGTGTGCAGTCCCATATGTTCACTCTGGATCTCGAGAGTCTTTTTAAAAATAAAAAGTATGTCCTGATCTTTCATGCTCGTTCTGCCTCCTGTTCTGATTAGCAAACACGCACTGTTCCCGTTAACAGCACCCACACCCGGGGAGGACACGTTCTGAGTAGCTTAACCTACCTTCTATTACATGATTTTGATGATAGAAAAAGCAACATCATGATCCTTCTGGCACAACTGATGTAAAATAATTGGTAATAACCATACAGCTTTCACTTCCCTTTGCTGTGCTGTGACAGTGCAGTTTGTTACCATGTTAGCTAACTGTTATGAGAAATTTATAGCAATGTGGGATTTACTTTTTTTATTCGAGCTACTTCTGTTCTTTCTATTTGCAGGAAATTTTATATTTATTTTGCCAATAAAATCACTTAAGTATATGCTAAATAACCTCTGTGTGTGGAAAATCTGCTATAGATTACTTCAATTTTTTCTACTGAGATTATAGAAAATTACATTATTAAGTCTCTGGAAAAACATAAAAGGAACATTTTCAGATTTGACTATGCATGCTAAATCCCTGATTCTTGTCTGGAAATATCTCTTTTTCTTCTAGTTGTGTAAAAAACTTCCATGGCTTTGTCTCAGACCCAAGGGATACCTTTCTTATTCCTGTCCTAATTTTTCCCCTGCCTACCTGCTACTTCTCTTCTGCTTTGCTGTCTCCTTTCCCGGATTTCCATCTGGTTTTCCAATGCATTGCCATCAGAATCTCCTTTTCTCTACAGTTACTTTGATTTTACCCTCATATCTTACTCCCCATTCCCCCTGTGGAGCACAGCTAACTCAAATGTGTTGGACTGTTGCTTTAGACTATAATGGCCAGCCTTGATCCTCTCTTTTTTCATCTACCACCTCTTCCATCTGTTCCACAAACAATGCCAGCCTTGACTTCAGTGTTGTTTTTTATTCTCATCATGTTCTTATTCCCTTTTTCATGCCAGCATCTATATTTGAAGTATCAACTCTACACCCATATCTCAGGTCAATTCCTAATCACTGAAATTCCTCTTTAGCCTTGCATCTTTTCTGTCACCTGTGAGAAATGTACTACTTGTTATTCAGAATGAAAAGCCTTTTGGAGATGATGAAGACATCAGATCTCATATACCAGTGGACTGTTCCCTGCTGAGATATGGTACTTGTCAAATCCCCAGTACTCGTCAAATCTCCTCTCCATCTCACTTACCTGCATTCATAAACAACACGCTAAAATGTTAAAAGGCAAATATGAGCTGACAGGAATGTTATAGTCTGCTCTCTATTGACATATCTGGGGTACACTTTTAGTGTTAGTCTCTAATTTCTACTAACTTGTGACTTAGACCTTTTTTCTGTTAAAACCAGGTGTTTTTCCCCTCAGCCATCATAGAACTGTGTGGTAATCCCACATCTTCAGAATCCCAAGCAAAAATACTGAGAAGCAGCTCTGGAGCTACAAATTACAAACAGATTGAAATCCAAGGCTAATATGTGCCAGTGACAGTAAAACCTCTGTACATGCTTGGTCACATATTGCTCTGCACTTAAATTTATGAGTGTTGTAGGAAGTTGATTGTGTCATTGTAGTGGGTACGCAGAAGTAATATTTTAAACAAGGACATAGGAAAAATACCAGCCAAATGGGGAATGGACTATGTAATGATCATTCTCAGCGTGGAAAAGACGTCTTCTTAGTTTAATATTTCATTCATACATAAAAACTATTCAGAACATATATACTTACTCCCTTTACCTCCAGAAACATGGAGAAATCAGCTGACTTTTTAAAAATTTGAACCTGTCACAAAGCTGATGAGCATCAGAGACTTGACTTCTTTTTGTATGCCAACAGGTAAAATTAATCCATGAACACTGAATTCTCATAAAGAATGGAAGCTCTCCCTCTGGTTCTCCATGCCAATCAACACAACAATTTGCTTTATGACCTTGCACAGGATTCAGGGCAGTGTTCACATAAGCTTTGCAAAGATGCTTCCTACCACAGCAGAACTAACTGCTAAACTCCTTAATCCAGAGAAGACAGCTTCTCATAACATTCCACATTGCAGGAGTGAATCTCTCCTTCTCCTTCTGGAATGCTTTCTGTATGACCTTGTTCAAATCCTTTGCATGAGGCTTTGAGGCCAAGAGCTTTTTGAACAAGCAGGAAAGCTGCAATGACTACACCAGTGCTAATCCTTCTTTTGGGTTGGGGACCAAGGCAGCCAGGGCCAAATCAGGGGAGGGGAAAGGGCAGTGTGTCACCTCCTTCCAGCCCTTGGAGCTGGGGAGCCCCATTCCAGGCTGCTCAGTGGAGCACACACAATTTGGCCAGCTGTCAGTGAGGGGAGACGTATGAAGGAAAGAGGCTGCTTTGCTGCTCCCTCCACAGTAAAACAGAGCAAAATCCACTGCAGTCACCAAGGGAGAAAGCTCAGTTTTTCTTCTTCAAAAGAAGAAAAACTTCCCTTTAGAATCTTACAGCAGCATCAGAAGGCATGCAGGCATCAGGTTCCACTTGCCCCATTGCCACTGGTCACAGTCACAATGGTTGTACACCAAACAGGTATTAATGTGTCCACACGTAACTGAGAATTAGGGCATAGATTCATTTATAAGCACATTGTGCTAAGCTGCAATTTTTTTTAAGGGTTTTTAGTTTTGCTTTTAAAAGTGAAAAAGCTTCAGAAACCTCATTTTAAAAAGAAAGATGTTCATGATAAGGATTTTGTTTAAAAATGATTATGTTATTGCAGTGCATTTTATTTATTTAATAGTTTTATAATTTTTTCAGGGCTTCTGTCACTGGGAAAATAGAGTAAAATTACGAGTAGAAGTTTAAACACCTATAAGTAAAACAGTCCCTATTATGTTTTCATTAAAAAATCAATCAAAGAAAAAGCATCAAGCAAATGTTAAAATCATTTATTTTATGACACAAATAGATAAGAGACAAATTGTTTCATAAATTCTACTATGGAGTACAAGCATTTAGCAACATTAAAAATAATTTAAATTGGAGGAATAGATAGAATTGCATGAGGCAAGATAATAATCCCTTTCTTCAGGAAATATCCAAAGGATAAAAAAAAATTATTTTGTCCAATTACCCATTGCAGACATTTTACACTATATTTTTAAAAACCACATCAGAAATAGGATGTAAGATTAAAAGGATTTCTGTGATTTGAAACATCAGCTCTCCTATCCTAATCATTATGATCTTTCCACAACAGAAATTTCTTTTGGGTTCACCATTTACCTTTTTGACATCCATAATTTTTTTTTTTTTTTTTTTTTTTTTTGTCTAGAAACAGCTTGCTCAAGTTAGCATGGAAATATACAGAGCTGTGCTCAACAAAAGTTTATTTTTAGTTCTGAAAAACCACTTCAGATGTTCAGTCCCAGAACTAGTTCACAGCACAGATATTTTTACTTTCACCTCTGCATTGGCATACCTTCCCAGAGATTAGTTGTGATAGTGTGGTGTTAATGGCAAGCTTTTACAATAGGAAAAAAACCCCAAACCAGAAACGTAAAAGAAAACCAAACAATTCTTATGAGGCACTTAATTTCACACTTTGGACTAGAAATAAATCTACTTCAGAGTAAATATGCAGATAATAACATTCTGCTAACTGCACAATTGTTATTAATATAGGGTTTAATAGACAAGCCTATAGCAGGAAAATTTCTGCTTATAGAATTTGTAACATTAAAGACAACCTAAACAATTCTTGCATGTCTTTACTGAAACTTCATTGGTGTTGTACTGTTATCTTATAGCTATTAATTGCTAGTTATTATTGTGGTCTGTGGAGTTGCCATTCAACCTGAGACTGACCTTGCCCCTCGCATTTGCATTGCCCTTAATGAGACGTACTCACGGAGGTGATGTGCACGTGTGGCTGGGTTCTGAACAATTCCAAATTTCTGGCTTCCTTTCACTACAGGGACACATACACAGCACAATGAATGAGGGAATGCATGAAAGGCTCCAAAAGAAAGAGATGAGCTGGTGGGGTCTCAAGGGCAGTTCAAAAATTATTGTTAACAAGAGGAACCTAACCTTGGTCTTGGAAATGTCACTGGCATAAGTCTAAATAAGTAACAACAAAAAAAAAAAAAAAATGGGCAGAAAGATGATTTATGCTACAGCTAGGAATATGTGTGGCAATGACAGGGATACATCCTCTCTCCCAATCCTGGCGGCACCTGACCTGTCAGTACCAGCTGTAGCTACTGTGAGAATAGCATTAGTGCCTTGCTGTTAAATTAAGCAGGTCTTCTGATGCTATCCAATGAATTCATTTTCTATAACTGAAACTATAAAAATGCCTTTGCTGATTGTATCTGACATAAATAAGAGCACAGAAAGGCATTTTCTGCAGGAGAACTCTCACAAACATTTGCCTTTATTCTGCTGGACTCCCTGTGGTTTTAGTGGCACTAACAAAATAGGACCTTAATTTCAGAGGTTGGTCAGCTGTAGCAAATAAACGTCAAAGGCGATGAAATGAGCTTACACAAAACACACAAGGCCTTTAGAAAAAGCTAGAGAAACATAAAGAGATCAAAAGCTTATCTCCTGAAACGTGTATCCAGAATCATCCAGTCCTTACTGATGTTTTCATACTAGAATGGTGGCAATAGTTCAGATTTTCTTCACAGCAAGAAGCATTCAGTTATTTGAAGCAGTTAAGAAAAATCACAGATCTCACCAGCACTCGAAGCACTACTGGTGAACAAGATAGCAGATTGCAATATTGCTTCCTTGCTTGCTTCTTGCAGCACTGCACATAAAAGTCTGTAGAAAAAATGTTATGCTTCAGAATGGAATTCTCTCCATTCATCATCTGATTATTTTATAATTTTATTAATTATAGCTCATCTCAATTCAGTGCCTCATTAGATGAACAGACAATTTGGTGTTATTGACAAATGATTGTGTGATACATATGAATAATAAATTACAGTAATACTCCATGAAATGAAAGTGAAATGGATTGAAAATACCACCCTTCATGGGTTCCTGCAAACTTTTCTTTTTGAATGTCAGCCATGAAAGACAACCTAGCACTAAGCAATTCATGGGTCAGACAGACTTGTGGCACACACTTTAGACTTCCTGTGTATGAACCAGTCCCCAGGTGATTCTATTTACACTGCTTTTGGATTACATCCTTTAAAGGCAGATAGCATAGCCTGACAGGAACTTCCCACCTCAAGGATTTAGCTAACAAACCTCCAGAAACATATCCATATTTTACTGTACCTCTTTTATTAATTCATTTACTAGTAATTCACTTAATATGCCTATCAATTACTATTGATCATTACTAGCACTGGTGAGCTAATAAAATACTGGATACCGACTAATCACACTTTTTCTTTAAAGGAATGAACTTACTGTAGATTCTATATGACAACACTTGCTTTGAATTTGTAATTGAAAGAGCTATTCCAATATGTGACTTGAGTGTCCAATAAAATCCTGGAAAAGATTATTTTGGGAAGTATTGAAAAACATCTGTAGGACAAGGCAGTCATTTGGCACTGCCAGAATTGCTTCATGATGGGGAATTCTTGCTTGTGATGAAGGTGATTATTACCTAGGTGATGAAGGGAAGCCAGTTGATAACATCTTTTGGACTTAACAAAAGTTTCAATATTGCCTCTCACAGGATCCTTCTGGACAAAACATCCAGCATTCATCTGGATAAAGACATCATGTGATGTGTGAGCAACTGGCTCAGGGGTCAGGCACAAAGAGTTACAGTGAATGGGGAGACATCAGGCTGGCAACTTGTCACTAGTGGGGTTCTGCAGGGCTCCACCCTAAGCTCAGTTCTCTTGAACATGGTAATTAACAGGTTGGACACAGGACTCAAGGAAATAATAAGTAAGTTTGTTGAGGACACTAAACTGGGATGAGCTGTTAACTCCCTCAAGGACAGAGAGGCCCTGCAAAGAGACATTCAAAAATTAGAGAGATGGGCAGTCACCAACTCTGCAAAGCTTAAGGGCAAATGCTGGATTCTGCACGTGGGATGGACAACCCTGGTTGTGTGTATTGTAGACAATGAAAGGTAGATCAAAATGCTGGAAAGCCGTGCTGTAGAAAGGGACGTGGGTCAATGAAGTTGAACAGGAGTGATTGTGCCCTGGCAGCCAGGGAGGCCAACCTGTCCTAGGGGGTATCAGGCACAGCATCGCCAGCTAGGCAAGGGAGGGGACTGTCCCACTCTGCTCTGCACTGGGACTTAGCCTCACCTTGAGTGCTGGGGGAAGTTTGGGGGTCCACAATATAAAAAAAATGCATTATTAGAGAGTGTCCAAAGGAAGGCCATGAGGATGGTGAAGGGCCTTGAGGAAAAGCCATGTGAGGAGTGGCTGAGGTCACTTGGTCTGTTCAGCCTGGAGGAGACAGAGGGAACCTCATTGCAGTTACAACTTCCCTGTGCAGGGAAGAGGAGGAGGGGGCACAGATCTCCTTTTTCTGGTGACCAGTGGCAGGACCCAATGGAAGGGCCTGAAGTTGCGTCAGGGGAGGTTAAGTTTGGATACCAAGAAAAGTTTCTTCATGGACAGGGTAGCTGGGCATTGGAACAGCTCCTCAGTGAAGTGGTCACAGCACCAAGCCTGACAGAGCTCAAGTGTTTGGACAATGCTCTCAGGACACATGGTGGTACTCTTGGGGTATTCTGTGCAGGGCCCAGAGTTGGACTCGATTATCTTTGTGGGTCCCTTCCAATGCAGAATATTCTATGATTCTATCACGATTTATATCCCATGGCCCACATTTCTCACTCTGTGCCATGGCAGGGGATGATTTATTTTACAAGGAACTGGAAAAATACATGGTTTGATATGGATGCACTTTGCAAATGCTTGCCAAACAAAATAATATTAATAATGGAAAGGGAAAATACTGGTAATTTATTAAATCCTGACATACCATTTTCAAGAAGGCTTAGTCCTAGGAATGCCATTATATTAAATATAGATATTGATGCTTGTGCATATTAAATTATAAATGGGTAAATATATCATTTTAAAAACTACAACTTCTTCCTTTGTTTCTCTTCAAAGTCCTCTGGGGAATTTGGATCCAAGTAAGGAACTAAGAACTATGAGGTTATTTTAAGAATCTTTTTTAGATATCAGAAAGAAGTAATATTAAAGGAAAGAATGCATGCATGCATGCATGCAGTGGATTCTCCTCTGACAATAAATCAGAAAGAACTACAGTGAAAAGCCAATGTAGATGAAGGGGAAGATCAGGCACTTGAAATCAGTCAGACGACTTCCAGAAATGTTAAGACTGGGAGAAGACAAATAGGCATATCACTATTTTATGCCACTGAATCTATGATTAATAGTAACTGAAATATTTTTTATTACTACTTGTGTGCTTTACAGTAGTGCCTTAAGGCATTGTGCAACATATAGCAAGATAATATTTTTTGCCCCAGCCATATCCTACCTAAACAAAAGGCCCTTGACACAACAGAAAGCCACCTTATTGTCCTCTGTCACTTGGTGCAGAGGAATGGAAGAAAATAGAGGAAATAATCTGCCAAATTTGCAGTGGAGACCTGGGAAAGGACACTTGCCTCTGCCTGCTGGGTATTGTGTTTAGCTACAGAGCGCCATGTGCGATGTGCAGACTTGGGCTGTGCACAGAGCCGTGCCCCAGCCAGGGCCCGTGTGCACCCAGCCAACAGCCAACACCTCCTACTGCTGGGTCAGAGAAGGAATAATCCCATTGATTGAATTCTTGCAGCAGGAACTGGCTGAAAAACCGTATTAAAGGAGAGCATGATAGCTGCGTGCAGATATGAGGACAATATGGACAAGACTACCTGGTCTCTTTCATAAAGGTTTGGTTTTTATTTTCATCTGAGAAATGAGAACTGTTGAAAGATTAAATGCTGTCCTATCTTTTCAACTGGAATCTCCTTTCAGACAAAATAATTTATTCCAATTGTCAAAGCTCATCAGACTCTCAGTGTGAGTCTTGCATAAATGGGTTTATTCCTGGGTTTATTCCTGACTGTTTCATTTGCACACGCCATGAAATTTTTTTTCCACCTATTTAATTTCATCAAAACTTTCTTCACAGATGCTAGCAAACTTGCTGCAAGATCACTGTAATGTAAAATACACTATCTCTTCCTTATGTTCCTGTGGGAAAAAATAGGGTAAACCACAATATATTTTAATAATTAGTATACTTAGAAAAATATCCATTTTAAAATGCTGTTCCTGAAATAGGAAGAATATGGAGGCATAGGACAAATAAAGTAATAAAGTCATGCTTATGGGTAACAGATAATAAAGTACTGCCAGCTTGGATATGCACTTGCTGTTTAAAAACTCCCATGGTAAAATTTGTAACATTTGCTGTTCTACAGTAGTGGTGTAGAATACTCCCATGAATCTGCAGAGCCTGGGAATATTATTATGGTACCAACATTGTTATTTCTCTCAAGAAAGTGCTTCTCTGTTGCAAGAGAACTCATCAAGTGTTGAATGTGATGAACATGTTACTGCAATGGCACAGAGCTTGGGAAACATAGCTGTGTTTTCCTCTGGCTGCTTTGCTTTGAATGCAGCTTTGAATACAGGGCAGGTCCTAAGCAGGGAGGGTCTTGTCCTTGTCCAGCCTTCTGTGGGGCAGCCAAAATTACTTCAGCTGCAGCATATCTTCCAAAATCTCCTGGCATAAAGACCAGAGCAAGATAAGAGCTGTTAAATCCAGAGAAAATGAACAAGGCCACTGTGATCCTCTCCTGCCATCATGCACATTTGGTTTTATTAATGTAAGAATTATGTATTTAAGAAGATTTCACCTTGTGGAAACAACTAGAACATATGAAGAATTACTAAATAAATTACTAAATTAATTACTAAATAAAGTCTAAAGTTTAATTCCACAAAGTAGATGATATCTCATGGTGGATTCTGTATATGATTTGTATTTGCTTGAAAAAAGATTGCTTCTGTAATAGTGTGGTCCTGAAGCACATCCAGAAGGGGAATGGAAGCAGGGCTGTCTCAGAAACTGACACAATCAGACAAATATTTTAAAAAGCCTACAAAGATTTTACGCCCTCGAGTAGGCTGAGGCTAAACAGGATTTGTCAGAAGCAGGAGCACGTATCAAGACAGGCTTTGTCAACAGCAGAAGCTGATGCTGGAGTGGTACTGGTCAGAACCATTACTCTTTACAGTCAGTTCCTGTCAGCACGATGCCTTTGAAATAACCAGTCTCCAAATTAATGTTTTCCAGTGAGCTGGCCTTTGAGAGTCAAAGAAACAAACAAATTAATCTGGAAGAATGAGCCTGCCTGAGACACTGATAAATCTGTTATGACAATGTAAGGCTTATTAAACACTAAGAAACATTATTTCTCTAGCCTCTGGGTCAAATTCAAGTTTTAAGGTTAATAGAGGAAATCAACATTATAAAAAATGCCACATGGATTACCTTTTTTTTTTTTTTTTTTTTTTTTGTATTCTGCTTTTCACAGGGAATTCATAAACTAAACTCAAAAATATAATGCATGTAGTTAAATTTTATTCAAATATCAGAATATTTTTATATCAGTTATAGTGACATAACTGAAATGGCGTAACAAACATAATGTTAAAATGAAAGAAACAAGTAGGTCCCAGGTCTTCTCATATATTGCCATTTAAATGTTCTTGAACATCAGCACTGGCTTGCCTTCAAGAACTCTATCAGAGTCACACACTATCTTTGCTCTGACCGCACAGAGATGAAAGGTAGGATATCTAAAGCCTATTGCCAAGGAAATAACTCAGGCTAGATAAAAGGAGTGCTTTGCAGAACAGAAAAGCTAAACAGTACTATTGATTATCATGATGTATGTTACAGGAAAAGAAGGTGGAAGCACAGGGGCTGCCTACACACAGACTTTCCTCTCAGAAGCAGCCACAGTTTCAGCAGAGGTTTTCTTTTCAGTTTATGTTGCTAGAGAAGGTTTCCTCTGAGCTGAAAGGATTTTGCAGGGGGCAGCGGTACAACAGCTTGACCTGCTATACTCAGGAGGGTTCCTTGGCCCAAAAACCTCTTGAGTTTGCTTCTTCAAGTAAAAAAATAACTCCTACTGTGAATATTCATAGAAAGAAACAGACTGACACAGATATAGATGAAAAACCCCATACTTCCCACTGCCACAGCCTGAAGAACTCATCAGGTGGAAAGCATTTACACAATACCTTATACTTTATACTCCACAATCCTCATATTTCTTCCTGTCAGAGCACATTATGTGGCCCAAGTAACTATGTGAAGGGACAAAAATCCTTAGTAACAAGATGTTACTCCACATTGCTCGATTGGTTGGTCTTCGTTACAGTAAACCATATTTAAGATGTTACTCCACATTGCTCGATTGGTTGGTCTCCGTCATGCAATAAGATGAAAGGCCATTAATTTTCTTGAACTAAAAGACATGTGCTTAATCTACTTGCTGCTTCTGTGTGACAGCTAATGGTGCCAGGCAGCTTTGGATTTACTTCAATACTCAAAAGATGAGTTGACTAACAAACTTGAAGGCCCTTCAAACACCCCCCTGCTAGGAGGGAGTCTGTGGGTGCTGGTCTCCAGAACCTGACAGGCACTGACATGTTGATAAATCCCACGCTGAAAAGCAATCCATGCCCCTCAAAATTAGGGTTGACCTGCATGGACAACCAGGAAGTCAAAAAGACTTTTACAGTCTCATTCATGTCATTCTCAATAAATTTTTTAGTCTCATTATTCATTCAAAAGATTGTGATCTAATATCCACTGTTAGAGGCAGGGACCTTAGGCAGAATGGCTCATAAGAGGGATGGTCTTATGGCCTAGACTCAGGAGGAAACCTCGTTGATGCTCAGGTGGGCCAATCCAGCTCATTCATTTACACGTGCACTGGTACAGAGAAAAAGCAAACTGGCTTTTTTTTGTCACTGCCACCAAATGCTCCTGTCAGTGCACAAAACTAAAAACGTCACAAATCCTGTAGGTGATCAAGAGCTGTGAAGAGGATATTTTACTGTGCCATCTTTCCCACCAGCCGTAGGAAGGATCTCTCTGTGCTAGCACGCCGTGCGTCACCCAGCACACACCTACAGTTCACAGGCACGGGCTGACGAACACCCACACGAGTTAACTTTAAACCAGCTGCTTGAGCACAACAGCCAAGGCAGCACAAAGCTTTGTGGGGGTGAACTCCAAGGATGTTTTTTCCTGCCCTAGCCAGCAGGTAGGCTTCCCAGCCACAGCTCACTGTCACCATGGTGATGTTTCCAGCCCGCCCCAAAACAGCCACTTTAAGGCTAATTTGGATAAGCCTGCACTAGCTGCAGACATTTTAGTGACTGCAGCATAGACATACTTGTAGCAATGAAGGGTTTTCAGAAGGATTTCAAAACAGCCAGGTAATCGTTATTTTAAATGTGTGCTGACACTATTCCCACTGATGGAAGGAGTACAGGTGCAGGGGGAGTACAGGTGTGGGCAGCTTTCTTGAGTAAGGCAAAATGCAAGGGAGTGCTGCAAGCAGCTCAGATTGCCTGTGACTGATTTGATACAATGGCACAGACAAAACCACAATGATGAGGAATTTATGTCCTCAAATTTTTCTTTATATTCTACTGTTTACTTAGGTATAGAGCTTCATAGGAAAATAATTTATTTCCTTATCTTTTGGGCACCACAGATGAGCTTAATTTTCCTAGTTTTTTATTAGTTCCTTATAGTAATATAAAAATAAGGTAATTTATTTATATACAAAGCAAATTTCTAGACACAAATTAAACAGTTGACACAAACAAAACCATTATTCAATTTATCTGTATCTGAATTTCTTTCCACATTACCTTCTCTTATCCTGGAATTAGTACATGAAAGCATCAAGTAACAATGTCCTCTCATTCCCTTATCTGCTACACACCTCATTTGTACTCACTGCAGCACTACGGTATCTCAACAGCCTGAAAAATCACTTGACACTGCATATATTCAGGTTGCACTCCCTTGGAAATAAATAATTCAATGCTACCTATTCTATAAACACCCCCATCACAATCCCCCAGTAACCATGAGGATAAGCTCCTTTAATTGAAGCAGAGACCAGGGTTTGTATTATAACTGTATTATAAGGTCTGTTAAGAGATTCCCTTAACAGCTATAAGAGACTGCTTAAGTAAGGTATTGTCTCTCTTCAGAGTAAAATATTTTTAAATAAAGATTACTTGTAAGAGCATTTCCTTTAAAAGATGATAGAGTCAGATCAATCACTGTGGTCACGCCCATTGACACTAACCCAGAAGGCAGTATTGCTGCTTTCTCTTTAATGGGTAATAGGGCAGCAAAGATATCTTCCTTTACCCTGTTAACAAGTCCAAATAATTCTGAAGACTTTTAAGACTGAAAGCTGCTTGGCAGAGTTTCCAAGTGGTCAATCTTCTCTACACTGCACTTACAAAAAATAAACTCCTTTCCTCAAAAGACCAACAGCTCACATGCGCCATCTCAGCCAGAATTAAGGGAAGAAAAGAGGAGGTGCCATTATACACTGAAGAGCTGCTCCTAAAACCAAGTGTCAAACATGAGCTGTGTGCTACAGGGAACAAACACACAGCACCCTACACACTTCTCAAACTGCATCCTTACTTATTGCCTACCTTAAATTTGTAGATGCAGTTGAGAAATGAATTAAATAATCTCCATGGAAATTCCTGATGCAGTGTTTAAAAGTGTTCTAAAATCCTGCAAAAATGTAGAAAGATATCTAAAGGGTGATGATAGTACAAAAGAACAAAATTAGCTACTTGAATACTACCCCTCAATGATGAAGAACCAAGAAAATACCAAGGTTTATCTTAAGGGTAGAACAAAAATTTATAACTCTCCTACCAGTTAACAGCAGAACTTGAAGTAAATGTCAGCTGAAATACAGATGGGCTCTCCCACAAAACCAGACTTTGCTGTCATGTGGTTTGTTTAGACATCAGGACTAGTAATTGAGTTACTAAGCTGCAATTAATGTACCTCACTTTTGCTACTACTTGAACATGCTCATTTCTATACTTTAAAATTTTAACTGCATGGAAAATTTCTACAGCTGCACATTGATTTTGTGCCAATTTATTTTTAATTTGATTTTTTTTTGTTTCATATTACAATTAGCAATTAGGGTCGTATTTTGCCTATATAATTTTATATTTGCACCTTCTTCTGGAAATCAGTCAACAGGCTGAATTTTACAACTAGAGGGTGCTGGTGGACCATAATGTGAGATGGTACGCAAAACTCTTGATGACCTTTAGTAGAAAGAAGAAAAATAAAAGAGATCAATTATTACTGCTCAGTAGGACAAGCTAATATACTCCAAGGTAATACAAATACTGCAATATTATCTAGTGTAAGTAAAAAGAAAATTAATACTTTAGAGCTGATCCTTGGTTTAATTTTAAATTTAGTTTCAAATTTGATGTTAAACTTCGCTTCTGGCCTTAGTTTTTACACTGTAATGAACAAAAAACCCTTATCTGAACAATATGCATTCCTTTTGCTTCCCTTTGTTTGTGTGAGTTGGAAAGCAATTACAGTGTATTATTGATTAAGTGTTTTATGATAAAACACAAAAGCCATCAAGTAAGCAGGAAAGCAAGAAGGGACAAAGATTAATTTAACAATAAAATCTATAATTGAGATTTTACAGATAGAATGTGGACATTAATTACAGATAAATCATTTAATAAGAGTTCTAACAAGAAAGTTATCTTCCAAAATTCGTATAATTTCCAACACAAGGTAATTATTTTTTTGCCTTCCAGTATTGTAAGAAAAAATACAAGTATGAGAATAAATAATGTCTATAAATATACCATTCTGTATGTATAAAAGTTCCCCCTCCCATCCTTCTTCTCTTTCATTTATCCTTATTGCTTCTTAGAGTCTCTGACAATTCTGCAATTACCCTCAACTAACGGAAATATTAAAAGTGTGAACTAGACCTTAAAGTTATCATTTCCCTCAGCCCCTGTTCCACACAGCTCAATAACATCTTGGATTTGCCTTCCATTTCTTTGGATCAGAAAGAAACCCAAAGGACAAACTGTGGCCACTTGGTAGAGTGGCTGCCAGAAACCCCCATGAGACTGGCCAGGAAGCTGGTGGAGTGTGTGTGACCATCCTGTGAAGAGCAGATCTCTTCAACCCAAACATGAGTTGCTGCAGCCAGCCTGCTGATCACAAAGTGGCAGTGGCTTGAAAAAGCTCTGGGTGTGCAGGTTCACCCGATGTCCAGTGAAGGCAGTGTGGCGTGCCATTCCTCTTCTTACATTCACACTTTTGACCTTGTGGTTGCACATGTGGACAACATTCTCCTTGTGGGCAACTCCCAAGTGATCCAACAGTCCCCTTGTGGTCTGCATCAGCTCAGCACATCCAGGACATACCAGAAATGTAGCACATTAAGTGTGATTGTTTGTTTCCACACTATGGAAGGTTAAATCTATTTAAACCAGTCCCTTCCTAGCCTATGAGGGGCCAACAGTCCAGATTTCCTTTTATGAATTGCCCTATTTTCATACTGTAACTAGCTGTGGTGCTCCATCTCCCCAGCAGAGACGTGTATGGCACACTCTCATGGGCTGAGGCCCAGTCCCTGTTCTCAGGAAACACACTCTACTCACATGCCTACCTACATGCAGCTTTCTTTTGGTTACGTTTCTTTTCTTTTTCACATTTCCTTTTCTTTGCCCTCATGAAGGGATGTACCCTGGCATCCACTGGAGACCAAAGCCCCTACCCTATGCACACCAAGGAGCTCACGTTAAGGTAGCCTCCATGCCATAGAATTTCCTCTGGAAAACGGAAATCAGTCTCCTATCAGAACTACTTCATGCATAGGACCTTATTCTCCAAACTGTAGCAGCCACATCAATGCGTTGGTGAGGGCAGCCATTAATTAACACATAGGCACACCAGGGCTCATGAGAGTCTCAGCCCCTTAGACCTCAGGACACGTTTTCACTCCTACTGGTGGCTACGTGCTAGCTAGCACGCAAACAAGAAAAGGTGTCATCACTGGTGAAAATGGAATTTTGTCTTGACAACTGGTTTGTTTAAAATAAAAGCTTTCAAGGGGATAAACAAAACAAATCCAGTAAGAAGTGTCCAATGCAACAACAAAAAAAATTGTGACTTACATACTGCAGGCTTGCCAGATGCTACAGAAGCTGAGCCAGAGGACAAACTAATGTAAAAATGTATAACAAACCTGATACTGAGCTGCATCTTGTGATGCCTCTCCAAAACTCCTGATACCTTTAGTCTAGAAAGAGGCCTGTTTGTTTTTTATACATATTATCTAGTTTGTGGCTAAAGAAACAGCAGTTAAAATTTGCCCGAATGTATTATTGCCAGCATATTCTAACACACTTAACTGTGCCTGCTTCATGGACACAGTTGTTGGGGTTTTTTCCCTAAATGAGCTGATTTTACAAAATTAGTAGTGCTTGATCTTTATTTTTCCACATAGACAAAATCTGCTTACTTGATGCTGCCTTCACTTACAAAGCCTAAATAATAATAATAATAATAATAATTACACCTTAGCTTTTTCTTCAACAGTGCCAGCTGAAATTATACACGAACAAGATGTTTGGTGGGTGTTTCTTTTTCCTCTGGAAATCAGCAGAAAAGCTGTTAAATACTACATATACTAGAATACTGATTTTAATAATACTCAACGTGCACATCAGTTTCATTGTCAGAAACACTTTAAATTTCTGTATGTTACTAATAACTGAAGAGCGTTATTCAGCTTTATAATGTAGTAGGCATCGTCCTTCATATATATTCCTAAAGCAGGATGTATGCTGTACATTTATATACAAAGTTGGTCAGAGCACAGACATTGCAGTGTCATGCTTTCATTCGAATTTCAGATGCCACATGTTCAGTACAATCGCACGGCATCAAGATGCAACATATTGCTTTGCAAATGCAAATAATTTCACACAGTGGCCTTCATGACTGGGAAGGGATAATGAAATGGGCTATATTTTACACATATGAAAAAAATAAATAAAAGATTTATCATAAATATATGGACCAGTATATGACGTTGAAGAACAAGAAGCAAAAAGGAAACAGTGCTCTTGCATAAAGATCGATTCTCTTTGCTGCTGATGGAATGACAGGCTTGGGAGGAGGAGGCTTCTTGTTGCTCTTGGCTTGAGATTTCCCGAGCCCATTGTTGACTTCAATGGGCTTCCCATAACAGTCATAATTTGATAATTCAAAATCCCTTGGCAAGCTTCCAACGATGCTGAAATCATTGGATCTCAGATCAGATTTCGAAGTGCAAACTTTTTTGCATCTGGTCTCACCAACCTATGAAATAAAGAGTGAGGAGAATCATGATCGACTCACCACAACTCATTAGCAAACTTCATGCAGCTGCTAAAGTACACTGCAAACAAACACAGAGCAAATTACTTGTTGATAGGGATACATTACATCAGACTAATTTGTGGAATGGTTATGTTATAAAGTACTTAAGGATGATCAGTCAATCATATCAACTAATCCAAACATTTATAATTGTGTAATTTTCCATGCACAAGGTGCCTCATGCTCTGCAATCTGCTATAGTTAGACTCCTTCATTTTAAGATGACAGAAGGGGAGAGAATATTTTTGTGGGGAGTATTTTTGGATTTTGATTCTGTGCTGATAAACCTGTAGACCTGATATTATTCAATATTTGCATTTTTCTAAGCTCTGAAACCCATAGTCAAAATTAACTCTAAAATTCAATGTTTGATGCAATTAATTTCAGTTTATTCTGGTTCTAAAGACTTATCAGGTCAGGATCCTATATCTCATCCTACAGTGACCATCTTGCATTGTACCTGTGGAGCTTAGTGCCTTCTAAAGACAGGGAACACAGATGTAACACTATTCTCAGCACTGCAGAAGTGTTTAACTGTGAAATCTAAATCCAACAACAGAATTCCTGTGTTTCCTATAGCTCCTTTAGTGCTCTTGGGGATCAAGCAATAATTAAATGTTCCTATATTCTCTTCCTTCGATTTTATAAACTTTTTCTTTCAGATTCAACTCATCTCTAGGAGAACCAACCCCACGCTGTTCAGGGAGCTTAAGTGATTTAGAGACTACTTGCAAGGCACTGTGCTTTGTGACTTGGGTAAACCACCCCCAAATTTTCATTTCAGTTGGACTACTCAGGAAAGCAGAGAGAAAAAAGAAGAAAAAAGAATACAGACTATAAAGTTGTTCACATATATAACCTTAGCTTTAGTTGAAAACTGATAGTCTTCAGGCTATACCCATGGGCAACTGACATAAATGTATGTTTCAGTAAGGCTTTCTGGAGCCACTGGTCCACTAAAACTCAGTTATGCGAAAAGCTGCTTGTCCCTTTTACCCATTAGCCTGTCTCTCCTCCACAATGGCCTCAGGTATTTTACCCTCAGCTCTCTCCACCTCTGGTTTTCTGCAGTTTTTGGCTGATAGTTTGGGAAATTTGCATGGTCATATTTTGTAGCTACTAAAATAACAATAGTGTCATAAAATACAGTAACAGGTTTATGGATTAATGAAAAAATGTTCTGAAGGATATTATTAGCTTCTCTATGACAGTGACAACATCTCCTGTGTGGAAAGAACTGAGGCAGTCAGGAAAAGACTTAAACTTTGATTGGGGCTTTTACTCCTATTATTGACAAAACTGATTCTAGTGAAAGGTGGAAAAAAAGCATGGCGCTATTCCTTCTGAAAAAGAGTGGATGCACCTTCCCAGATTTTCCAGAGTCCTATTTCTCATTAAAGCAATACATTTTGAAACCAATGCATTAAACAGAGGTGCAGGTTTGTCCTGGTTCCAGCCAGGGAGAGAGTTCATTTTTGCAGTAGCCAGGAGGAGGCATGGCCAGGGCACAGAGGTTATTCTATATCACGTCATGTCATTGCCAGGGCTGGGGAAAGAGATTCTCTTCTGGCACAAAGACTTTTCTTCTGGTCGACAAACGTGCAGCGGGAACCATCTGGTATTGCCTATTGCCAGAGAATTTTTCTGTGAATAATTTATTTTCTTACACCTTTTGTTGTTATTATTGCTGTTAACTGCTTGATTTTTTATCTCATTGCCATTTTCAGTAAATTTTTCTTATCTCAAACCATTATCTTTACCTTTTGTGCCTCCACTTGGAGCAAGGAGGTGGAGCACTGCATGGTTTTGGTGGGAGTACTAAATTGGAGAATACCATTTCTAACACTCCACAAAATCAAGAGTCCAGGTTATAAAAAAGAAAAACAAGATAGGTGTTCCCTGATGGCAGGCAAAACTATACATACAAATCTCTTGCAACTGTCTCCCAGTCCTCAAAGATCTGACAGCCTAAGACAGTGTTCATTACTGGAGTAGCAGGGCCAAACTGTCCAGTAAGGTGGTGACTAAGACACAGATAAACATGATTATACAACCCTGGGTGACAGGATGCTATTATTCACCAGTCTGAGACATTCCTTCCAATCAGATCACATCCAATGACATAGGTAATAAAGATAGAAAGCAGACCCTTGTGCAATGGAAAATGAGCTTGCAGGACTGGGATGAATGTTAACTGGAGTCATAGGAATATTAGATGTTTTCCATGGTGAGACCTAGCAAGATTTAGTAAGGCCACTACAAGAAATAGAATCATGTATGAAATTATAGGCCTCCTTTTGGATTTGAAAACTTGTAGTCCATTCCTCATACTACCAGCAATATGTTGTAAAAATTCAGTGACACTAATTGTAGCCTAAATTCTCTCATTTATAGCACAGAAAATTCCTGTTCCAACTGCAGTATCTAGAGTGCTCCCCTAAAGACTGTTACAAGTCAGTTCTCATTCCCATTCAGGACTGAGAGTGGATTCTAGGTCACCTCTGCCTTATAAGCAGAGAACTGTTCACAGCATGTTCACACAGAGCTCTGCTTAGTTCAGTGTCAGCTGGAGTACTGATTTATCAGGGTGACACAATTTTCCTTGTATGAGCAACCTGGCCCAAATTTTTCTTTAGTAAGTATACGTAACTTTTGAAAATAATTTCATCTATTTCCTTGGCTTTACAAATCTGACATTCTTCGATTTACTACACTCAGCTGCTGCATAAACATATTTTAAATTTTTTTCTCATATATCTCTTCAATTCTCCAATGTTTCTGTTGTTTTAATCTAAATTCACTCCAGCTTTCCTTAAACAATGTTAGATAATATAAAGTATATATGATTATCTGGTTTTTTATTAATTTTGTCTTGATTTGTGCTAGAAGCCTAACAATAATCCTAACAATGCCTCTGTTTCTCCTGACTTTCCACATTTACTGCACAAAAAACTTACCAAAGGCTATAGAAACCTTTTCTGTACAAAAAATATTGTAGGACTTGATTTTAGAGTACTACACTGAAGGTGTGTAAAGAAAAGAAAAATGTTAAATGCTATATCCTTTTGACTATATCCTGACACAGAAAATATTTGATGTCATTTGCCTTATCCTGCCCCAGCATCATGACCTGTGGGCCAGACCCAACCCACAGGATGCTTCCATCAGATTTATGGTTTTTCCCCAGCAGGGGATGAGGAGCAACTGTTTGGGAAGGGAAGGCTTCAGGGATAGTGTAGGGACACCCTGCATTCCCAGGCAGCTGGGAACATCCTTGTCCCTCTGGCATGGATTTGGTGGGGGGCAAGGACACCGCAGGAAGGTGACGGCTCTTGGGGCTTGGCCCGAAACACAAACCTAGTTCCCTGTTTCTTCCAGGACTGGACAACCTTGTCTAGGTTTGGTATGATGGACAGAACACCTGTCTTTTGAAGAACAGCTCAGAAATGCCTAAAAATGCCTCCTAGACTCCATAAGGCCCCTTGTGATGATCCTTTCTCAACTTTTAAATAATTCAGGCTGACTGGTGCTCGGTGCCAAGCTCAGCACCTGCTGCTGCTCCAGAGCTGCAGCATGTGTGCCTCTGCAGAATGCCTTTGGTTGCAGAATTAGTGGAATAATGTAAGAAGAAAATGGGGAAAGAGATGAAAGAATAAGTGCTGCCTATGCATGCAGACTGGCAGGGAGGAGCAACCAACTCCCCAGCTCTGCCTCTGCTGCTTCTGGTGCTCCTCCTCACTTTCCACATTTATTGCCCAAACTAGTTACACTAGATTTTCCTTTAAAAACATCCAGGATGGAGAATTTTTTCCATGACCTTGTTCCTCAGAAACATATGTACCTTATTTCTAATCTGAATTTATTAGGCTTCAATGTTCACAAGGCATGACTATAGTTAGTGTGATTAACTGCTGGTACACAGAGATGGTAACGAAACTAACCTTGATTCTGCATAGTTCAGATGATGTAATCAGACTGACATATGAAGCCAAGAAAAATGTTCTTAAAGAGTATCTTACCTTTGCATCATTACCTCTGTCAACCTAATTGATAATATTTAAAAAAGTTATATTCAGTTTGATTAAATCAATAAACACACAGATCAACTTTTATTTCACTGCCCCATTTATTAGCTAACATGGGGCTGAATTATGAGTAATATTAAAGATAATTAATACTTATAAACAATAATTATTAGATAGAGCACTGTAAGCTATGCAATATTCTCCACTGATTGATGTCAGGCTTATAATTATTCATGTTAATGCCACTTAGCTTTTAAAAGTACTGGCACAAAGTTAGCTTCTTGATGTATTTTGAAACCCTCCCAGATTTAAAGGATTTATTAAAAAATCAACATTAATGCTCCACAGCACTCACAGACCAGCTTTGTAAAAAAATTCTAGATGCAACTTAAGCTGAAATATTGATTGTAAAATGTCTAACTTTAATAGTTACTGTTTAACATTCTCATAAGCTACTGTGAATGAGAACTATTTCATCCACACATTGAATACATCTGGCTTTCCCCCAGACATAGAGCAGAATATTTGTCAATGCTTTTCTCTTCTCAGTAAATTCTTGATACTTACAGAACCTCTATCTTTACCCAGTATAGTACCATTACTCATCTTACAAGGCATTGTATTCTTCCTCTGTACGCAAAGTAACTTCCTATTGCCCTCAGTTATGCTAAGCATATATCTTTTCTTACTTGCACAATTATTTTATTGAGTTCAGCTTATATTAACTGCTATCACCTCCAATTTGCCAGTGAGGAGAAAAGAGAAATGCTCAAAGCTGAATTAGTTTTAAATCTTTGGGGAATGTTTTCAATCATGCTGTTTGTTAGGTTTTGGGGTTTTTCTTAAATTAGTGTACTAATTTAAGTTTACTTAAGTTTACTTACTAATTAGTTTACTTCTGGTTTGAACATTATTAGCTCACCAGTCCCATTTACACTTTTTGTTTAAATTCTTCCATCCAGATTAGACAGTTGTCAAATTTGTGAAATCTGACCTTTCACAGCACCAAAAATATCAGGGACTTAATTCAATTTGTTTTGTGCAAATAGAATAAAGATCCTTTTCAATTGACTGTTCATCCTGTGATCAAGTCCTCTTTATCCATCAGGATGAAGGGTAATATAAAAGCCATCATTTTTGACAGCAGAAACGTATTGTCCATAACTCCTAGCAAGGCTTCAAACATGCTACAGCACTGGCATCTTTTCAAGCCCAGCACGTGTCCCTCAGGCTGAAGAGCTTCCCCACTAGAATGCTGTGTTCCCTGTCCAACAGAGCACATCCTCCTTGCCACAAAACCACTCTGCTGCTGTGCTCCCAGCCTCCTGCTGGCATGCAGATCTGTCCCCAGTGCTGCCAGCTCTGGAAGGGGCTTCCATACAAGATTGAAGGAGTTTTTTAGCAAGCTCTGTTATTAATCTCTCTTGCACTTGTTTTGTGCTCTTCTCTTGTTCTTGCCATAATGATAGATGTAGATCATCAATAAAGTAGTGATTGTTTAGCATTAGTCTGTATTCACATTGGGTCTATTTTCTGGTTCAGCTCAGCAGGAATATGCTACCACATTCCAAATATTCCTTGCAAAGTACAGGACAAAAAATATTAATGCATAAAATATCACAGTATTACAGCACAGCTGAGGTTGGCAGGGACCTCTGGAGATCATCTAGTCCAACCCTCTGCTCAAAGCAGACTGCTCAAGGCCTTTTTACAGTCGTGTTTGAATTATCTCCAAGGATGAATATGGGAGTCATTGGAGCAGAAAGTACCTACTCTGTACCTGAAATGCTGTCAGGAACTATTAAAATAGGCTGCAGCCTGTGGTTTTGTGTACAAGGTAAAATGTAAGCTGGATTTTTGGTGGTTCTACAATAAAAAAAAAAAGAGTCTGTAGTTCCATGTGAGGGGAAAAAGCCTGAGAAGAATAAGTCACCACAGGTCACCACCAGTGTTCAAGTACATTATAACTCAGTAGAGATGAACATAACCCATCTCTGGTTTCAGAGACTAGACATGGCTCTGACAAGATAAAGCAAGCAATAGCAGCACTTTTTAAAAATAACTGGCATTAGAGCTATTACCATCACTTGCATAGTGCTATTCATCATCTGCCAGAACCATTCTTTTAGCAAATGTTCTCTCCAGTCATTAGCACATTATCTGTGGGGGACAGCTTCTAAAAACGGGCTTGATGAAAATGTGACTTTTCAAATTGAGGGGTGTTGTTATAGTTAACAGTGCAATCTCTCACTGTAATCGCGTCAGCAATGAAAGCAAAAAAAAAAAAACCAAGATTCATCTTCAAAACATTTCCCTTTTTGCTTGTTTTTCTCACTGTATGATGTTTCATTGCTAGGAAACACACACAAACTCCTGCTGAGGATTCCCAATAAAAAGCCAGTGCAAGCAGTTATCACCAGATTGCATAATTTTCTCCTCTGCTTAGAACAGCATCTACTTGCAGTCGCTATGAGCTGAGGGAGCCAAGCTGTATTTTCTCATGGTTTTTTGCCTCTAAGTGCATAGCCACTGCTTCTCCTAGAAAAGCACATCAGAAGTGCTTATTTTCTCTCCTTTTCCCTACAGATTCAGGGTGATCTTGACAGACAGACCACTTGACTTTAATCAGACAGTCATATTGATAAACCTCTGGATTTAAAATGGCACTGACATTTCAAGGGTTTTTGTTGGAGGGAGCATGACTCATAAAGCTTGGACTTGAGGGGTTGGCGTGTGCTAGCAACATGCAGCTTTTACATCAGCCAGTTCTTAGGATCTGGTGAAGTAGCTGTACATCCATAGAAGCCTTTCTCCATCTTTGGGTGATTGGCAAATTGTGAGCACTCTTTTCACCCTGCCATATTCACTGTCACTGGTGGTGATTATTGATCATGACCATTGACTATTGATACAGTGACAAAAGTGCTTTCTGCTGAAAACTTTCAATGGACCCTTGCAGGTTCTGTTATAGGGGATCTCTTCTCCTAGATTGCAATTATGAATTATATTAAGCTTTTAATATTCATGATATACTGAAAAGCTTATCCCTTTACTCCATAAAATTGGAATAGCTGCTTGTATTTTTAGGGATTATCATGAGGTTTTGTTATGGTGGTTTTTTACTAAAATAAAATATGCCAAGTCTCCAAACCATATGCCATTTTAACTTTCACAAACGGAGCAAGCACATGAAAACAAGTTGTTTCATGAAGACTGGAACCAGGGATATTTGATTGCCCCACTTGCTTCCCTCTGATCCTCCTAATAACCAAGGATCTTCTCAACCCAGCAAGTCCCCTGTACCTCACATGCAGGCCCTTTCCCAAGATCTCCTGCAGACACATCACTGCTGCAACACTGCAAAAGCAGGAAGGGCACAACTTGCTGCTCAGGGAACACAAACTACCACAGCATCAGGATCAAGGGCATTTTAAAGTGAAATAAAGTAACTTCTCTTTTTAAATTTGATTCCCCTCTGAACAACTTACAGATATGTATCAGCACCATTAAGTTAATGTTTCATAATATGTAAGACCTAAATTTAAACAGGAGAAACACTTATAAATGGAATTATTCATGCTGTTTCCCCACTTCGAGTTGCCTGCTTCCATGTTTTTCTGTTGAATTTACTTCAAGTCCCATCTGGTCCCATCTGGTTTCAAGCCTAGCTATGCTGACATTTCCAGCTACACCCTCAGTCACTTTTGTCTGAATATCACCTCCTATGTGGAAAAAGAACATAAACATTTCTATAGGACATATACTTATTACAGGGGTGCAGTTATAAGTCATCCTTTTCTCCTTAAGCTATACACTGGGCCACCTAAGTCTTTCCAGATATTTAGCAAAGTATTTGCTCTTGCCTCCCACACAATCCTACATGACCCTGATGAGAAACAGCTCCTGAAGTTCTGGGACAGCTCTCTGGCCTCTTTTTGTTTTGTATTCTTTATGCCTTTCAACATACAGTTTTTTTCCATTACCTGCTTCTTTAATGTTTCTCTCCCTTGCATATTTTCCATATGACAAATGCATTCTCTACTTGATCATTACTAGGTCTGTATGGGAGCAATCCAAATTTTATGAGGCAGGCCTAGTTTTGGATTAGAAGTCAGAGCTACCAAAAGATTTACACCTGTTCTGATTTAGGACTTTAGTACAGGCTTTTTCAGAGCCAAGAACTTTCAAAGTACTCCTACGCAATAGCAGATTTAGAGAGGGAGTTTTCATCTAGGCAGATTTATAGCTTTAAAATATATAAAATCTAGCATTACTGTCCTACCACATCCTGATGTCAAATGATTAACTAGTCTGGGACCTTTTTCTATCTCAACCTGGTCATCTTCACAGAAATTACCAGCCTCGGATACGTTTCCTCTGGTAGGGTGTGTTTCAAAGCAGGTGGATTAATTCAAGTTGGATCATTAGCCATGGGCCACTCAGCCACATGACCAACTTTTACAGCAAGGAATACCTATTTCCACTATGGCTTGTAGAATAATTTCTTTTTTGTAAATCTCTGTATAAAGATCATCAGAAGCTACTTGAATGTTAAAGGTTTCTCATAACAAACCGGGAAGATTGGGAAGACCCTGAAAAGTGCAGGTCAAACATGAGAAGCTGAGCCTGGCATCTCAAGATCATGGAGAGGAAATGCTAAAGAGGAGGGCAGACTGAATTCTGAATTCTAAAAACCTTCCGCCTACTGCTAGACACCACTCATGAGGAACATTGCTGAACTTCTGTGGATAATGATTCCCCTTCTAAGTCTTAAAACACACTGTATACCAGTGCTAGAAATAGGAAAAATATATTAGATGCTGCTCTGCTGAGTTTTTGCAACTATTCTGTCAGAAGAAACAGCAGAATTTGGGACCTGCAGATTGCTGAACACAAAATTATCACATTCAGTTCAGGGAAAGCAAAACCACAGCAGAGCCACTTTCTTTCTGATGTTGCCTAGGCTTGGGGAATTACTCATGACACAAGTCAAAGCAGTCATGGGGTTACTCTAAGCCGAGACTGGTTGCCTACCAAAGCATTTCCCAAAGATTCTTCTACCAGATGAGAATCATGATAGTTAGGTGCACTGTTCTGCAATACCTGCAGCTCTTCTGGACTGGGGACAATTAGTTATGGGGCAATCCCAGCTTGATACTAAGACAAGATTTCAGCCATTCTTGCATAAACTATTCCTTTCTTAAAGAAACATTGAAGTCACAGTGTACCAATATTACCACTTGGATCTAGCCTAATAGCTTTATTTTATACAACAGAATTGCTGAGTCATTGAAAAGGACAAGCCAAATTCATAATAGATATGCTGTAGAATAACATGTTTTCTTCTGCAGAATAAACGTCAAGTAAATACCACTTAGGACTGAAGGCAGTTGGACTGGGACGTCTGATAACTCTTGAAGCACAAACAGGGACTTCTAAAATATCAGGAATTTAGCAATATGATGGAACACTTCGGCCTAAGTGAAGATGTACATGTCATTTTTAACCATATAGTGAAATCTGACTGATTTACACATAAACTCCATCTGGCAACAAAAGAAATGCAGGAACTGTTTGACACAAACAGACAGGTCTTTTGTCTACAAATGTCTTGACTTGTGGTTCCTGGCTTCATAGGCATGCAATGCAGTGCAGCTGTGGCTAGCCCAGGCAAAGCAATGAGCTGGGTGTTATTTGAGTACGCTCTCAGCAAATACTGTCTGAGAGTTCTGTCCTCTGAATAGTTACAGTTTGACAGCTGCTATTTATTATGAGAAAAACAGCAACTGTAAAGCTGCTTGCTACTTTATTTACCTGAAGCTAACCAGCAACCTATGGTTGCTATGGTATGAAAAGACAATTTTTTCACTTAGAACTTCTGACCCCAAATCACTAGGGACCAATTGGTCAGATGGCTGGCCATTAGTTACCAGCATGTTTTTACTGTCTTGACTCCTTCCAAGATTAAGCACGATTCAAAATTATTACAAACACTATATTCCTGGAATTGGGTTAATAGAGAAGAATGCTGATTTTGCATACAAAGCTTTGCAGTTCCTACCTGTAAAGTGCTGATGTGAACAGGAGTCCCTGTGCCATTCACAGTGTTCTTCTTGGCGGCATTTCCACCCTTCCCTTCCACTTGCTCTGCCTTGGCAATCTTTGCTTTTTCAGCTTCAATTCTCTTTGGATTGTTTAGCATTACCTGAACCACAGCGTATTCCACCAGGGATGCAAACCCAAAGAGAAGGCAAACAATCAGCCAGACATCTAAGGCCTTCACATAAGACACTTTGGGAAGTTCAGCAGCAAGAGTGGTACATTCAGATGCCAAGCTGAGCACTGAGAAAATACCTACAAAAAGAGAAAACAATATATTGAATAAGAAAACTTCCCTTTAATGGCACTGGCTTTGCTCTTCCTCTGAAACAGACAATAGTGAATGATGTTTTGCAACAGTGAATGGGACTTCACAATGTGGTCAGTGCAGCAGGTGTACAAAGTGCACATGCCTTCAGCTAATGAACAAGTTAAACACTTAGGTAGGGTAGTGCAGTTATTGATGAATTCTTAATAATGATAACCTTCATTTTATAAACAGAGAAACAAATAAGTGAGGCTAAACTGGTTGTTATGGTTTCCCTGTCCCATCAAACATCACACAGTTGGGAAATTGATTTTTCTAAAGAAATATTTTACAATGTGCATCTAATTCTGGAAAGGTGGAAGAGAAATTTATGATGCTTAAGACAAAAGACTCTAAGTTCTTTAAATTAAAATAGCATTGTCCCAGAAATCTAAATTGTGCTATAGCAGGAGCAATTCTCTGAATGAGCTGCTCACAATTGTGATATTCAGACCTTAGGTAAAAGGAAAGTTTTTGCTGATGAGCAAAGCTGTACGAGCAAATCAAAAAACCTTTGTTCCCAATTCACTGAGAAGATGAAAACGTGGAGGTGACTGAGGGTCACAGTCATTCCCTATTTGAGCTTCCAGAATCTACAGGAAGCTTTCTAGATAAAGGGCATTTCATGAAGCCCTTATAATGAAAAAAGCCCACATGTGCAAAGGCTGTTAAAAGGTCATATTCATCATGGATTTCACCAGGCATTTCCCCTAATAAGGCTTCCAAATGTCACCATCAACACAGGATTCATATCACAAGGGACAAATACAAGCTTGACGCCAAAGAAAGATTTCTCACAGGCTCCTGTGAAAATAGTAGCACGAACAGCTACATTTGGAAAAAGCTAACTTTAGAAATGGCTATCATGTAGTGAAAACTTAGTTTAATCTCCAAGTTCAGAATGTCCCATTTTGGTTTTGTGAATGCTAATGATAAATTATTATTTATGACTGAGAGGCTTAATGAAATAGAATTGATGTCTATAAAAACGTTGGCCAAAAGGAGTCTCAACTATGTTTCTTATAGTGCATGAAAAATTTTTCATTCACAGAGAGATTATTTCCTTCAGATATGTTTTAAGTAACTGAGGATGTGAAAATGTAAATTAAAATGAAACTATCTGTATTGGCCTATAAAAATATTAATTTCTACTTGATCACAAACAACAGATTCTTTAGCTACTGTTCCCATTTGGATTCCAATAAGATTGATATGATATTTTATTTAGCATTAATCTCAAATTGACAATAGCTCTTAGAACACTGAAGCATAAAGGAATGTTAACAGTCATGTGATTTTAACCCACAAAATTTTATGATGCTTTATTTAGAAATGTGTAGTATCAATGTATCACTGCAAAGCTGGACTTTTTTTTTTTTTTTTTTTTTGTCTATGGGGATAATAAAGAATGACCAGATGTGTTATCTCAGAACAGAATGATACAGCAAATACTGAACTGAATCCTCAGTGTAATCCTCTGGCTTACTTTCCATCTACTGTATCTGAAGCATTCATATACAAACATTCCCATAAGGATAAAAAGTGAGCATAGGATGCTTTGCTTTAAAAAAAAAAATTTCACTTACCAACACCTGCAGACTGGAGATCCTCTGGCTTACTTTCCATCTACTGTATCTGAAGCATTCATATACAAACATTCCCATAAGGATAAAAAGTGAGCATAGGATGCTTTGCTTTAAAAAAAAAATTTCACTTACCTGCAGACTGGAAATGAACACTAATTATGGATCACAATGAATTGCATTAGCAAGTAAAATAAAACAAACATACTGCCTCTTAATATAACTGGGACAATTTTGCCTGTGTCCCAGGCACTCTGTTCATTCTCTAACAGTGTACTGCACCAAGTTCCATACTTGACTGCTGAAAGGCAGCCTCTATCCTTCTCCTGAATAACAAAATTAGCCAATAACACAGACTGGCTCAATGTCTTGGATATAGTATTTTCTTCCTACTGACTTTAAAGTTTTTACTATCTTAATATGTGATAATTAATATCATGACTGGTGCCAAAAACATTTGTAAACCCACTTTTTAGACCTTAAAAAACTATACCTTACAATCTTGGATTGAACTCTACAGAACTAATTTATACATTCTAGCTGAAAAGATTTTTGTGGAGCTTTTATTAACATGTTCAGTAGAGCAACTGAGGCCACAGCGACCAGTAGCTAATTTTCTTTGGAGTGGATTCCTACAATGAAAGGTTCACTTTCAGAGTCTAAAAGACTTCTACCTTTTCAAGGTAAGAATAAAGTGAGACAGAAGCACAGAAATATTCTATTCAGCAACCATTTGCTGCCTGATGAATGTTGGCATGGCCTCAGAGACCCTAGTACCAGAGTGTAAGCTGCACTTCTGGCAGCTGCACTAGGTGCCTACTTATCACAATCCAAAGCTTAAGGCTCAAATGTGAGTGAGGAGCATGAGTAAATAAACTGAAAGATTTGAAGCTCCTCATCTAATAAGATCTGTAACTAGCCACTGGTACACTTTCTTGAGGCTAGATATCATTTACTTTACACACAAATGTTGATCTTGTTATATTTCAAGGTCAAGGATCTCAAGGATGTCATTAGAAGAATTAGCTTGTTGCTCTCCTGAAACTGGAGAAAGATAAATCTTACCCCAGTGACAGTGTTAGTAACTGTCATACTAAATACTGACTCAACTAAGGGAGTGTCAGATTTACAGGTTTTTTGCTTTTCTGGGGATTAAGGAAAAGTCACATAGTCAGAGCAATGGCTAATGTCTTTGAAATTCATTATCTCATAAATGCTAATGCATGAAACAAGCCAATAAACACTTACAATGAATGAAATAAATAAACAATAAATAAGCATGCATATTTAGTTACAAAGACACCCACATTACTTAAATCTATGCTAAGACTCCTATAAATCTAATATATCTTTAATAAGCCCATCTGGTTCACTATTTGAAGCATGGGATTATAAAACTGGCAGTACAGCTTGGTTTTGATTCTAGTTTTCCAGTTCCTCTTTCATTCTTTTTAATTTAATGCATGTTACATTTTCCCCACCATTTTTGTCTTCAAATGTTCTCCTAAAATTTTCTTTATTATATAAAGCAACCTTGCAAATTTTCAAGGTAAAAGATTATACTTGTTACTTGCTATGAAGCTAATACAGAATTGAGACTTCTTCCTAAGTAACTATTTTCAAAGGTTAAAAGAAAAAAAAAAAGAAAATAAAAGGAAAAAAGAAAAAAAAAAACATTAAAAAGGCTGCACAGGAGTCATATCCTGTGGGGGTGTAGCAGTTCCAGTGTGGGTAAGAGGTTTGTGACCAAGGCTGGCAGCTGGAGGGATACTGCAATTGCACCACTGGGGAATTGGAAACAGGTGCACTAAACCTCCTGGGAGATGGCAAAGATTTGGAAAGTATGGACTTGGAGAGGAGGGAGTGCCAGGGAAAATGGGAGCCTTGGGAGGCCAAACATGGGAAATGGAATCCAAACAGAAGTGTCAGGATGCAAGAGCCTGGCTCTGCACGTCATTGAGCTCTTGGGGTCAGCAGGTTTGGCCACGCCAGAGCTGTAATCCAGCGTACAATGCAATTAGTCAAGATAATATTGTTACTATTAAGTCCGTGTCCTGCTATTTCATAATAAATTAAGGACCTGCCTACTGTGTTGAGCTGAGCAGCATGACTGCATGAGCTTGAAGTACTCTCACGAAGCGAGTCTCTCATGAAATAAAGCCAGTCAGGTAACATGAATGCTAGCTCTTTTCCAAATATTGTTTCTATTAATCTTCAGAAAGACTTCTCCAATAGGTAGCTATTAAGAGCCTTACTTATCATCCTGCTTTCTTATTCATTTTTCAAATGTTGAAAATTCCTGTAAAATGCATATTGCCTGTGTTTGCAGCATCACCCGTGCATATACTGATCAGATTTGTCCAGGCTGAGAGGAGTGGAGAGAGTGTGCTTGTCACCCGAATGCTGGAACTACAATCAAGTGAACTCCTAATGCCAAGATGGAGTTTACAGGACTTGGAATGAACAGATTTCAGTGAAAATGATGAGTGGATAATGGAAGTGAAGTTGCTTTCAGGGTCCAGTGTCATGTAGCCAAAGCAACTGAGAATGGCTCAATGGTGTTACAGTGGATCACGACAGTACGTGAAAACGCAGGTTACCCAGCGGGACTCTTGCAGCACTTGCATCAGGATTGATCCAAAATGACAGCCAGGACAGAACAACAATTAGCAGTGTAGGAGCATAAACACCCATCATGTAAAATCCAACTTGTCTTCTTAAAGTGAAGATTACTTCTACACAAGTGTAATAACCTTTAAAGAAATAAATGCATTAATGTTTAATGGGCTTTGCAGGTGAACCTTTGATCCATATCTTCCATGTCTTTTTCTGCTTAAGAGCAAAAGTTCAAGGCTTTGATTTTCTTTATAAATGTAAAGAGTTTCATTAAAAAAAAAATTAAAACCACAGATTTCCTAAGCACCATGTGTGGTTAGGCTGTGGTACTCTGTGGTCTGTAAGGAACCCATCCACTTTCCAAAGCAGCAGGAGGCTGAAGCGACTCCCAGCTTTATGCTGGCTTCAATATGCAGTTCAGATAAAACCAATGGAATCTGGCAGTCCTACTAGCTTAAGCTCATCTGAAAATCCTACTTAGCATTAATTTGTGTAAAAGATGAATTAAGAAATATTAGTCTAGCAGGTTTAGAGTTGAATGAGGTGTTCTGAATGTGACTCTAACCAGAGATTTCCCCAGTACCAAAAGTTGGCACAAAGAACTTCTAAAATTGGTACAAACATTTTAAAAGAGACTCAAGAAAAGCTGCAAATTTTGTAAACAAGGAACAATGTAACAAATCTTTTAAAATGAACATCTAAAGCATATAAACTTCAGAAGATATTTAAGACGAATTCAACACAAAACAAAGTTGCAGTTACTAGATGTTTTGCTGGAGATAACAAATGTATCAAGAAGTCTGATGACCAGAAAATAATTTCTGCCCATATTTGCACTCAATTAGAACTGGAATTTCTATGTTAATAATAACACAACAGTGTTGGAAAAAAACCTGAAATCTTCAAAAACTATTTTATCACAAGAAAAAGGCATTCCTATGTTATAACAACTTCAAAATTCAAATCAGACTGTATATATCAATCCAGTTGGTGAGATATTTATTTAGAACATAGAATGTGTCCAGAAGTTCTCCATTTTCCTCCCATATTGTATCAGTTAAGTGCTGTATAATGATACATCATTGTAAAACTGCTGTTTGGGCATATAAACACCACAACAACAAAAGTATAAAACATTAAGGACAAACACCCTTGTGTAGAAGACACTATACTGTATTTTATAGCTCATTCTATCATCTTCAGTGATCAGTTGGCTGAAAAATTTTCCCTCTATAATTTATGAATGGATTCCAGACTCTTTTAGGTTTTGTTTTCAAATGAGAGATGACCTTCAAAATTATTATTTGTTTGTGTTATGTAGGAAATGCATTCTGTATGCCTTCATTTGAATAATATTTCATCAGACAGAGAATAGAATCTATTGCCCTCATCATTCAGCTCAAAAGGACCTATTTAATCTGTCATAAAATTGATGAATATAATAGGAAATTTGCAAATATAAATATTCAATGTATTGCTACAAAAGCAGCCCAGATTTGCTGACCTTCTTTTAACTTAGGTAGGTATGATAAAACACCCGTTGACAGAAATAGGCAGTAAAGATTAAGGATTTTTGCAATTGTCAGGGAATTCCTACATAAGCCATAATTTTGAAAGTCTGCTCCTTGATGCAAAATTTCTCTTGATTATCTGACCAAATTATTTAGCTCTGTGTGTGAAATCTGCTGTTAAAAAATAGCTTCAGCATAAGAATCTTCAAGTAAATAAAAAAATGGGGCATTGAAAACAGCCTTTAAAATATTTCAACATACTAAATATTCGACTCACATTAATGAAGTATTAATTCTGGGTTTGGTTATGAGATAAAGTGGAGATTCTAAACAGAATGGATTTGCAGTAAAAGAATTGTGAAAACTTTTCAAAATGGTTCTCTCATGTTCTTTCTTTAATGCTCAAAGCACACACACAGAGAATGTGAATATTTTACTGAACATTTTGCACCATGTCATTTGTGGTCACAAATTGCTGAAACTTGAGAGAACACCACTGATTTTCTTTGTGTATAATTATTAAATATTTTTCTTTAAGGTTCCTAAAAACCTAGGGTTTCCATCTAAAGATTTAGATATTTAATTTCAGATTTAGGGCACACCTCAAAATAATCACAATGGAATATGTTTTACAATTTTCCCATTTGTATGAATTTCATTTGGAAAATGCAAGATCCATTCCTTTAGTTTTCCACTACTTTAAGGGCTATTTTTTCAGTAATTTCGTTTTTTAAATAGGAACAAAATATTTTTCTCACTGCTAAATAAGGTTTTGCCATATCCTGAATGCCATCACTGCTAGCTGCTGGATATACTTTCAAAAAATCAGAATTTTCCTGAAGAGAGCTAATCTCTTATTATTTACAAATTATAAATCACCTGAGAGGATGAATTACCTTCTTAGATCTCACTCATTTTGCAGTTAAAAAACAAAGTCCACTTTTATTTCCATTATCTTTTCAAATTCAATTCTTAACTCTGAGATCTGCTAATGTTCCTTGAGATCTCTCCAGGCTTGGAATCTACCACAGGAGCAACTGCAAGTAACAGAGCCTCCACTTCAGCTGAACAGGTAACAAGAAACTTGCAGAGGGTCCTCAGAAGCTGCAGCACCACAGACTTCCCAACTGAGTTTTAATGGAAGATTTATGCCCATGATATAAAAGCACTGACTAAACTACAGCTGCTCTTGTAGAAAGTCTTGTGGTTGTCACAGAATGAGTAGTTTGGATATAATCATAGGCAGGAATAAATCAAGGTGAAAAAGGTAAATCACTAAAAACCAGAGTGCATAAACCATTGGAAAATTTTGTGCCAACACTAAAAAAAAATAATCATAGGAATAAACAAATAGAGGGCTGAGGACTGCAAGCAGCTTTCAAAAATGACTGAATTTCCAGAACATTTAGAGAAAGGAAGAAGCTGCAGGATGAAGCATTTTGAATTACAGTCTAGTACTATCCACTTATGGAACAGAAGTCTAACCAGAAAATCAAAATTTACCCACTTTGCTGCAACTGGCATGATTCTGTAAGAACATCCTTTCAGAAAAGTTTGACATTTACAAGCAAAAAACAGGTATTAGGACCACAGAAATAAAATGGTGTTAATAAGATCATGATATTTGTAAGCAAAGCCAAGACAAACATTTAATATCTTCTTCAACTTGGATATTTTTATATTTGAACTAGTTTGTAATATCACATATTAAACTTACCATTATATGAACCATTCATTAGTTAAAGGTAATCTGTTTTATCCCAGGAAATGTAAGATGTGGACTGGAATATTAACCATTAACTCTAAACAGTAACTGAAGGAAGCTTAGAGTTTTTTACCAAGGCAATAACTTATATTACCTACCTGTGCCTTTGTAATACTTGGTACAGTTACCATATTCAATATCCTCCTTTTTAATATCAAACTGAGGCAGAGCAATTTTCTCTAGCTGTACAGGATCTCCAGACTGCCAGATAAACCGTAAATCATCAGTTGTGTAACCAACTGCAAGACAAAACAATGATAATAATAATAATAATAATAATAATAATAATAATAATAATTGTTTAAAGATTCACCTCAATCACAGCAAACTCTGCAAGTAAACCTAGCATATATGTATTGTATCAATTTCAGTCTTTTTCTTTTTATTTCCTGTTCAAATAAATAAATACAAAAATAATCCACAGCTGCATTTTTATGTGGGCCGAAGTTGGGACTTAGTGGGTGAAACATTACATTATCAGCAATATTAGGATGAATAAGAGGTATTTGTTACAGGGTGTACTTTTCACACAAAGAAAGCAAAGCTGTATTTTCCACAGCTTTCAAGCCTCCATATTCATTCATACTCCATTTCAGCAAAATATGAAAAAGATTAATTTTAAACAGTATTTATGAATCTGAGTAACTTCAAAAGAATTTAACAACTCAATTACTGTGATAAATCTTGGTGTTTGTGTAAAACAACCACACTGCTTATTTTCTTGGACTAAAAGCCCTGATTCATGGCAGCATTGCCATTCAGGAAATACTTGCCCAGGAATTAGGGCAGATGTGCAATCCTGCAGAAATCAGCTCAGTGCCTTCCTGACCCACTGAGTACAGACAGACCTCAGCAAACCTCTGAGTGCCCAAATCATAATACATACAGCACCACCAAGTGAGAGGCAGTACAAGTTAGACTCACAATATTCAAGAATAAAACAATATTGATTAAATATGCATAATCAGAATCATGGCTTACAAGCCATTTTTTTGCTACCTTCTGTTCATTAAAGATTAACTTAATTCAAACAGAGATAATGTGTGTTAGATGAAAACACAGATGAGGAAACATAAAAAAGATGGAGTTGGAATGCATCATTTTGCAGTTCAAAGCCTGAGAAAAATGTTTAAAGAGCCATTCTTTTTCTGGAGGCATTAGATTATTCTTTTTAATTTTTGAAAAACAGCTGTGATTAAGAAAGTGAAACTGTTCATAAATGTATTTATGATTCACAATAATTTAATAAAAATCACAATGTTTCAAAGCTTCATAATATAATACGCTATAAAAATATTGTTTTAATGTTTCATTCATAAAATCATTTCCACCCCGTTCCAACACACAGCATATCACAAAACTGCTAAGATCCTTTATGATAACAATTACTGGAGAGTGAAAATTGTGTCTACAGAGAACATGCAGAACTGGGGATTATAACTGTGGATATGAGAACATCTTAGTAACAACTGATGGCCTTTTTTAATTTTGAAATTTAGTAAGTAAAAACAAAATACTGATTTGAAAATAACCTAAGAATAAAACTGCCAATGGCTAGCAGGGAAAGAACTGGAAGGATACATAGGAAGTCATAGGTACCTTTCTAAATTTTGATAACTGAATTAAAAGGTAGATGAAAGTTTAGTGCACAGTCTCCAAAGAAGCAAATTCCCTGCATTTGTGTATATCATCTTAGCACGATTTTTTTAACTAGTAGTTTCTCCTTGCATGACTATAGCTTTCAAAACTTGTAAAGTAAGTGGACTTGCTGGACTGAGAAAACTTAAGTGAACTTATATTAGTATTACTAATTCCAGTTTAACCTCAAACTGATTTGGTTTTCCATAAGAGTTTACTTCAGCTAATGTACATACAAAGTAGTGATGAAATAAAATCCTAAAGATAGATGCTGAAAATCAAAACCTAAATTGTAAAACTATATTATTATTATTTTTCATAACTATTATTATTATTATAATTATTATTATTATTATAATTATTATTATTATTATAATTATTATTATTATTATAATTATTATTATTATTCATCCTGTCCATATTGTGATACCCTGCCCAGCTTTGGCTAAGCTTACTTTTTCTTCACTTTTGACTTCCTTTCCCTAGCCTCACCTTTCCCACCAGACCTGCTGGACTAAGAGCTGAACGAGTTTATATGTTAGAGCAGGAGCAGACTAGAACAGGTCACCTTCCTTCTCTCTGCTTCATGCTCATCCTTACTCAGGAAAACAGAATTACCACGAAAGTGGGATCACCAAGGATTAAACTGTTGGAAAAAGCTGTAGTTGAGTAGACACCTGCGTATTTGGAGAACGGAAAGGAAGATGGATTTCGGAAATATTTTGTCAGCAACTTCCAGCATGGCATGAAACCCTTCAGAGATGTGACCTGTCTGCCCTGTTGTAAGATTAAGTCACCTGGAGACCAGAAATAGATGCCTGACTACATCCACAAAACATTCTGAAACCACTTTCAAAAGGTTTGATACTAAATGATCTCACTGCTTTGGCATAAAATGATTTTCCTTTGGTACTATATCAAAGGAGTTCCAAACAATACCAGTGTATCATCAATGCAGGGGGATAAATTGGGCCCCAAAAACCTACAAAGCAGCACAGGCTGGGGAAGTTAAAACCACCTGGCAAAACCATTCTTTTTTCCAAATAATATGTTTCCATTTATCTGAGTTTATTGTAAATGCTTTTACAAAAGGTGCCAGTTATCATTCTGGTTGATAGCAAAAGCTAAAACTAAGAGTGCACAGCGCCATAACAGTAAGAAATATCTCTGATAGGGAAATGTACATTGGTAGGAACCAGTGAGTATCAATTTAATGATTCATTAAAAATGTTGAGATGAAGTAAACAGAATTAATAATTTTTGTTTGATTCTCATGCATGCCTAGAAGAGAACTGTTTTTATGGACAGACTGATTTACATACAGCTTTCCAATTGCATCTTGCAGCGCTGTGTATCCATAGGAAACAAGGTCAAGTCCAAAGGGCATGACAGTGTAATAGACAATCTGAAAATACAGAAATGGTATTTAGAAATGGCGAGAGTTGTCAGGTAAGCAGTAGATGGCCATGAGAAAGAAAAAAATCACAGGTTTATGATTTTCGTCTTCTAAAAGAGCAGAAACAAAGTTTAGAAGTTATAATTAGCATTTTGCTTTGGAGATCTCTCTAGTATAAAATAAGACAATACAATTTTATAGAGAGTTTTAAACATATCGAACCTCACAAATTAGAGAACTACCAATACAAGACAAAATACATATAGGTCATAGAATAACCAAAACAAATGCCCATATAGAACAGAGTCCTGCCTCCAGCACTGGACAATGACAGACTTCTAAAGAAGAATATGACACTACAGCAATCTGGAAGTGTTATTTTACCAGATGTCCAGCAGCATCCAAAAGTTACACCTCAAGGGCTTCCCAAACCAGAAGGGATGTGTGAGTATTTAAGGGACATCAACAGATTTTTTGTCTCCAATAAGTTGTTTTCCTTTCAGTTGCTTTCTGGAATCTAGGTGTTCTGGTTTCACCTGGGACAGTTAGTTTTTTTCCCTAGTAGCTGACACAGTGCTGTGCTCTGGATTCAGTATGAAGGTAACATGGATAACACACTGATGTTTCTGGTAGTTGCTGAGTAGTGCTTACCCGAAATCAAGGACTTTTCAGTTTCCTACACTCTGCCAGTCAGCAAGCACACAAGGAGATGGGAGGCAGCAGGTAGAGAGCAACCTCTTATTACAATTAGTATTAGCATAAATACTTTTATTTTGTTCTAATTTGCTGCATTTTTAAGAGGTTCTTGACCCCTTCTATGTCCTTTATTTTCCTGCTTCTCTCCCCTGTCCCATTGAGGCCAGGAGGAAGCGAGCGAATGGTACTTAGTTCCCAGCTGGGATTAAACCCTGACACCATATAGAGTTTAATATGCACAGCATCTTGCAGCAAAGAATGCCATAGCTAAGCTGCACACACTCTAATCATACATTTTTACCTATCCTCAGTCTGTCTTATAGTTCTTTCACTGTAAAAGAAGGCAAAAAATCAATGTCCACTACAAATGTGCCATTTGTAATTTAGAGACCTTTACATCACCACCTCCATTATTTTGCTTTTTCCAGTGTGAAAAGTTCAGCCTTGCCCAGCTGTTCTGTACCTTTGACTGTCCTTGCCTCCCTTCCTAAAGCTAGAAGACCAGAATTGCATTCAAAATATAAGTATAGCATACTTTTATGCACTGGCATAGCTTTAATCCCTAATACTTCCAAGAATTCAATTCACTTTCACAAATAGTACTGAGCTATTAGCTGATATTTTCAGAGAACTATCCATTACTACTCAAAGCTAATTTTTTTGGCTGGTAATAACCAACTCTAGATCAATCAGGCTTTATGTGAAGTTAAAATAGTTTTTTTCCCTCATGCATAATTTCCACTTGTTTACACTGAATTTCATCCCATACTTTGCTACCTAGTCAATAGACTGATTTGTGGTTCTCACTGTTGTCTCTTATCTTTACTGTTCTGCATATTTTGGTATCATCAAATGCACTTGCAAATTCAGTTTTTCAGATGATTTATGTTGAAAAGCACAGAACACAAAATAGACATTTTTGTGGGAATCTACTGTTTACTTCCCCTGATGTGAGCAGATGTTTATTCCTGCATTCAGTTTCTTAATTCTTAACTATTTGTGCAAGAGCTTTCTCTCATACATATTTTGCCATGAAGGTATATTGATAACTGGACATTCTTTCATTTATACATGATAATATCTCTGTAAACTAGAAACACAGGACATAGAAATTACGTCTTTTAAAAATGTCACCAAACAACAGACCCTAAAAAAAATCATCTTACCTGCATGCATATAATGTAAGAACATAGTGTGCTACTAAAATAAACAGAGTATTTTTAGAGGATGACAATAATTTCTAACTTTATTGAACCTGGTTTTCTTATCTGCAAGTTTTCAGAGAATAATTTTTCTATCAGAAACACTTCCATTAGTATTCACTCAACATTCACTAATCATTAACACTACCTATTGAGCTCATTTATAAACACCTGCAAAACAGAAAAAATATTTAGAAAATATTTCAGTGTTTCATTTAACATTCACTCTTTCAAATGGGAAACTTCTTTCATAACTGGAAGCTATTTTCTACTTTGAAATATTAATTTCTACACACTTCAAAACTACAGAAGCAGCTGAAATCAGAACCAAGATCTTCAGAGCAAGCCAAATGAAATGCTTTGATTGCCCAATGTATTTTCTTTTCTGATCACTGCAATGATCTTGAAACTGATTTTCCTCATCCTCTTTTGAAATGGGAGAAAAAGAACCCCAGCTCTTTAATATTGTTTCTCCCTTTTTCTATCTATTTCTACTCCAGGAAGAAATAGCTCATGTAAACCTCGCTTCTTTTGATTATCTTTAGATATCTTTATTATTTTTTATTATTTTATTTATTATTTTTTATTATCTTTAGATGATCAAAAATGATTAAAGGTAAAGTTGCAGTATATTTAGATAATCATTTTTGTCTATCAGGGCAATATGTTACAGAACACACCAGAAGAAAATGCACTTCCTGTTAGAAAATTTAGCCTAATCTCTGAAAACTAGAAACTATAAACTCTCCATGTCTGCAATTCACTATTACCTTCTTTTTAATCAATTAATTTTCTGGTTTAAGTGGATAACTATTTTTACGGCATTGTGTATACATTTGATAAACTAAGTCAAACCACCAAAAAAGGATATGACAATTGCAATTAAATTGAACAGAAATTTGGAGGCTTCTGAAAACAATTATATCCAGTAGTGTAAAACTTAATCAGGATTTTTTCACAGTACTTTTACAAAACATACATCTTCACAAATTTTATTATTTATGCCTTTCCTTGTTTCTTCAGCAAGTAATCATTGTTTACTTTAGTTGCTGTAAAAACTCAAGTAGTGTGCAACATATACTGTTTACTGAAGGCTGTACTTCAGATATATTATCCACTCCACTGTGCTTCTAGGAACCCAAGAAATTATCAAAAGGGTTTAAATTTAGTTAGCTCAGTGTGTTAGCTTAACATGTATATACACTTCAAATTTCTCACACTTGCAGTGCTATCATCTGATTTCTTTACGCATAATTTCTTCCAGCATTGTTTAGAAACTGTCTAATATAAATTTAAATGCTAGTAATAAATTGTATTACATTACTAAGGCTAATAGAGAATATATATTTCATATAAAATCACTTTAAAAAAACAGTGGAAACAAATAAATAAAATACCTCATGCTGACTAGGACATCTCCATCCCGAAATATAAAAAGAAGGATATTTTCTTGTGTGACATCATGGAAGTTAGCATTTTTTTCATTTGCAAAGAATAAGTCTGGCTTCCAAAGACATTTAAACATAGTTGGATCCACTGTCAGTGTATCTGAACCTCTCCAGTCATTGGGCAGTTTGAGTCTGGGGTCATTCCACTTCTGTCTTAGAAAGATGTTGACTCTATAATCCTGATTGGAAGAATAAACGAAGATTAGACTAGCTAAAAGTCTAGCAAAAACACCACAGAGAAATAAAACAATTCCATCAGACTTGGAAGAGAAAAAAATTATGCCCTGATTTTTCTATCACAAAGACAGTAATCACTATTCAAATCGCATTACAAAGTATTATGTTTAACAGACTTTACTACAAATAGATTACATCTCACTCATGGTTTTGAATACAGCAACTTTCCTTAAACAAAGGATCAAATTACCACTCCAGAGTCATTTTTGCATCCCCTCAGTAAAAGCTCCTGTTACCCAGGCATAGAGAAAAGCATGCAGCAGGGCAGAGAGAGGCCACAGCTTGACTATAGCTTGACACTAAAGGGCTGCAGGCAGCAGGCATGATATCACTTCTTTCAGGATATGCTGTGAGTGCCAATTCCAGTTTACTCTTCATTTGGTTGTGGCACACTGATGGTAAAATATCACATTTCACACTATAAAAGCAGGAAACAGACAAGGTAGGTAATAGATTTCATACTACACACCCAGAATATAGCCTCAGACCTTCTATCAGTGATCTGGGACTATCTTGGTAACAGGAAACCTGATGCCAGCTTGCAACATAAGTACTGAGGTAGAAGGTATGAAAGGAGAAACAGAATCAGTCTCAAAGAGACAAAATCAAGGCTTTACAGAGGAAATCTCCTTCTGAAATCAGTAGGACTCTGGCTGAAGGAAGGACAGTAGTAGGGCTGTGCTCAGTGAGAACCTAATTTTGCTTTTGGGAATCGAAGTAGCACGTGTCTCAGGGCAAATGATACCCTGCACATGTTCTGTGCTTAGTGAAAGCTGTGGGCATCCGAAGGAAGAATCTGACCTAGAATGTCAGCTAGGATTTTTCAGTCTTATCTTTTAAGTCATTTTGTTTTTTACATTTACATTTAACCCAGTGCCTCTTTTTGATGTATATGTAAACTAGGCAGATCACATACAGAGAAAGAATAAATTTATTGTTGAAAAAAAGTTAAACAAACCCAAACAAATGAATGAAAATTCTGTATGTAAGATTGTTTCTATCTCCAGTCTTCCTAGTTGTCTTCTGTAGAGTGCTTTGCTTTTTCATAATTGTCTACTAGGTACAAAGCCTCCTGAGAAAAGGGTTGTGTCTTTCAGAGCAGTGAAAACACTGCTACTGCTCTACAATTATAGCAAAATGCTAGAAATGTGGTAGTGAAGGTTCTCGCCATAGTTTTCGTTTGTCAATATCTGCATACAAACAAATTTTATAAAATTTTTTATTCTCCATGTCAATGACTCTTACACATTTTTTTGTTGATACAACTGAATTATCTTCTGCTGTACTTACTACATTTGCAGTCCAAAGCAGGTGCCATGTTGAGACAGTCATCCTAACTTCAACCAGAAGGAGTCCACTTGGCTAAGACCTCATGCAGAATAATTTAGTCTGTTGATTTGCTCTGTATATTTAAATAGAGTGCCCACTTTCCCATGTCCAGTCCACCAGCCAAATTAGCCCAAGTATTTCTTTATCACACTATACTGTGTAATATTTTTCCTTACTGCATTGTAAGGAAAAGCAAAGCATCAAAACTAAGTACTTGTTACTTGTTAGTAGTTGATTTTTGAAGATATACATAGTCTGACTCTTATTTATACAAAGACCTATGTTGTCTTGCCAAAGAAAAGAAGAAGCAAAAAAACATGGTTAATATGAAGTGAATTTGTACTGGAAGGCTCTCATAGAGAAGCTTCATAATTGGAGGGAATTCAGGCCATTATCCCAGAAAGCATCTTTTCAATTACATGTATATAATTGAAAATTTATTTTACTTGATTCTTGCTGAAGTTCCCATTCCCATATGCACTTCTTCTCTCAGTGAAAAAAATACTCAAAATCATATGAGATAAATACTGCATACCATTCATGCTCACAAGCATTACACTATTGGTTACACTGAATTAAATTTCCCCATAAACAAGTGCATTACCCTAATTTTAAACAAAATAAGATGCCTTCCCAAAGCCATAGGCAAATGATAAGCACTTTTAAACACTTGCCTTCACCTTACCCATTCAGTAGAAGGAGATGCTTACATCACTGAAAAGCAGAATGCACTGGCAAAATAAGAATTGGAAGTAACATCAGGTGGATGCTATTTTGTTTCCTTCCTTTCTTTATTACAAATGAACTTAAACACCAAACTATCAGATGTTTTGACATTTTAAGAACTTTAGTCTGTTCCTATTTAACTCAGAGAAAGAAGAATCCCACTAATCTAAAATGGGAGGTTCAGGCCCAAAGTAGGGATACTTGGAGAGGAAGGCCACCACATACTTGAGACAATACAGAGAATGTAAAAAGAAGCAGAGATGTCACGATACAAATCTGTGGCTAGCCAGATAACAATGTGCAAAAGGGCAGCTTCTTAGAAGAGCATGCATCCTTACAGCATCTGGCAGCAGTAAAGACTATGATCTGGTATAAATTGATCTTGAAAGAAGTCTGTAACCAGTCCTCTCAAATTTGAACAATGAGTTTTAAGATTCAGTAAGTGTATTCGAATTAGGTTGAACAGTGGCTGAAGAAGCAGTCTGCATGGAGCACATGGTCTTCCTGCATTTTATATATCCAGGAAGACCATGTACATTTTATATATGCTTTTTTTAATTTCCAGAATGATTGGCATTTTATAGTAAAGGAGAGTCAAATAGCAACTAAAAAGCCTGAAACTAGGGGAAGAGGATGGAAGAGACATTCATCAGCATCAGAGCTAGGAGGACCTGTCAGGTAGAAGGAAATACAGAAGCAGAAGTATTCTACAAGGCTTTGTTTTCCCATGTAACTCCAACAGAAGGCAAGTAGTTTTAAGGGAGGTTGGGAGGCATTCTAGGAAATATTTCAGAAGTCTACTAAATAGTGGGCATGTGGCCAGAAAACCACCTCAGGCCAGAAAGCAAGCACAGCCTACACATATCTCTGCAAAACAGAGCACATAGAAGATCATGAAAGACTAACTACATAAACTGTGCTCATACAAAGAAAGGCAACATAATAGTGCTTCCTTTTAATGAAGTAGAAAATGTCATTTTTAAAACTAAAATATGGAAACTGAATGGTTTTTATAGTCATGAATATTAAAAAGACCTTTCTATAAGATTTTAAAGTAAAGGAGAAGGAAGTACTGGTGTTTTGTTGCTTGAGTCAGTGAAGAAAGGTCACACTGCAAGCAAAAACCTTGAACATAGATTTTGTAGACAGAAAGTCAGATCACCATCGCAGAAAAAATACTATAGCCCTACGGGTATTTATACCAGAAACTCTCTATCCCTAGGAATCCTTGACTGGTCATCCAGTTTAAAACTGTTTATAATTGTGACATAATCACCATATTATACCACAAATCTGCAGTCTGAAAATATGTGTGCAAACTCAGAAGCAGAGTTAACATGGGATCCTTGACAAGTAGTCTAACGATAGAGAAGGAATAAGTTACAGGATTCAAGATAAAGGGAGCTTACTGGAATGTAGCAGCTCTGGCATTTGCTCTTCTCCTTTTTATCTGTACAAATTCTGATTCTCTCTGTAGTTCACTAGTTCTTTTGCTTAGTTTTTTTCCAAGTGACTTAGTTAGTAAGTGTGTGGAAGCACTGCAATTCTCTTCAATATTGAACAACACAACATGAACACTATCCTTTCTAAACACAGAGCAAACATTTGCCCTTCAGATTCTTCACAAAGGCTTCAGTAAAGTGATCCAGGATTCTGGGCATATGACCTGCAAAATGGGTATTCTCTTGCTTTAAAACAAAGTAACTTCAATGATTTTCTATAAAGAAATTTCCTCCTTTCTTAAATCTAAGTGGACTATACCTCACAAGGAGCTAATCCTAACTCTTTGTTGAGGATGAGCCAACTGCATAGCTAAGAACATGATTAGCACAGGACCAGAAGGACAGCAGGCAAGGCCTTCTCTCACTGTCACTCTATGTATTTGTTTGTTGGGCCTTCGACCATAACGTGTCTTCCAGTCATCTGGTACCCATCGTTATTTTTTCCCACACTTCCATCACACAAAAGAAGGAATAATTGCTTTAGCATGGCTTTACCCACACAGATTTTGCAAAAATTTATGAGTTCAATTATTACAGCCAGCAGTGGCTAGGGAGCAAAGCATCATCACAATAATTCATTGACTTAAAAACTTAGAAATACGTTATTTCAAAATTTTGAAAACACTCCAACCAGTTTAGTAGCTTCTGGTAATTTTAGAGACAGTCTATAAATCAATACTCCACATGATTCTCACCAGTGCCAGAGACAGTAGAGATGTAGCCAGCCACTCTCTTCTCCAACACCAAGGAACCTTTTCAGGAGTTCTGGTGCTTCTGCAAATGTCTCCTTTCTGAACACAAGAGACCCCTCTGATCCTTCACCGACTTGGTGCCTCACCTCCAGGAAATACTTTTCCTGTGATTCCAGAAGTACAAGTCTTTCCTATTCTAAGCAATCCATTTCTACTGTCCGGTGTATTACCCAGACCATTTGAAGACAAGTACAAACCTATCCCCAAGAGAGAAGTGATTCCTGAATATCCAATGCCCACTGCAGCAGGAAGAGTTTTCTAAATAATACATGGAACAACAGATTGACTGTTAATTTTGTCAGTGCTTCCTGTATTAGATTAAGGCAATCATAAAGTTATCCAAATTTGACATAAATGTGCTTAGCTATCATGGTGATCAGCTAGACAAAGAAATCTAAATGAAAGCATAACATAAAGTAAAGAAGCTGTCTGACAATCAGATAGAATTACAAAGGAGAGCATGACTCATCATACAGCACATCTTAGTAAATTTGTGAGTGACCATATCAGGAAGGCACAGATAGGCATACATACATGGCTGTGGAGAGCATAGTTCTTTTTTTTTCGGAGGGGCTGGGGGAAGCAAATCTCTCACATTCATGTTTTGTAACTATATGAATCTGGGTGAATTGTAGAAAATCCTCTTTAAAAGTCACTTTTTAAAGCATGCAACTAATTTCAGAAACTTGAAAGGGCCATCTGGCCCAATATACTTCATATCTTAAGACACTTATCTTGGTCCTACTTTCCTGCTCTTCCTCCCTGTCCCTCTTTAAATTTGAGTCCTCTTTTTTGTTTTCACAAATAAATCTTGTGGCCTTTTGGGCAAACTTACATTTTTTTGTTTTAATGTCACTTCCCACTAATGGCATTAGTTGACTTACTATTATTTGCAATCAAACATAAATCTCTGCTAGCTAAAGAAACAGAAATTTCTGGCCAAGCTGCTTAAAACTGTTCCAGCCAACATTTATGTTCAACTTGGAGTGGCTTTGCAGTCCTATTGAAATTTCATTAGGGTAAGCTGGTTATGAATTTTAAGTGGGCATTTACTTCCAACAACAAAAATGTGTTTTATTGCTTATTAGTGGTATTGTGGTTTATTGCTTCTCTGCTATTATGTGTCAGAATGCTGCCTTAGTCACAGCATTAAAAAAAGCAACTTGATTTAGAACTGCCTCAATGCTTTAGATGCAGCAAGTCACCAAAGCGATCAGGGAATGCCTCAGAACACCCCCTCAGTGCATGTCTTGGCTGAGGCTTCCATGTATTGGCACGACATGGTACACTCCCCTTTTTTTTACACAAAAGGAAAACCTGATAAGGTCAGAACATCTTCAATAACTAAATTGCATTTTTAGGCAATATTTTTGATAGTGTTTGTTGGAAACACCATGACAAAAAAGACCTTCAAGTCCCAAAATACCAGAAAGTTTTTTGCTGAAGCAATCATATTTTGAAACTGATTTTATTTCCCAAAGAAACAAAAGAAGTCAAAATTGCAATGAGGATTATTTAATCCTGTTATTGACATATTGAAATTTTCTGGCTGAACTGGAAACACATTTTTATAAACTTCACTCCCCAGTTTATCTTTCCCATGCAGTAAATAAACAGCAGTAAGGCAATGGTCATTGATAGCCTATTCCTTTACTACAGTTCCTTGTATTCCATCACAATTTATTTACATCTTCAGATCCACATAAAATAAAAAATCTATACATTTCATCCTTATGCATGTCTATTCTTTTTCTCTCATATACAGTCTTAGTGGTTTGGGTTTTTTTGAATAACACACCAAGCAAACTATGTAACAACTCTCATGAAGATCTTCAGCTCATACTGTCAAATGGGTTCTTCCAATGAACTTAATAACCTATGGAAATTAGTCTAGCTCTTGCATCTTAGAAACCATGGATTTCCTTTCATGTAAATCAGATTCTAAAGCTACAACAATCTGCGGACACATATGGAGTGAAATACATTAATAGGTTTAGATCTAAAATATTTCTGTTTTATAGTTCATAATCCTCAGCCTGAAGTTTGATTTCGGAAGGAAATCTCCATGTGCACTACATTAATTTAATCTCACTCTTACCATAGTTGTCTCTTGAATTGATCCAAAGCTGTTAATGAAGATGTTAACTGCAACGTCAACTGGAATTCCTTTCAAAAAAAATAATTCTAGTGAGCTACACAATCCAGTAAAGGTACATTATCGTTCATTTAAAGCTCCTTTATACCAGTATCATAATGCCACAATGTAACTTTAAGTTAGTTTATACACAGTTATCAAAGTCAATAGAAATCACTAAACCACTTTTTAACCTAGTGACAAAAAAAAGGGAAAAATAAAAATCCTTAGTCCAGAGAGCTAATCTTACAGAATTCCACTGACCATACATCTAACTTAATAGTGATTGAATTTAATGATATTCTGTTATCTCAGAATGCATAAGCCAGTATTACTTTTGCACACAGTGTAATGATAGAAGCAATTCATATTTCTAGCAGCAGCCACTTTTAACTGTCAAGGTCATAATGACACACTATCATCCCAAATTACCTGTTTATGATTTATGATGAGATATTTCCTTATGCTTTAAGAAGATATCTTCTTGTGCAACTAAAGTACATAAGCCTTTACCTGTCTGTAAAGTATGAATACAGGCAGGTAAAAATTATTGCATGCATTTTTCACAGCTATCTAGCCTTCGTATGAAAGAGTTGGAAAGCTGCTCCATTTTACAATGGTTACCAATTAGCCAGGAAAAATTTTTAGAAGTCAGAGCTGTGAAGATACTAAGATGGCCTGGATTTTTTTCTCTTTTCCACAGCCAGGATTCCTGTAGTTGAAGAGGGATGGTATGACAGCTGCTACATCTGCCCTCTGTCACCCTGTGGGAACTGATTGGCAGTAATTTAATCTGGTGTTAACAGAGAGTTATCACAGAGCAAGGAGAAGTGACCTGATATTTGAGAGAACTAATTATGGACCACTACTTTTATTTAGTACCTCTACGGTGTGAGTGTCAGGATGTCCACTAGATGCAGGTATATCATTTACACAGTTACAAATACTCTTCCTAATTTCAGCAACAAAAGAGCTATAAGAATATATGAATACTGTTTTGACAGACTAAGCAAATACAGTACAAAGTAATATATGTTTCTTCCAATAGCATGTTTGTCTGCATAAAATATTTTATGCAGCTTTAATACAAAAAATCAAACTCATTCTTTTGGTCACTAGAAATTTATGAAGATAAAATTTCACTTTTTCAGTTAAACCAATTTGTTTGGTTTGGTTTTTTAATCAGACTACTTAAGTATTATGCTTTTGTTATGCAATAAGCACAGTACTTATTTTAATGCCTGACGCATGTGACAGAGCACTCATCACATCACTAGTAGCCAAGAGTGTACTCTCTCTTCCAGATTTGAATAGGATGTGCCATCCAAGAAAATCACTCATGTGTGAGGAACATTTTAACATGGGCAAACCACTTGTCAGAAAATGTTCTTTTTCTTCCACCTTCCTCTGAGTTAACATTACATGTCCTCCCTTTCCCTTCTGTTTGATTCTTACCAGACTGCCAGAAGGGTTATCAAAAATATAAAGAAATCTGCATCATGCTTTGTGATTACAAGCTGATTATGCTGAAGAACAGGTAGAGAAGAGGCTGGACATTTATTCTTTCTGACAAGACAGTGCTGTAAACATATAAATATGGTTCTACAGTGAATAAGAAAGAAGCTGTACACTTACTGAGAACTGAACTTAATAGGTTTATAAAACTGTTAAACAGAACTGAAAATAGCCTCTTCCAAAGCACAATAAACATTTAAGATTTCCAAATTTTTCATACTAGTGATATTCATGTTAAAATATCTCTTAATGCTCATATAATTACATGAGGAGTTTTAAATGAAAGAGCTGTTTTATGTAAACTGCTTTATCTATATGTAGTAAAATTGTCTACATCTTTTTAGTAGTACATTATTTACAGAAGGTAAATAATCTAATTCCTGAAAAGTCTAATTTACAGCCCAACTTGTGTGAATTCTTAGAGGTTTTGCAGAGAACATGTATTTCAACTTTTTCTTCTCATGTAAGGATTCACACACTCTACACAGAAGCATCCTGCAACATCTGACTACCAGGGAGATGTTTTAATGGCAGAAAATGTGTTTCAATGCATTACCTATATGAATTCTTCAAGTGTGTAAGCTTTATAACTAAAATATATTTAAAGGATTTAATAATTGTATAGTTTGCTAATAGTGATACTGCTGACCCCAACTTTTTTTAGTCATCTTAAAGGATGTCTATAGAGAAATCTGGTGGTTTAAAATGCTGTAAGGCAGAGTCTAACTAAAATGTAGGGATAAAAATATATTTTTAAAACTTATTCTATAAATTCTATTTCTACACTTTAAAAGTCTTTTATAAAATAAGACCAATAGTAATAAAGCATCACATACTATTATGATAATGAAATCCTAACCTATTGTCTTTCAGCTCAAAAGGATAAATATCTTCTGCAGTTTCACACTATCTAGGGAGGCTTCCATTAAAAAAAACAACAACAACAACAACAGAAATTTAGCTTGTGAGTATAATATCTACATAATTTTTCTCTGTGTGAAAAGAGTAAAAGTTAAAATCCAAAGATAAAAAAAGGCTGAAATATCTGACAAACCTTTGAAATTAGGCCTTATCCTGGGATCATAGCTGAGCAATAGTCTGTTCAAGATATTGCTGGTAGAATTAGCAGGTACTCTTGCAAGGTCTTCAGCTGATTGCTGCCTGTAAAAAAAAGTTCATTAGTTACTATCAAGACAGAAATAATTCCATGCTTAAACTGAAGTGATTTTAAAGTAATGCCATAAATGTCATTTCACAAGCAAAAAATGTACATTATTTTACAGGTGCCATAACGTATAGTCTTCCTTTCCTTGAGAAGTTTCAGTAGTTTTCAAGAAACTACTCGTGTAATAAACACAAATGCTCTGACATACTCTTAACTGTAAACTTGGAAGCAAATAAACTGCAATTCCCTAATTGTTCCTTTCCTTCCAAACAAAAATATGCAGAGGGACATGATTTCTTCATCAGTAGAAAGCAGCCACCTGAACTATTTTCAGTGACTGTCAGATTAGGAACCTCAGTGAATTGACAGCCACTTTGTAGGTGCCAAACCATGCAGAGGCTTTTGGCAGTCTCCTGCTCTCACATGCCAGTGCCAGCTATTCCACCCAGAGCTGGAGGATTGCATAATCTCTTTGTCAAGTGCTAATAAAAGCTTTACTACAGAAAACAAGGCCTTGGACTCTCTGGTTTTGCAGGAGGAATTTAAACATCTTCATTACCCTGCCATTATTGTGCTGGGTGTTAAATGAAAACCATTGCTGCAATCAAAAAAACCTGCGACAGGTAAATGTAGCTACAAGAGAACATGAAATTGAGTGTAATAAAAAACAATACGGGTGCGTCAGTGCCCTCCCCAGGTATTTTAAACACCAAGCAGGCTCATTATGGTATGTAAATGAACTTGTATGTTTCCAGAACCTATTCAATGACTGTTTCCAGTTTTGAATTCTGTCTCATAATCATTTTGCCATCCCTTTTATGATTATTTTGCTTTCTGTCATTATAATTCAGTAACCAGGATGCCATGTAAAGATAAGAGAAACACCCTACATAGGTATGATTCATATGCATCAACATTATCACCTCTTGCAAACTAATGTACAAATGTATTTTGAAAAATAATCAAGTTTATTTCCTTAAGATTTTCCATAATCAGCATAAGATGCTGTTGCCTTCTTCACCACATAATTTCTTTTTTTCATTATTGTCTCCTATACCAATGTCAGTTTGACAGACCTACAGGTTATCCTGTATAACAGCTAGTTTTTTTTTTCTTCTCATTCTTCAGTTTCCTTCATGTCCTCTGGAATTTATGCCTTATTCAAACATTTTTTGAAGAAAACAATAACTTTACAGAAGTCTTTTGACCAGTTTAAAAAAAAAAAAACAACAACAAAAAACCACATGAATTCGATCTCCTGATTTTAAAATATCTAATTATGGCAGCTCCTGTTCAGCATTTTCCTTATTTATTACTAGGAAATTAATTAATTAATAAATGCCAGCATAGCATGACATTAGTATTTAATTGAAAATTGGAGATGAGACCAGAGCCTAGCCCTTGAAGAGGTCTTACTAATAACCTCACCTTTAAAAACAACTGGTTTAACTCAAACCATAAGGGAAAAGGGAATCAGATCTGCTGACTTGGTAGCACTCACTATGACTTCCCAAAGAGATTTAATCTTCTCAGTTAACATTTGCAACTAAAACATTTATAAATAAAACTAAGAAGGAGTTCCCTATTATTAAAAACATGTCAACCATTTATGAAAACATAAATGCATTTTATTATATCATAGTCTCCTTGATACCCATTGAGCATTTTATTGTTCAGGAAAAAAATAATTAGATTTCTGTTTTCTTTGTTGTATTCAGGATATTTCTGAAACCCACAACTGCATATCTGCTTAGCTATTTTCTTGTATTTGCTTGATGTTATAAATGAGAAAAAAATTAGGGCAATAAAACGGCACTAAATCCTCCTTGAAATTTTGATTACTAAACAGTAATTAGCAGGATAAGTATGCATTCCAAAAACTACACAGCAATGTACCTACCAAGAAATATGTATCCAGAAGGATATCTTAAACTACAACATACAGGAAGAGAAAAGAATTGTGGAGCAGCATTAAGTGGCTGTAGTATATAATTCCCCACCCATCTCTTGCAGTAAACACACTACAACCTCTGTGATCTGTAACAACCACATGGGTGAGCTAATTGTTCCAGCAGAACTTCTCCAGAGATAATTGGTCTTCTAATAAAACAAGGAAGCATTTACTTTTAGCAACATATGTTAACTTCCTGTTATGTATACAGACCTGTATGTTCTGTATACAATAAGCCTCTGCTAATTTAATATTACAGCAATAAAACAAGGAATATATGTTCTAACTCCTTTCCTAATAATTGACAAATTCTCTTTCAAACAATCCTCCCAAGGCTGAGTTTGTAAGATTTTATATTTTACTTAGAATTGGATCATTATGCAAAAGAATTTGTTTATTTCCTCATTTGGTAAGGTAGCTGGACTAGATGATCATTGGAGGTCCCTTCCAGCTGAAATGATCTATTCTATTCTGTTCTATTACATTTCTGTAATTTTGAGATGTGCTCAGTTTTCAGTGATGACCTTTACCACTGAAGAGGTTGCTACAGAAGTATCACAAGCCAGTTTTGCATGATTATTTTGTTGCTAACACTAGTTGGACAAAAGGAAAACAAAATATTATTTTCCATTTTCTAGAAAGAGCAATGCAGAAAAGAATGTTCATCTAGCTATTAAAAAGGCAGGCAAACACTCTGTATGCTGCATTTTATCAGATACAGAAAGGTTCATGGCAGTGCTTCCTTGCAAGTTACACATATTAGCATCTGAAACATCTACATCACATGTCTACATCTCCTTAATACTGACAATAAGACTTCTTTCTAAATTATGTATAATGAAATATGAAAACAAATCCAAGTAACAACTAATGAACAAACTTAATTTTTTTTTTATTTTGTCATGGGTTATACAACGAAGTTCATTAAATAGTGAAAACAGTAATCTGAACTACACAGGATAACATGGGCACATAAATGAAATACAGATACTCATAAGAAGCAATGAGGAAAAGAGAAAAAAAAGTTTGAGAAATTAAATGAGTGAGCAACAAACAGCAAAAGAAAGCCAAATACAGCTGACAGTTTTATTTGTCTTTTCGAGTAAGAGGAATAAAGTAGTAGCTTTGTGAGATCTGAGCTGCACTGTGGAAGTATATCTATAAAAATATCTGTTCAAGTTGTTAGCTCAAAAACCATCCAAAAATTGGGCAAAGGAGACTTATTGCATTGGGAAGACAGTGATGGGAAGAAAAATGACAGCATAGCTTGCTGGTAAAGAACACCACAATCACACCTTCCACAAATCATGGGGTTGTGTTCTGCACTTATACAAGTGTAGAAGTGCATTTTCCCTTGCTTATCTAAGAACCAAGTGAAATACAATGACTTTCGCTGGTTTGAGTTAGGAGGACAAGCATTGAGATTCAGTAATTGCTACTTTTAAAGGTCACTTTGAATGAAGTGGTTGAAATAGCCACTGGAAAAAAAAAAAAAAAGCTCTGCTGAGTATCAGTCATATTTTTCATATTTTCGCTGTGGTTCTTGTACAGCATGCTGTCATTATCTACCATAATTGAACAGCACACAAGGAGACTTCACCACAATGACTGGAATTCCTTCTGAGAGCCTTGCTGACCAAAATGCCTAAACTTCACCTGCAAATCAGTACATCAGATGTATTTCTTGGGGTGAGTTAAGAAGTTAATGACAATTTTGGAGTGACAAATGAGCAAAAAGACCTAATGAGACAGTTAATGGGATATGTTAGCTGCTTGGATAAAGAAGCTGGGACTATTAATGTGAGACATTTACCTAGAGCCACAACTACCCCTGCTTAATTGGCCATTATGGAATGAATTAATGAGAGGCATATTTGTATATTACATAAGACAAAAAGGATTTGAGCTGAGATCTGCCTTTCTAGAAGAATCTTACTTCAGTGTGCTGAAGGCTGAGTCTCACATAACAACACACCAACTGAGAAGTTATTTACCATTTTTTATAATCCAGCCTACAATTTTCCCATTTGTAAAAAGCTGGTAACTTTGATTTCCACCAGTTGCAGTATGCATTTTAATTCTAATGCATTTATTTCAACCTCTGTTGAATGCATGTGAAGCTGATGGAAAGCATTAAGAAACAGGAATGTAGCACTCTTCATAGTAATTCATTAGTTCTAAGCAAGATACAGTGATTACCAAAGGATAAGGCAACAGAAGCCTCACAGTTGCTATGGAGAAAATTTAAAAGCAAGTAATTGTAAAGCTAGAACTTTCCCTACCAAAGATTTTACCTAAGTAATTAAAAAAGCCCACACAACCAACATACAAAATAACCAAACCCAAGGTTATTTTTCTGTCTCTGAAAAAATGAAATGGAAAATAAGCAGCATTCTTGCATACACAGAAGTATCTGCACTTCTACAGATAGTGTCCTCACAATCCAGAGAGAAAACAAAGTACAGTTAGTTTTTTGCTATAACATTCCTGTGTGAAATGACTGATCCTTGGGAGGTTACATCTGGTATCACTGACAAATCAAAGAATTGTTTTACATACTGTATTTCACAGGACATGCAGTCCTGTGGTGTTCAAGAGGTGTTCATCTCCTCTTCCACTGCAGCTCTACACATTTTATCACTGCCTTTGAAGATCATGATCAACATTTCAAGTTGATGGCAACAGGTTTTTTGTTTTCAACAGGCAATTGTTTTCATAATTCACTAACCAAAATCCAGAATTTCAAAGCAGATATGCATGACAAAAGGAAGCATGTATTATACTTGGTTTGAAATTTATACAGCTTTACATTTGTGTTAGGCAAATGTGTCAGAAGACATTATATCTCTATAGGTCATCATGATATTTATTCTCCAGAGCTTACTGAAGTTACATGGAGTCCTTTCCACATGCTACAGGAGGAAAGAATATAAACGGTATTCTACACAAACATGAAAGAAAGCTTTTTCATAGTTCTAAATTACTGGCAGATAAAAATACATGATGGAAACTGATGATGGAAACTGACATTTTAGTTATATAACATGGCTGTGTACATGTGAGAAAGGTGAAATAAGTATGGGAAACATAATAGCTATTATCCCACTATATACTTTAAGTACAATTTTCCTGATATAAACTATCAGTGTTCCGATTTGCAGGCATTTGATTTTTTGAGTGCAGTAACTCTAAGCATAAAAACAAGTTAATACATATCAATGACATACTATATAACTCTTCTGAGTGATCTCTCTAATCTCTAGTATGTTTAATAGCTACATTTCCAAACTGTGCAAGGGGACATGTCTATTCCTAAGAAGATTAATTACAATTACTCCAGTGAAAATTGGTATCACTAATTACATTAAAACTATGTAACTCTGAGTCGCCATTTTCATGCCTTCACAAATGCAGTTGATAGCTAAACACCTAAAATGAGACATGTAGCTTCAGTACTGAAATTTGGAGGTAGTGCAGTGTAGTGAAAAAAAAGAGAAAGGTTCCTTCACAGCAAATTTTGAAACAGAAACCCAGATTAGGCACCCTGAGTTGTGAACTGTGAGTTGAGGGGGTGAAACAGCTCGTCTTTCATCTCTTCTTGTAGATATACCACAGAGAATAGTCTCCTAATGTGGACACACAACCTTCCTGCAGTTAGGTAGTGTCAATAGCTGTTAGTGTCACTACTTCAGTCCTTGTCTTGCAGAAACCTCTTAAATGCAGCTTTGGTTTCATAATTCAACATTCCCAGGGTTAGACACCTTAAGGAGTGTTTATATGGGAATCTGAAGTGCCTTATTATTCAGTAAACTTGAGAAAAGCAAGCTGGTTCATCTGCCTGCCACAGATCTCACAGCCCCCAAACCAACAGAACCAGGTTAGCATGGTATTTCACCCAGTCTGAACTAGTACTGCTCTCAGCAATGTGATTTTTTGCTAAAGTTAGCTTGCTTGCTCCTAGCTTAGGCATCTCTGCATCCCACCAAAGTCACTACCTGTGACCCTTGTGCCTAATGGGAGTCTTGTGGTGTCTTGATATAGCACACAGATGTAAAACAGGATAAGCATCCAAATGTTTAAGCAACATTTTGGAATTAATTTATCTACATCAGTTCCATACCCCAATATTTTTTTTCCAAATGCTGTAAGTATGGAGACAATAGAAGGACCTTGGTAAAATCTAACCAACTGCATGGTGGTATAAGTGGAGATAAAAGAGCAAAATGTAAGCTGAGATACATTCTAAATAATTTGCCTTGACAACAGAATTCAGACCTATGGTTTTTCTTGGGGTTAGGTAAAGATGGTGCAATTCAACCCAGAGATCCAAGTTTTTTCTCAGTCTGGAGGTTGTATATGAAATACAAAGTCTGTAATCTTTCCAAAAAATTTTGGTGTCTCGTCACTCCAGTGTTGAGAATGGAGCAAACGTTGCTCACCGAGACGGAAAGTTACTGAACGATAACCAGTCTATCATTCTTAATTACTGTTTTACAGGACAGCTTAGGTTTTGCTCATACAGCTTTATCTTTTACTGCCCACCACATTTAACCATTTTGAAAACAAATTCGCAAACCTTCTGGAATGTGGCCCTATCTGTCTGGGATCACAGCTTTCCATGAGAGTTACATGACACAGAATAATAAAAGCATTGACCAACTGCAGTTACTACAGGGCAGAAGAATTTTTATAGGAACAAGACCTGGGCTCTGCAAAGTACTTATCATTGGAATGGCTGTCAGATTTATCTTCTTCCACAACCAAATTCAGGATTTCCTTTCAACTTCATTGCATCTCCTCCCACAAAGTGTATAAACCCTTCCACCACACCTACAAATGAAAACATTCACAGACTATCAACACAGTCTTCTAGATGATGGGAATGAGGAGGCCACTTTCCCACCAAGTACATTTTGGGGTTGATCACCTACTACAGATAGAGAGGTGATGTATACCCAAACACTTGATAAAAAAGTTACAGTTCATGGAGAAGTGGAGAGGACCCACGGTATAAAATATATTTGGAACTTTTACTTTAGTCTTAATAAGAAGAGCATGTCAGAAGCTTAAAATTAACCAAGAGAAATTTGAGGACAGAGTTTCATACGACTGCTTTAAACACATCAAAGCCTTTTTTCCCTAGTTCCACTGTCTTTTGTTGTTGTTTTTTAAAAGAAGCTGTTTATTGAACCTTTGCATCTGTGACCTTTCTAAGCTTCTGCCCTGGCAGATGGCACAAGCCATGTTTTCTGGAGGGCTTAGAGGGCCATTTCACAGTTTCTGAAGTAGCTGATATGCTTTATTCAATACAAGCCAAATATGATTTGTACTCCTGCTCTGTGCATAAAAAAGGTCTCTGTAGATATTATACAGTATTTATAAATCATCTACAAGGATACCAATCTCCATGTGGACAAATGCATAAAGGTGAAGAGGGATGCTGTTTTCAAAGGACAGTCCTGCTATCCAGACAAAAGGATGAGATTTAGCCACTGAGGTTTTGCTCTCAGCATTGCTGTGGCATTAGGGATGCTGAGAGATCTTCAGAAGTGAAAGCTGCGCAAGTGAACAGCTGAGTCATCCTAAAACTATAATTAACAGGGACAGCTGTGATGATGACCACAGTCATTACTGGTTTTATTAGCTGCTGTGTGACACTTACTTATCTATTCCTTTTATAACAGTGTAATAACCAAGCTTCCCTTTCCTTATAATTTCATTTCATCTAGAGATCTTGTGAGTAGTTTTTAGTAGAGAACTTCCAGGCTGCTAAGGATCGTGGAGATAACAGCAGCAGCTCAAACACCATGAAATAACATTGAAGTGTTTATTATGGTGTAATAAAAGGAAAAACATTTTTCAGCAGTGCTCTAAGTCATAACTGTCTCACATGTTTAAGAGAAGCAAGTTATTATGAAGAATTATGAAGAAGTTAATAAGAACCAAGTAACAAAGTCTGTGAGAAGGAAAGAGATCAAGTAATTTAATCTATCTGCAGCTGTATAAAAATCATCTGTATTAAGTATATGAAATTTCAAAATAAGCTTTGTAAACAGTAATACAGGTTTGGGTTGGTTTTTTTTTTTCTTGAAGGGGTGGGCCTGATTTTTTTTTAAGATTTTCCATGGCAAACAAAAGGCAAAAATTTTGTTACTGAAGCTTTGTACTTCATTGTACTTTGTATCTGTGGAAGCCAGTTTCTCAGATTTGTGGTGTGAAACTGTCTATTATAACATTTTAGGCCCAATATGTCAATTCCTTTGTTAATCAACAAAGATTCAGGAATCAGACAGAAGTATAATTATTCTATGTTTCACTTGGAAAGCCTGAGGTAAGAAGGAAAATGATCTAATGTAAGATGTAAAATCTTACATCTGTTCTGAGAAAGCATTAAATCAAAGTAAGAACCAAATGATTTAGTATCAGATTCAAGAAACCCTTCAATAAAAACCTGGGAAAAACAGTTTCAGGAGTAAATGAAAATAATGTATCACACAATGCACTGAGAAGTACAGCATCATGAACAATCACCAGGGTTTGCTCTAAGATACAAAATAGAATTTTCCTGATTTAAGGAAGCAAATATCTGTTTATGAGACAATAATGAACTTTTTATGGGGTTTCTAATCAACTTGTTTTCATCTTACCCTAAGAGTAGTTAATTTCATGCCAGAGGGGCACATTTGGCAAGAGGCTTGTATTCTGGAGAGCCATAAAAGGAAAAGTTCAAGTATGCTTAATTTTTTTCCAAACAAATTCATGATAAAGTCCCAAGCCAGTCTTGTAGCCACCCATTTCTTAACATCAAATTAAGGAACTCAGGCAGTAATATGAGATTCAATATAAGTTTTTCCTGAATAATGACTTGCATAGATTTGAATTTCATTATAAAGTTTGCAAGAGAGGATTGCTCCGTATACAACTACTAATGCAGTTTTTTGTTCTCTTGAAGAATTAAAATTTAGCTTTTCACATGCTGCAAGGAGATAAAAGGCAAAAATTTGTTACAATTAAGTTTTAAATTTTATTGCACCAGTAACCAATGCAAATTAAAGGTGGATTAAGAGTTTAACTTATAAAAGTACATTTACATTAGGAATTTGTACCATTCAATTTTATAAATTATACAAAAGGGGTTTTTTTGGTTAAAAATTAACATGCATTCTTCTAAAATATTTTTTTCATGATTACTAGAAAATTTTTAATTTGGACACTTCCTTGAGTAGTTTTAGTCAACCCTTATAGTGTCACTTGATTCCCTCTCCACAGCATTGTGTTTTGGTTTGATTCTGAGGAAAGATATTTTGCTTTTTTCACAAAGAAAAAATTACTACTAGTAGGCAACCTCTTTTACAACACAGAGTGCCACCAAATCAAGAAGTTTGGTGAAAGATCATTTAAAAAATGCTGATAATTGGAAGTTTGCCAACAGCAGCCTGAGTTAACAGAGCACTGGGCAATTTCTCTGCCAGACAGAGTTGATTTTCATCGCTCACTCACATGACAGGTCTTCTAGATGTCAGCCACAGAAACAGCAACCCCACTATTACAAGTGCTTGTCTCTCAAGCTGTGAACTTCAGCCAAGTGAGATGTAGACAACTTGGTCATTATTCAGGAGATGGAATAGGTGTCATTGCTACGGCAAGTCTTGCTGGCAACACTGCACAACGGATCAACAAGTACTGGATTCACTGGTATTTTTGCAGACAAATTCAACTGGAAAAGTATCACTTTGAAAATGATAGCATGTATTCAATGCTTTTTCAAGTGTATTGTTGACAAATGAACAACATACTTAATGGTACCAAGAACTACAGAGCTTAAAATAAAAACAAACAAGAAAAATCCACTCACAAAGATAAAATGACATTGCTGTTTTGAATTCTACTAAGACGAAGTCAAGAACAGGAGGAAATGCTGGCTATTTAAACAAGACCATGAAAGACCTGGATTCAGTTCCCAGCTGTCTAACTCACTTTCCAAGGGCTTCTGTTCTGATGCCTGTCCAGGGAACCCTGACATTTCGCTCCTTGCTATAAGCTCTCACAGTAGCTCAGACCAAAAGACTCATCCAGACTCAACTTAACTTTTAAAAGGGAAAGAATGGGTAGGGGTCATTTCAGATGAGTCACGATCATATTTGAGACATATCTTAATGTATTCAAATCTAACAAGAAATGTATTTTTTTAGGTTTGATATTAAAAAAAAAGAGAAGGAAGAAATGCACCATATGTAGAAACATTCTAAAATTGTAGGTTACAAATAAACATCTCTATCAATATTTGAAAAGAATGGAAACTTTAAAAAGTATTACTTGAACAATGCTTCTCTCTGATTATTCCACTTTTACTTTGTTTTTTCTTTGGAAAAATTGATTAATGTTAAATAACTAGTCTAACATTCTGTACCTCTTCTTTTATGGTCAAAAAAGAAATATGTTTTAACTGTGTCTAAACAATTTTATTATTTCAGTCATAGTAATTTTCTGCACTTACTGGCAACTTATTGTAGTCCACCAATCTTTTCCACATATATTTACAACATAACACTAAAAATGAGTAAGGCTGGCCAAGAAAATTATAAAAATAGCACTCACAAATAAAATATTGTCCTATGGATCACAATGTAAAGTGTGGTAGGCATTAGAAAGAGGAAGTTTTTTTTTAACATCAAGTAGTCATAGGTGTCCAGAATACATCCTCTATTCAATTGGGCAATCACAGATTATAATTTCTGTATTTCTACAGGGAGATTATTCCATAAGGGCATACCTTATAGCAACAATCAATACATCCACCTTCATAAAAGTTATAGAATTATACGATTGATGAAAGATGCTGAAGACATGAAGACATTAGTTCTATTCAACATGCAATTGGAATATGTGTAGGACAAGCCTTCTCTTACAGAACTAGCTAACCAGAATTTCATCATGACAGTTTTGCACCCTCCTTGCTATCCCCCATACAGCTGCAACATGATGCTAGACAGCATAGCACTATGGGACTATGCTACTGTGTCCCCATAAAAAGAAAGGCACTGGGTTGAAATCCACCACAAGAAAAGGAACAACTTTTGAGGCTTAGATTTTCCCCTTGCGTTAAAACAGACTTGCTGCAGAAGGAACACAATGACAGAACCATGCTGGTCAAACCCATTCCCACCACAGACCCCATTCTTCTACCAGATGTATCACCTTCTACTTCAATTGCCACATAACTTCCACTGTTAAAAACAGGGCAGGATCACCATCATACACAAGCATAAAAGAAAGCAGGAACATACGATGGACATAGATATTGCTTCTTTTTCCCTTTTCCTTTCTTTGAAGACTTCTCTTTGGAATAGACTTCTTCAATCCATAATGAGAATGAGATGAAACATAAAATTGCTAGTAAGAACTTCATCTTAAAGATTATGCTTCAGAGAAATCTTCAGTCTGTGGTAAAAGAAAGCAGCTTATGTTAGTAGGGCTGCATATAGCAAAAGAAAATACATACCTGCATAAAGTAAACACATATTTCATGGGAGTTGGGTTTTTGGTTGTTCTTCATTGTCCTGAGAGAGAGAATCTGTTCACATGTATCCCTGAAGTGAAACTGACTTAGGCAATTTCCAGAGAGTCAAGTAGCTTCCCAAAGTTGAAACTGACAGTGAGGAACTGATTTAAATGCAGGTTTGCTTCAGTGTGTTTAAGAAATGTGATGTCTTTCAAAGACTGCCTAACTGAAAATAGTCAGAAGCTTGGAAAGGGGCTCCTCACCAGCAATGTATCAACTGTATTAAATACAATGTCAACCAGTCATGTAGCAAGGCAAAGAACTGCAAGCTCTCGGTGACCTTGCACAGATAAAAGAGTGATCATTTCAACGCTGGTTATGAGAAGAGGTTATAAATACAATTTTATGTACAGAATTTAAACACAACAATTTTGCATGAAGCATTTCCACTACAGAGCCAGCACTGACAGGGCCTTGCAAAGATGACTAAACACAACCTGCAATACTATGCTTTATTGTATCGTGTTCAGCCTAGTATTTAAACTTCTCTGGGGCAAAAGCACATACCCCAAAGGCCAGGAGATGAGTCTCTGTTTGGCCAGAGCAGCCCCACCTGCCCCTGGCCACAGCACTGCGGCACCCAAGGCATTTTCCATTTGTTTGCCATTCCACAGATAACTCCCAAGCATTTCCTTGGGCCAAGAGAAATCTCGCAGACTCCTCAGAACCTGCTGCATTGACTGGAAAATTCCCCCCCCCGCCCCGTTCTCAAAGAGCTGTGTTTCGCCCTCATTACCCCCACCTCAGGGAGGCACCGGGATGCTTCGGCTGCCCCTTCCCTGGGAGCCGCAGCATCGCCACCGCCCCGGCCCGGCCGAGAAAGGTCGCGGATCTGCCCCTGCCGCCACCGGCCCCTCGCCTGGCCTGCCGGCCCGAGGCCTCTCACCGGCCCCGGGAAGGGAGCGGCCTCCGCGCTGCCGAGCGCTGCCGGCGCTCCGCGGAGAGCGGGAGGACGGGACGAGCGGGGCGGCCCCGGCAGCACCCCCGGGCCGTGCCCCAGCGCCGCCCGCCGCCGCCCCACCGGCGCTGGCCGAGGTGCTGACGGGGCTCGGCCGTGCCGCCCGACGGAACGGGGCCCTGGGGCCGGACCCTCGATCCCCGCCCGCCCCACCGGGGGCGCGG
>NW_024498351.1:6056887-6350708 GCF_017590055.1 Onychostruthus taczanowskii | reverse complement strand
CCCCGCGCTCAGCGGCGGCGGCGGCCCGGGAGCGGGCGGGCCATGCCGCGGCCCGGCCGCAGCGACAGCGCGGCTCCTCCGGCGGCGGAGCGAGCCCCTACCTCCGGCGGTGCCTCCGCGGCCAGTGAGCATGTGCGGCGCCGCGGCGCTCCCCAGCGAGCACGTCCCGGAGCCCGCCCACACTCGGGCACTGCGCGCCGGGAGGGGGCAGCGGGGCCGGCAACCCGGGCACCCCGGCCCTCCCGCCCTGGACGCGGGGCACCGGCGAGGCGGTGGGAGGTGGAGAAGGGGGTGGCGGAGCGAAGCATCCTCTGGTCTCTGGCGAGAGGAGAATGCGTTCGATGATGGTGTTGAGAGATACCTAACAGGGTTGGCAGGTACAAGAGATTAGCGAAGAGAGACTGAGTAGGATGAGAGGAGGAGGGAGTGCAGGCTTGCACAGGTTAGTGGAATGGTGGCTCAATGGGCCGAGGCCAATTGTATGAGGTTCAACAAGGCCAAGTGTGGCATCCTGCCCTTGGGTCGCAACAGCCCCTTTAGCCCGTGCAGGGCTACCGGGTGGGGGAGAGTGACTGCAAAGCTGCCCAAAGCACTCTGGCTGCTGATCGACAGCCAACGTGTGCCCAGGTGGCCAAGAAGTTCAGTGCCATCCTGGCCTGGATCAGCAACAGTGTGGCCAGCGGGACCAGGGCAGTGATTGTCCCTCTGTACTTGGCACTGGTGAGGCTGCACCTCAGATCCTGTGTTCAGTTTTGGGACCCTCACTAAAGGAAGGACATCGAGGTGCTGTAGACAGTGCAGAGAAGGACAACAAAGCTGGTGGAGGGTCTGGACAGTAAGTCCTATGAGGAGCAGCTGGGAGGTGGGCATGTTTTGCCTGGAGAAAAGAAGGCTCAGACAAAACTTTTCTGCTCTCTACAACTGAAAAGAGGTTGCATAAGGGTGAGGATCAGTTCTTTTTCCAGCAGTCCCTTACCAGGCCTGTGGAAGGGGCAGGAGGCAGCCCAGGACACCAGGGGCTGCTGCCCATGGCTGGTCCCTGCCTTGCCCCAGCATCAGGGGTTTTGACATGCACTGCTTCAAAGAAGCTGCAATAGAAAAATGCTTTTGCCAAGCTCTTCTCAGGTAAAAGAAACTGCTTTGAACAAAGTCATGGAAGAAAGTTTACTGGAATGTGTGGCATAGAACCATAGAGCCTTATCTGTCCCTTGGGGAAGTTTTTGTTTTGGATTGGCAACAGTTCCAGGGGAGAGGATGAACTGTGGCAATTGCTGAGACTTTTAGGTTCCTACTATTTTATTTGGTGGGTTTGTACCCACCAAAATATGTAGAAAACAAAGACCTTGCCTGTGAGTTGAGCTGTGTTGGGACTTACAGGCGCTCTAATGTGGACACAGCAGCACATGCAGCAACATCTTAGGAGACCAGGACAGAGTCTAATCTTCCCATACTCAGCAGCCAAAAAAAAATTAGGCTGATGATTAAATTCAGAACTGTTTTCTGTTAGGAAACTCCGATTTCTTCCTGCAGCTGGGGCTTGCCCCCATGCACTGGGACACACAGGAGAAGCTGGCATGTCCCAGAAGGTGCAGAGCCCCAGCCCTGCTGGCAGGGAAGATCCCAGGACCTGTTCTGTGGTGCTTAGTACCCCAAAGCCATAAAAACCCTTCAGTTTACAACATTCCATGTGAGCTTCAGCAAAGGAATCACTCCTCCAGCAATCAATCACAGCTCATGCTGGGCTGCACAATTGGTTGTTTTCTAATACCAAGAAACCACATTTTAAAAAAGAGAAAAGTATATATTGCAGCCCAAACCAGAACAGTTCCTATTTCAACCCATCCTGACCAAGTCCCACAGAGGCTGTTCATCCTGAGATAGGCTCTCCCATGAAGAAAGGGTAATAAAAAGCAGGTCAGCCCCAACCTTCCATAGGCATGTTTCCTGTCAGGGGAATGCATGGAGAAAATACATTTTAAAAAGAGAAAGGAGAGAATATGTTTCTGTAGTCTGCTTGAGCAAAAGAGTTTTGTGTAAGTGTTTTACACTTCTGGCAACAACCAAAGTTTTAGCTGGACAACTTCCACTTGCCTCAGCAGGGGCACCAGCTCTTTGTCCTGACTTGCTGTGAGCCTGATCTGCCTCTGCCAAATGCCCTGGTCTGGCTGCCCTTGCCCCACCATGGCCCCCATGCATTTCCAGCCAGATATGGTGGCACCGTGGAGCAGGTCTTGGAGCCTCCATCCCACTGCTAAGGACAATCTCTTCTCTTCCCAGCCCACAGGATGCTTTTCAGAAGCTTGGAAAGCCTGACCCAGAGGATGCTCACCCTCTGACTTGCCCTGCCAGGTTCAACTGCCCCCCAGGTACACGGACTTTTTCTTAATTGCTGCCTGCATTTCTTTATAATTTCTTTTGCTCCCCATTGCTGGGGATGCAGAGCTGCTTCCATTTATCTCCAGAAACATTTAATTTCACTTTTCACTTGCTCCCTCCCTCCTTGCCACTTCTGTTCATTTGCCTTTTAAGCAGATCTCTACCCAAACTGGCACTACATCACTTCTCATGACCCAGATGTTTTACTACTATTTCAGTTCTTCTAAAGTTACCATCCTCCTAACACTGTCATCTTAGAGTACTTGCTACAGCCTCATGAAAACTAGGACTGAGGTAAATCTAAGTCTGAAGGGAGCAAGAAGGGTCTTGCTTTGGGCAGCAGGATCCATCTCAATCCATCAGGTACAGGCATTGGCAAGATCTTCCTGATCAGGGCAATGCAGTGAAGATTCTGTAAGAAAAGGCCTCTTCTTCTGCCTCTCACCCTATAAAAGCAGTCCAAGGTCACAGACAGCTGCTTTCCTGCCTGGCAGCACCTTCTTGGCAGGCCAGCAAGGACAGAATAATCACTCTATTCCCTCACTGCACACTTGCAAGAGGAAGCCAGAGCTGTCATGCATGCAAGGCTCTGGAGGACAGCCTGCACACCTTTCAGATGTCCTGTTGCAGTGCCAGCTGAGCTGTTAATGCCCAAACAGGAAGAAATGGAGAAAACAGCCTTATGAGAAACCTTATACACCCAAGCCACTTGATCATGAGTAATGGTCCAGCTTCTGCTGATTGGTTTTGGCCATGTTGTTTTGCATTTCAGAGATCTATTGAAAAGAAGTTAATAAAGCACAAGTTTTACTGGTAAATGAATGTGTAGGGGAAGGCACACATCTGTCTTAATATTCACTGTATTTCAAAATGCAGTGGTAGATTTAACTATCTTTCCTCTTGCTGCCTTGTCAAGAGCTGGGAACATCTAACCATGTTAAATTGTCTAATTCAGGAACAAGGCCCATAAATTCCTGATTTAGACAATATTCACTAGAAAATTCTTGTGTAAACCAAATGCAAAATATAACCAGACATTTCCTAGGGATCAGCCCAAGGACGTTAGTTGTTTCTTTAGTTTGCAGTAGTAGAACATGGACATCTGAAGGTCCAGCTCTGCTGTTTGATCACACAAAAGATACTTTGCAGCTGTATAAGATAGAATTTCTTTGGGTTTATTGCTCTTTTTAGTCTCATTAAGGTATTGAATTTTGTGTAAAAACACTGTATGTGTATATATTTCAAACAGCTTGTTTCAAATCTTTAATTTTTTGAAGTTATTTATACCACATTTAAAATAATAACAATAACTTTTAAAAAAAAGTCAGAGGACTCAGAGAGTAGTCCTGTGTGTTCTGCTGGTTGTGAAGGCACCTGGATTAAAATCAGATTAAGCTAATTTTTCTGCAGAAGGAAGAAAAGTAAGAGAGCAAGCAGACAGGCCTGAGTGGTCACTAGAAATCAGAAAAACCACTTAGGAAAAAGTGATTACAAGTTCTTTAGCCACAAACCTATGTAATTCATAAAGAATTTACTTCACTAGAGGATGAATGATGGCTGAAAAACAAACTTCTAATGTCAAATAGCTGACCAAATTTTATTAAAGCCTCTACCAAGCCTTTTTCAGGAAAGCAAATATATATTTTCAAATTTCTATTAACACAAGGACCCATGCCTTGGTTTTCAGACTAATTTAGTTGAAAAGCCAGGCAGACAGAAGATCCAAATCAAATTAAAATCATATTTCAATAATTTCAATGCTCACCAAAATTGTTTTTCTTATAAATTGAGTTGATTTAATTCACACAATTGAAAAACTCAGTTTTAGAAAGAATTTAATGTTCTTCAAACTGTGTAATTAAAAATGTTTTTTTTATCACCTGTCACATCTTGATGGCTATGGTGAGCATCCAGGAGACTTAGAGATTTACAGAGCACCTAAGAAAGACTGATTTCCAAAGGATGATGAAAGCTTTTTCTTTTTCTTTCCTTCTCTACTCTTGTAATGGTTATACATCCTCAGGTCTTTGTAGGAAATACAGACATAATAGGTATTTTGTTTACAAGGTTTCTCCCATCTGGCACAAACGACCAGAACTGTGGAAGTAACCTGATTTTATTTCTTTGAAATGAAGACTAATGATTTTCCTTTCGTTTTGAAATACAGAAATTTGAAATAGCAAACATATTAAAAAACAAACCCCACCAAAAAAAAAAAAAAAAAAAAAAAAAAAAAAAAAAATAGCAAACAGATGAACCATCAGATGAACAAAATTAGTCTGTCCTCCTTAATGTTCCAGTTCTCTCGTCTCTCTCTCCTTTGCAGATACTGAGTATGACAGATGATCCTTACAGGGTCGATGTGGCAAATCTGACTGGAAAATTCAGACTATTACGCCTTGGTGGAAGCTCTAAAATTAAGTTTTTTGAGAGAGCTGTACACACAATGAAGTGTCTCATTTATTAAAATTAAATGAGAAAATTATTAGAAGCCTGTGCCCCTTCAAACCTGTTAATGCTGGTAAGTATATATGTGTATGTACACATGTTAGGCTTTATGTATCTGATAGATAAAGAGCTTGTCAAAACAGCTATTGCATACATTGATCATAATAGACGTGACCATATTCATAATATGAATATGGAAGCATATTCATATTATGAATACTACATATGAGTATTATTAATAGAGGAAGCAGCCACGTCTAATTGATGTCATGGATTTATAGAAAGTCAAGATCATACAAGCATAAGTTCCTTGCAGCCTTTTGCATTTTATTGCTTATATTTACTATGTAGCTATGCCTTTGCTGACAGATCTCCATGTGCAAACCAGTGTCAGGCTGTTTGTATGATTTAATGATTTTTTTTTCTCCATGCAGGAGTGCACACACCACTCCCCCAACCCTTGCCACACTACAGTTCTGGAATTCCTAAGCCTCTGCCTTGAAAAGGTGCACCTGGAGCTTATGAGGAGCACTGTCTGCTCCCAGCAACTAGTACTGTCTAATGATCACCTGGGCTTTAGCAAACAGCCTTGGAAACTCATTTTTCTGTCTGAACAACAGCCCAAGTGAAATAATATTTTCATTATCAAATTTTGAAAGAAATTTTCTGACCTGAATTGTGGCCAAGATGGAAGATTGCTATGACTAAAGCCACCTCTCTTGTGATTCTGAAAACAGCAGCCTAAAGTGAGACCCTCTGAGCTCTCCCAGACCACAGCAACTGCAACCAGCAACCTCTCTCTGCCTGGGACATCTCTCAGAGCCAGTGAACTCTCGAATTTGCTCTGCTCAGAGGATCACTGAGTGATGATGATGGTTCTGGGCTGATACCCCAAGCTCCTCGAGGCTCAACCCTGTGCCTTTTGAGAAGATGCAAAAACATCTGAAGTGAGCACTTTGCTGAACTCCAGGGTAATTTTTCACAGGTACATTGTACAGACACTTTATGTCTGTGTGAGCAAGTGTGAATATGCTATAGGAAATTACTAGGAATGCTGCTCTCCTAGATTCTTAAGTACTTTAGATTTGAAAGTAAGTTAAGCCTGTAAGTGAGTTACTGTTGTGCTATAGCAAATTCTATATGAATCCTCTGCTAAGTTGTCGATCCTAAGTTATGGATTAAGTGCTATTAAATTTAAGTGTTGTTAAGGTTAATGGCTGTTGAGCTTTCAGGCATAAACTGTTGGTAAAGTCAGGCTCAGTTTAGCACAAGGGTCTACTCTGAACCTTGTGACTCAACAGTAGGGTCTTCTGTATTCTTCTTTACTCTTACGCTTTCCTATCCTTTTCCTGACCACTCTCCTCCCCTAAACTTTATTGTTTAAAGACTTTAAACTCTTGTTGCACAGTACAACACTAAGTGTTGCACATTATAATGTTCACAGTGATAATACCTTAAAAAAACAGTTTTGAACACACTCATATACCTATAATAGTGCTAAAAAAACCCCCAACTAAACATCTCTTGAATATTACAGAGGCTCATTTTCTTCCTATAAAATACTTTAGAAAGTTGAGAAAAACTGTCACACCAGTTTTGTGAGAAAAAAATTATAATTAAACCGAAAGATACCTATTTGTCTGCATCCAAATTTAACTCATATGCTCTCATTTAACCCCTAAGTCTCAATAAAATGGTGTAATTAATTGACTGAATAAGTGTAGTGCCATTTTGGATTCTTTTCTGGACTATAATACTGTCATTGAAGAATTGAGATACAAGTCAGTGGTGAAAAGGATTAGCCTGTCAGCTTCAAAGTTCTTAAAGGCAGTGCGTGTTCATGCATAAATGGTAGATGTAAATGACTTGTGAAGAGTTAATGCATGATTAGTAATTGTTATCAACAAGCTACAAGCATGAACTGCATGTCTCATGAATAGCTGTGCCACAACAATATCTATACAAATTGATAAAGAATATAGCTTAACCTTGAAAATAATCAGGAAGACAGTGATTGTTGAGATGTCATTTAATAACACCTATACTTTCTGCCACATAGACTCTTTCTGAAGGCACTTATTGCATGCAAAGTGCTATACAGAATTAAGTACCTGTCTTTATTTCCTCTACTTACATAATAAAAAGAAGAGAGATGCCTTGTTGGACAAGTCAAGGCAATTCCATCTAATAAGAGTTTTAAGCATGATTCAGTATTCCTCCTGGCTGACTATTTTGAAAAGGTACCTAGATGTTCCTGAGGACAAAAGTGAGGACAGCATGCAACATCACATTCAAATTTCCTTTTTGCTCACCATAGCACACACATTATACCTAAATCACACTGCTGATGTGCTCTACTCTAGTAGTTGCTCTTTACTTAAATTCTTCTTGATTTGCACTCAGCTGAACAGCTGTCAGCTACCTGCTAGACATATGGTGCTAAAGACCCACAGGGAAAATTTCTTACAACGCACAAGATGCTCAGTTGCAGTCTTTGGAATACTTTTAGCACACTGTCATGGTGTTGTAATGAATTGCACCTTTCCTAGGCTCCAATTCCAAACAGGATCTGAGCCCCAAAATTTTTACCTAAAGAAAACAAATCCTTTCTGCCTTTAAGAGAGCTATTTCAGCAGAATCTCACTCTAAGGTCTTAGTTTGGTTCTTAGTCTAAAAAAATTATATTCTCTATATTTATGCAGATATATGTCTGTCTGAACTTTAGAATCTGTCCCCTCATTCAGATTTAGCAGTTCAGAAAAGGGACACCACCATAATAATTGAGAGAGTGTCTGGTTTTCACACCACTGTGTAGGATCCATGCATGTTAAAGGATCTGCCTTAGGAGATCCCAAAAGACACTGTTAAATTTACTCTGAAGTTAAAGCCCTACTATTTTTTTTTTCCAGAAAACCAGGAGAACTAGCAATGCCTCAATGCTGATTGTTTGGGTAAGGAGTGAAATGAGGACTGTGAAATGAGGACTGTGAAATGCAGTAGAATCATTACCTGTACAGCAGTCAGTGGAAGTCCTGGAGAATGAATGAACTCAAAAAGAAGAACAGCTGCCTGAGGCACCAATGCAGGTATGTGACACACTATTTAAGGAGATATTTTTCAAGAATAGGAATGTTGGACAAAATTAGGGGTTGGAATGATATGAACCCTCTTGACTGAGCATACTTTTCAGAGGTTTGAATACAATTAACCATGCAAGAAAGGCCATGTCCTTTTAGTTTGAAAAACACACTTCAGCATAATAATAATTATATACTTGGTGCCTAGTTGTTACACTACACGGTTTCTCAGAAATTATAATAGCAACTAATAATTTACAAAATAGAAATCTCCAAAAATATGCTACCCAGAAATCCTTGTAGAAAGACCATTCATTCTAAAATGACAGCTTGTTATGAAAACAAGGATTTTACACATTACACTTGAAATGTACAGAGTAAATTACGTACCTTACAGCAACATTAAAAATAAATCTAGCACTGAAACTTCAAGAAACTGTGGTGAAAGTTCTTGCACTGCTAATTTCTTTTTTAATATCTAGCTGTAAACATAGGTGCTAGAAGATGGGTGATCATTCAATATTAAAGAACACACTGACCTCTGAATGCATCCTTAGCATAATCTTCTCTTGTCTAAGACATCATCCTTCCTATCTTGAAATAGGAGAGACTAATCCATGCTAATGGATCTGACATCAGTGTTGCTGGGGAGAATGATTTTTATGCTAGAAAAAAATACATTCTAATTTTCCGATTGCATCTGATTGTTGTTATATTTCTACCTTCGTATAGGTTCACTTTAATGTCAACTCAGGCCAGTCAGCAGAGCCATTACCTTTTTGTAATTATTCACATCCTTAAGTGTGTGTTGAAATGCTTTTTTTGATTAAAGGTCTGTATTCTGTGTTAGCACTTTTCTTAAACATAATTAAAATCATAGATCCTGCAGTGATTTCAAATGCTAAACTCAATGGAAATATTCAATTTTGAACACTTAAAAGATTAGGGCTAGGGTTTGTCTGCCCAGATTGATCTATTTTGTCCAAGTACCAGTCAGTTATTCTGTATGCAGTATGAATTCAGTAGTGTCCATACGAAGACCATGCAGTCATTAAATATTTGATGAAGATTATCAAGTGACTTCATAAAAGCTGCTTCAGACCACTGGACCCCATAAAACAGCATTTTGTCTGCACCAATGGCCACAGGCAGATGTATAGGGAAGAGTATGTACAGGACCAGCAGATGTTACTTTTTACCCAAATATCTTTCCAAACTCCAGCCATTTTCTACTCGGGGGATTTCTGAATACCATTTTGCAAGTACATAGACCTCAGTACATTAGAGCAAGGGGCACTGCTGCCCTTCCACTCCAAGTTAGGAAAAGAAGAATATGGGGAAGGTTGGGTACACAGAGGAACTGTCAGACTGCAGAGAAATAGCCTGAGACTGGCTGCTGCAAGTGTCCAGTCCAGCATTATGACTCTGCTCCAAGAAATAAATTCCCATAGGGCAGAAAAACTGGGAAAATACGAGCTAGAAATGCCAGGGTCTTTATGATATGTTTTCTTCTGATTTGCAGTACATGTGCACAAGTATTTTCCCCAGTTTTTCTAATTTTTCCCCATTTTTCTTGTTTCATAACCCAGACCCAACTCAGATTCACAAGCAGAAGTGGTTTTCAATCTTCATTCTGATCCTTCCCTGCTTCTCCTCTGGTCTGACCATTAAGTTTGTAAAGAAAGATCTTAGGTTAGCATTCCAGGATCTGGACCCAAACATAAAGACTTCCAGTGAAGACAGACCAGACAGTAACTATTCTGCTTTCCAGTCCAGTGATTAGGAGTTACTGGAACGTGACTCTGAATATGCCCTGAACACTTCTTAGAGAGGAGCCTCCAGAAGCTGTTTTCCATTTTGTTAGAGCTTCTTGCTGCTGGAAGTGCAGCTGACCAGCAAAAGGCCACAGAGTCTGCTGAGACCACACTAACAAAGGATCTGGTCAATCTCTTTATGACTGGCATGTGAACCAAAAGCTGAGACCGAGTCATGGTATCATGTACCAAAATAATGAGCTAGTAAAGATGTCAGCAAACTGGACAGTGACTTTCGGAACAGCTGCTATAGTTGCTATATATAGCTGGTAGCAGCAAGGATAGCAGAAGTGTATCTCTAATGGGTTTTGTAACATTTATAAGTCCCATCAACATTCTCTAATATCCAGGGAGGTCTCTTTTCTGGTGGCTCATCTCATCAAACTCCTTACAGTTAGTGACAGTCTGGAGACTCTTAATTATTGACAATATTTACTGGTTACTTAATGGTCTAGATGCTGAGGGTGATGTTTTCTGGTGGAAAAGTGATAGTATAAATAAAATGCATCCAAGGCAGATGGTTTCAAAATCACACAAGGAATAAATATGATCAGTGTTGCAGTTGTGCTCCTCAGCTATGAAACCCAGGAAAACTAGATTACAAGAGACGTTTTGCTGCCGCTCAGCCTCCTTCTGAATGTTTTGCCATGCTGCAGTGGCATGCAGCAGTATGGTGTGATGCAAACACAGCAGCTTGCTGTTCAGAGCAGTTTCCAGCCTTTCTATCTACAGATCTCAGGCACACATCCCAAGCTGTCTGACCTCATATTGCTTGGACCTAGTCTGCCACACAAGCTGTCCTTGCTTTACTCTCTGCTTCAGTCACTATATTCCCCTCTCAATTCCTATTATGGAGTTTCCCAGTCCAGCCTCTCAGCACCCACTCTAATCTAATCTTAATGACTACTGTCAGCCTATCCAATCCCACTCTCCGAGTCTTGCTTGAGGGCCTGAACGCTAACACATAGCATGTGGGAGATATCAGGTCTCTCTCACCCATTGCCAGCCTGGGGGACTCAGTTCCAAACTGCCTGGGTGGGCTCATCAGTGAAGCCTTGATTGGAGTTAAGAACCTCTAGATAAAACAGCTTTAGACAACTGGCATAAAGGAGATGAGTTACACTACTTAAGTTAGATGTTTAGGCTGGCAGTCATAAGCTAGGAAGGTCTCCAGTTGAATGGTGACTGAACAGCACTGGGCATTAGAAACCCTGCCTAGGGGAGAGGGAACAAACTGTGGTGTTATACTGATGATAAGGACGTTGGATTAGCACTAATAAGGTTTGAATTAGACGAAATTTCCTTATTTGCTTATGCTGAGATACACAACACAGCCCAACCTTACTAAAGTCAAATGCTTTCACTCCTGTTTATTCACTTCCAGTGAAGGCTAGGATGCTGCCAGCGAATGGTTGCCACAGTGTGTTTTGACAAGCCCATATTGCATGCTTCTTAGCACCTCATCTTTTAGGTGTATAGAATTTGATGAAACAAATATGGTATGCCCTTTTCCTTTCTGGAATTTCACATTCCTCTTTTGCTGTCTTCTCATAATAGTTGAAAAGAATTGAACCAGCACCCAGTTTGCAGTTCCAGCAATGTCTGGTTTCCTGTCTTTAAATATGTCGCTAACTTCAAAAATACTAATAATCAGATTTGTACCAATTCTCTGAATTTTCACATCAGTAGGTTAGTCACTCCAAAAATGAAGTGACTTCCTTTTTTCTTTTTAAATCTACTTCAAGTACTGGACCCTTTGCATAAAATGGATATAAGGCTACTTTACAATGCATAACTCCACTGTTTATTTCATTAAATATTTCAAAATTAACTGAACAGTTCCCTTTAATAAGTGCCTTGGCTTGGAACTTTGCAGAGATACAGACCACAGCAAAACATCAAAATCTTGAGATGCTCACTGTGATTTACTGAGAGTAAAAAAGCCATATATAACTGATATGCCTCTATGCAACATGTTGTCATTACCTCTGAAATGTCCAGTGAACTTTTTGAACAAACCAAACAAAAAAAGAGACCTGACAACTTGTTCAAAAGTATAGACAGCCCTTGCTCAGACACAGTTAATAAAAAAATTCCCTTTTGGTACATGTGAACCAGGATTTTGTGCTCTAGTTGTGGAATATCTTTGTCGGTGTAGATTAAAGGATTTTTTAAAATTGTTTTTCTTGTCTTTCAAAACAATGTTGTTGCCAGTCAGATATTTCCAGTACAAGTTCAGAGCAACAGTTTTGTTGTCAAAGTGGTGGAAAATAAACAGATGAAAACAGTAATGTGTAAGGAAATGTAACCAAAACCTTTTATTAGCTTAGCCAGAAAAAAGGCCACATAAAAAAATCTTAATTTAATTTTTTTTTTTTTTTGTAAAACTAGGCACTGATGTTTGTTGATGATTCAGTCCAAATATGAGTTTCATGTGCGATTTGATTAATGAAACACCCAAGCATGGCCCACAACTTGGCCTGCTCTGACCACATGGCAATTGTGTGGAAGGAGATCCAGCCATGCAAAGCAGACCCAACTCTGTCCATCCAGGGATCTCCCATGCAGATCTACTGGGAGACTGTGTTGCTGGCCACTAATGTTTAGAAAGAGATGATTCCCAGCTCTGAAAGCATTGCTTTCTTCCTCTGTCAAAGGGGAAAGCTACACAAAGCTAAGTTCTTTGACTTTGCCTTGGGATAGAGTTACAATCCTCATATATCCCGACAGTGATTTCAGCTCAGAAGTGAGGTCAGGATTTATCATTTCCTGAATGAACTCAAATGCTGCCTGGGATCTGACTTAGACAGTAAAAGAAAAAGAAAACAAAATCAAAAAAACAAACCAACAAAAAAGAGAAAAGGAAAAATGGAAACAAAGGGGAAAGGGGCAAGGGAAAAAAAAAATTAGTCTTCCTACATAAGACCCTGGAATATAAATGGAGCCCCTATACATGACTTTTTCCCTTGACTTGATAACTTGATAACTTGAGGCTATCCACATCAATGGGAAGAGAGGCTCCCCAAACCTGTTTGTTTGTTTTCTGAGATGAGTTAACAGTGAAGTTCCTATTAGCATTTTCTTTGCTAAAATCTCAGGACTTCCATGAGACTCACCTTGTTTTCACTGCCTTTGTGAGCATTAAGTCTTCAAAACTATTCTTGTCTATGTGTCATGAGAACATTGTATTTCTGGAGAAAAAAAAATTGAAATCTTACCTTTCCCATAATACATCTTAGTCCATAGATTCTTGCTCTCCTTAAAAAAACTTGGGCATTTCCTTGATTCTGACCAAGTATAGATCTCCATTCATGGGCATGAACTAGGCTGTGATTTGGGCTTCTCTGTTAGGATGCTGCAAATTGGAGACATTCTTTAGACATGTGGTTCCTGTCCGGTGGCTGAATCCTATTTTTAGGGATTGCACAAAGGTGTTGCACTGACATTACTGAGTGGTGCACATGTGTTGAATATCTGTATGGTCCTAGGATTGCATATGTGTTTTAAAGAAAATTATATTTGTGCAAACATCTGACCATGGGCACACACGGCACATGCATGAAGAGGTAATGTGAGGTGAGCCAAGGGCACTCTGATAAGTGGCTTCAACCTTGGTTCCACCAGGGGAGAAACCATTTCCCAGCACGGCAGTCACACACTCTGGCACATCCTGCAAGACTCCAATCATAAGTGCAAGGCATATTCAACCCCTCTGGCACTCTAAATAACAAATGTGCAGCTATTCTTCCCCCAGAGCAAAACAGTCATTTCGAGTTAACTTCACATTAGCCATTTAGTGTCAGTAAAAGAAAATACCAGCTCTTTATCTGTTTCTCCCAAGACTGTGAGATACAAGTAACCTATTAGCATCCAGCCAGCTAGGTTTATAAAAGGCAGGTCTTGCTTGACCAGCCTGATCTCTTTCTCTGGCAAAGTAGTAAATGAAAGAAAGGCCCTGAATGTTGTTTACATGGAATTCAGTAAAGCCTTAGATCTTTCCCACAGCATTCTCCTGGAGAATCTCCCTGTTTACAGCTTGGATGGGTGCACTGTTCTCTGGGTAAAAATCTGGCTGGGTGGCCAGGCCCAGAGAGTGGGGGTGAATGGAGTTCCATCCAGCTGGCAGCTGGTCACCAGTGGTGCTCCCCAGGGCTCAGTACTGGGGCCAGCCCTGTGTAGTGTCTTTATTGATGACTTGGACGAGGTGACTGAGAGCACCCTCAGTCATTCAGATGACACCAAGCTGGGTAGTGGTGTTCATCTGCTGGAAGGTGGGAAGTATATGCAGAGGGATATGGACAAGCTGGATCATAGGCCAAGGCCAATTTTACGAGATTCAACAAGGCCAAGTTCTGGCTTGTGAGTAACAACAACTCTGTGCTGGGCTACAGACTGGGAGCAGAGTGGAAAGCTGGAAAGCTGGAAGGCTGGCCAGTGGAAAAGGATTCTGGGGCCCAGAGTGGCCAAGAAGGCCAATGGCATTGTGGCTTTGATCAGCAATAGTGTGGCCAGCAGGACCAGGGAAGTGACTGTTCCCCTCAGCACTGATGAGGCCACACTTTAATCCTGTGCCCAGTTTTGGGCTGCTTACTACAGGAAGGACTTGGAGCAGGTCTAGAGAAGGGGTGTGTCTAGAGGACAGGTGCACTGTTCTCTGGGTAAAAAACTGACTGGGTGGCCAGGCCCAGAGCTGGTGAAGGGTCTGGAGCTCAAGTCTTATGAGGAGCAGCTAAGGGAGCCAGGGATGTTTAGCCCAGAGAAGAGGAGATTCAGGGGTGACCTTATTACCCTCTACAACACCTGAAAGGAGGCTGTAGCCAGGTGAGGGTCAGTCTCTTCTCTCAAATAACAAGAAACAGGACAAGAAGAAACAGCCTCAGGTTGTGCCAGGGGAGGTTTGGATTGGAAATGAGGAAATTTTCTTCACAGGATGGGTTGTGAAGCTGCTCAGGGAATGGTTCCCTGGAGGGTATTGAAAAGATGCATGGATATTCAGTGGTGAACTTGGGAGTACTGAGTTAATGGTTGGATTCAATAACCTCAGAGATCCTTCCCAGCCTAAATGGTTCTCTGAAGTGTATCACAGCTAATGGTTTTCTCTTTAAAGGTACTGCAGCCACACTGAATGATATGTTGGGAAGATAGTCTTTATTAATATTTGTCTTCTTGATAGATAAGTAGGAGACACATTAAACTCTTCCAGCAGTGTTTCTCAGTAAGAAAAACCTAGCTGTGCACAGGCACTAGCTTAATTTTGAATTAAATTTCAGAAATTTTGTTTGGAATTCATATTAAAGTTGTGAAAATATATTCCTTTGGTCTACAAATGATTACATTCTTTCTGTTTTACACTGAAACTGTCACTATCCTTGACACCAAACTAATTTTTCTTAATGGACTCAATCCACTGTCAGCAAAATCAATGAAGTGCATTTTTCATCAGTCCTAATGGGATCTGGAAAAGGGCCCATGTTTCTAAATAAAGCCAAATACTGGGCTGATTTTGTATTCAGTTATACCCATGCAGACTGGAAATCAGCCAGCTGGCAACTTCTTTTTTCTTTCCTTCTCTTTTGTGTTTTGCAATAGGAAAAAAAAATCCCACTTTATTAGGGTGAAAAAGGTAGAAGCACAAGATTACAAGGATAAAAATTCAATTCCCTTTTCAAGTGATGTAACACTTGATCTGTATGCCTCGGCTCAGAAGGGGATTTGTAAATTATCCAAATTTCAGTATCTTGAATAATTTGCAGCAGTGTTAGGGTTGACATGACTTAAGTGTGGCTGTCCACATGCTAAAAGCCTTTAATATTGCTGACTATTGGCTGAGTACAACAACACTCAAACAGTATTTCTTAAGTGGCACCTATGTATGAGGCAGGCGAATGTAAAGTAAAGCTATCACATCTGTTCCACTCACCTCTTGTTCTTGGAGACTTTCTTCATTTATTTGCTTTGGCAAAGTAAAGAGATTTTTGCAGTCTCTGGCACCTCCATGTATGCAAAGACATTATAACACAATCCCTGAATTTGACATACAGGTGGATTCTGACAATGGCTTAAACAGCAAAGAGCTTTAAAAGCAAGAATGACAGTCTGCTTAGTTTTCAAATCATGGCAGTTTTCTAAACAATTCCTCACACATAAAAATGGCAGAAAACCGTGTGGTTGAGAACATGGTTGCCAATGACCTCACTAAGGCTACCTCAAAAAATAGGAAAAGACAGTGCAGCACCTGGTAACATTTCCTTTCTCCTCTATTCTCTGCCAAAATAGCTTCTCATATTTAGGAAATGTTTAGCTGTCATGTTTTAGATCTGGAAAGCTTAATAATAACTTTCCCTGCTTTATAAACTTTATGAGATTAAATTATTCGCAGCAGACAGATAAGATGTAGTTTCAATACCTCTCCTTCACTCTCTGGGTTTCTCTTTGAAAAGGAGTGTGATTGCCATAAAAACCTCTAATGCCTTGCAGGAAAAATAATGGCACTGATGTACTCTGTTTTGTTAAGTCTCTACCATATATGAAGAAAAAGAGATCCTTTTTGCCTGTGTCTTGCATAATGTGTAGCTTATGCAAAGAGGAATGGTCAAGAGTTTAAAGAAATCACCATCGACTGGAAGAAGAGTATGGTTGAAATCACAGCTAAAATGCAAACTGGTGTGGCAGATGAGCAGACAGAGAAGAGCAGGCCTCCAAGGCAGGCAGGCAGGTAGGCACTGATTAATCTTGGAATCCTTTCACTTGGGAAAGAGCACAAATAAATACTTCTTTCCATCTTTAAAGACATATGACCACCAACAGATTCTACCTGCATTTCTCTGTTAAAGTGTTCCCAAAAAAAGTGTTATAAAGTCCCATTTTCAAGCAGGAACAAATTAAATAAAATAAAAATAGCCCCCTTAATCTTCCACCACTACTCTGTGCCCTGCTTTTCAGCCAAGACATAGCTCCTGTTGATGTCCATAGGAGTTGTATTAGTAGAGCAACAAGAAAGAGTATACACAGAGACCTGCTCTTTAAAACCTTTTACAACCTCAGCCATCTTTAAGAAGAACACATATTGTTAAAGAAATCCATGCCTGCTCACAATGCCTTTCTCTGGTGACACCTGGCACTGCCTTGGCCAGTGTTGTCATGATGGTGATATGTCATTGACCTCCAAAATGAGAGTTTACCTGCTCAAGTTACCAAATATTCTATCCTGAATGGAATTCAAGAGAAACTAGACCCCAGTTAGAGATAAGTCCTACTTAGGCAGAAAGCACTATTTTGTGGCCTGTCATTTTGGCTGATGGATTTATGGATTTTCTCACATACAGGAGTTATGTTTAATCAGCTAGTTTAATTCTTCCAGTGACAATTTAATGCATTTAACTTAATACACTTTTTAGTAGTGTTTTTTTTTGTTGGGTTGATTTTTTTGTTTTTACTCGCTAACTGGATTTTTAACCTCTTTTGCTCAAAGCTAAAACTTTTCGCTTGCTGCCAGGCCTGAGTTTGGCTCCATATATTTAATACACAGTACAGATTTTATCAACATATGCTCCACCTCTTTCTCATTTGGAGCATTACACTTATTCTTTCCTCATAATTAACCCTCCTTACCTCTTGCTTTCAATGAAAAAAAAGAAAGTGATGAATGATGCAAGGCCCCACCAGTGACAGAACTTTTCCATATGGAAATACTAATGCGTTCCAATGCTTTCTAAGATATGAGGTAACTTTTTGGCTAGATATCTTTGTTTTTTTTAAAGATTGCATTGTGACATATACCTTATGATGTGTTTTTTTTATTTAACATCATTTGATTATTTTCTTTATTCAAAAGCTTAAGAATTCTGAAAAATGGCTTCTGTTGATATGGGTATTCAGTGTCCTTTTGTATCTATTTTCCAGATTATCTTTAGTTTAGATCACACTCACAAAAAAATAAAACAAAAAGAAATAAAATAACTATGAACTATTTGATACTTAAATTCTATTAGAATTACTTATTTTTTAAATAACAAACCAAAGTCACTTCTCTCACACATGCATTTTAGAGATCATCCTTCCCATAATCTATGAGTTTATATTAATTCAAACTGGTAGATAAAACTACAATCTCAGATTTTTGTTATATTAGAGCCAAGCTGACTTTGTAACTTTGATACATAGCAGTGTCTGCAGAGCAGTCCATCCTAGCATCCATCATCATTGGTCTTGACCAGAGTATCATAGAATATGCTGAGTTGGAAAGGACCCACAAGGACCACTGAACTCCTGCCTCTGGATGGGACAGCTCCAAGAATCACACAATGAGCCTGACAGCATTGTCCAAATGCTTCTTGAATTCTGTCTGTGGTCACTCAGGTGCTGTGACCACTTTCCTGGGGAGCTGTTCCAGTGCCCAACCACCATTTTGGTGAAGAACCTTTTCCTGATATCTGACCTAAACCTGCCCTGACAGAACTTCAGGCCATTCCCTCAGGTGCTGTCACTGTCACCACAGAGCAGAGATCAGTGCCTGCCCCTCCTGTGCCCCTCACCAGGAAGCTGTAACTGCAGTGAGGTCTCCTCTCAGTCTCCACCAGGCTGAACAGACCAAGTGACCTCAGACACTCCTCAAATGACTTCTCCTCAAGGCCCTTCACCATCTTTGTTGTGCTCCTTTGGACACTCCAATAGCTTTATATCTTTTTTATGTTGTGGCACCCAAAACTGCCCCCAGAACTTGAGGTGAGGCTGCCCCAGCTCAGAGCAGAGTGGGACAATCCCCTCCTTTGCCTGCTGGCCATGCTGTGCCTGATGCCCCCCAGGACAGGGTTGGCCTTTTTGGCTGCCAGGCCATAGTGACTTGTGTTCAACTTGCCATTGACCAGGACCCCCAGCTCCCTTTCTGCAGAGCTGCTCTCCAGCCTCTTGTTCCCTTGGTGTTAAGCACAAGTTTTAGTCTGAACCAAAATTCAGAGAAAGTCCCAGAGGGCTTCAAGGAAATTTTGCCTGAAGTTCTTTGTAAACAAGTCCCAAAGGAATATCACGAAAGGAGAAGGATGTGAGAAAAATGAAAAGTATTTTCCAAATTCCCATAACTACTTTCTTAAACTGCATATATTCCTGACATCCGTGCACATGAGTACTCTGCACTTCCCTACTTTTAGTATTGAAATCCTGCATCGGTGTTTACAAAAGTAATTATTATTTACTTTCCAGTTGCAAAAGAAGAAAGCATGAAAAATAAATCTCGCAGGCAGGTTTTTTCCCTTACACAAGAAACACCAGCCACATGAAGCCTCATGAATTGTTACCATAAAAGCTAAAAACAAACAAGGATTTCTTGAAAATGCAATTGCTCAATATACCTAAAACTGCCAGCTGCAGTTTCCTCTTTAGGCTGTTGACTTCATAACCTTACCCAGCCCTTCAGAAATTTCCTGGTCAACAAGATTTTTCGGAAGCTTTATAGAAAAAGCAAACAAAACAAAACAAAAGAAAAAACCCCCATTGGTTTAAGTTAATTTTCTGAAGACTTAATTACTTCATTGGAATTGAGACTAAAAAATTGTAAATGTTACTAAAAGTAAACCAATTTATCACCTTAGAGCAGTAAAGGCAAATAAGCAGACAAGAAAGCTTGTTGGAAACAACCTCTTTAGACAACCACCTTGAAAGAATATTCAGATATTCTTTGAATATTTGTTTCTCTGTATGGAAGAAAAGGTGTTTTTTTTTTTTTTTCTCTTTTTTTTTTTTTTTTCTTTTTAAGTACAGGCTTCAGAGAAACTCAAGGGTATAAAGTAGGAGTAAGATCTTAAGATCTCAGACTGAAAGAATTATTTCTTCATGAAAGTTTGGGTCATGGCTATTCCTTCTCTAACTTAATAGTATATTTACAATTATGAGTATTTAAACTTGTAACAGTGATTCTCTATGTAAAAGCATGAAGTGCATTTTTAGCAAGTGTATTCAAATCACAAAGGGAAGGTATTTTGTGAGAATAACTTTGCTCTGCATTTACTGCTGTTAGCATATTCCTGTCCTCAGTAGTGACTTTAGTGGGACTACTTACATAAAGCAGTTCACATACACATCAGTATTAGGCTAGTCTATCAGTCTGTGAGAAACACATCCCCATCTCACACCTAGTTATAGTTGGTGATTCAGACTTCAAGGAGAGACAGAAATTAACAAAGAATTGTCCAGAAGACTGTTAAGGATTAGATGAGAATGTTGGGCTCCCATCTTAGAAAGGTTGCTGTTATATTTTTTTGTTTACATAGAAACTTGGACAGCTGGTCTGGCTACAGTCTATTTTATGTGCTTTAAGGCATGTGATAAAAATTATATCTATAATTTCAGACCTAGGTCTTATGAGGTACGGTGTTTATATGGAGCAAGACAGAGAAGTTACCTTTAGGTTAAAATATGTAAGTTACTTTTAGAAGTTTTCCCATCTTTGAATGAAAACTGGCAACTCACATGTTCTCCTTTCAAGATTTCAAAACTATAAACTCGACCAACTGAGATCTGAATTAAAAAAAACCCAAGAGTATATAAAATAAAACTTGCCATTAGAAATGCTTGTTACCCAAAAATATCTACAAGAGCATTATTTTCTTTCAGCAGAGGCTTACAGACTTTCAGTCATGGAAAAATTCTCCACCATGCTGCATAGGAATGGGCTAGAAAATGCACCATCATACTGTACTGAAGGTCTAATGAAGACCAAGTGTCTTTTGTCTTTTTCTGTTTAGGAGGTTTTTGGAGAGATTGTGCAAGAGCCTCTAGTGGGCTTCATGGAAAGCTGAGAGAGCATGATGCAGAACTTCCTTCTGCTCCAGCATTCTGTGAGAATGCTGATGTGAAAATGCATCAGTCCTGCTCTTGGCTCCCCACTCAAAGCCATATACAAGCAAGTGCAGAAATACTCACTTTCCAAGTGTTCCCAATGTTACTCACTACCTAATGTTCCCAGTTGCTCTTGTGTTTGGGTCTTTTTTCCCTCTTTTTGTTTCACTACTCAAATTTGCTGCCTCTTATTTTGATGAGAGAAAAGTTAGGATGTTTGTAAGGACAGAAAAGATAAATTAAAATAAACATAAGGCTAGACCCTACTAGCAGCTTTCAAACCAAACTGAAGTCTGATGTGTGCATTTCTATTAAAGTACATGTCCTGTTCTGATTCCCACTGGGTTTAACAGTTACAAACTGTTAGGTATGCTTAGAATACTTTAATTAGATTACTAGATTATTTAAGAGGGGCAAGTCTTCCACTCACTTTTCTAAATTTTCATTTAAACAATATTTGACATTCTGGTTTCACAATACAATGCAATTTATTCCTGGTGTTTCACAATAGACATCACTAGTGGCTCTTTCTGACTTCTCATTTCTCTCCTGACAGCAGGGATGGCTGCAGAGTCATTAACCCTGACAGTGCTGAGTGAGCTCAAATAGGTACTGCTTTGTAAAACACTCTTTGAAAACTTTTTGTTTTTCTTGAAACCTTAAGGTGGTTTTTTTTTCTGTTTCTTCTGCTTTGAGGGCCTATAGCAACCTTCCTGTCTACCTGCCACAGGCATTTGTCTGTAGCTTTTCCACCCATCAAAAGTATGATGAAATTCCTGCCCTGAAAGCTGGGAGTTGTGAAATGAAGGAAGAAAAAATTGTTTTCCTGGCTGGAAGTGACTGTAGCCAAGGACCACACAGATTCCTCTGGTGCCATGTCTGTCACCAGTAGCCATGCTCCTTCCTGTAGTAAGATAACTGCCTTGTGTGTTTGTTCTAAGCAGGGCATCCTGCTTTATCTTGTCAGATAAAGGAACTGACAAAGTCAGAGGGGCACCACTGGCTGCAGGAGCTCATGGAGGGCTTTCCAGGTAGACCAGACTGGACATGAATGAACAGGAGCAAGCAGATGTTACAAACCCATATTTTTTCTAAAATCATTTTAGCAACACAGGAGAATCTTGGCAGTCCTAAGGCATTTAGTCAGTCAACATTTCTGTAAACAAATACATAATTTAATTTTAAATGTCATTTAATTCCAGGGGTCGATTTCAGGTTGCTGTCACACAGGCCTTGGGGAGATTCGTTCAAGGGTGATCTCTGAATACATAAGAAGCAAAAGAGGACAAAAAATTAATTTAATTCCAAAAAGAACAGTCCTGGTTTGAATAGCAAGAAATGACTCAGGGAAAGACCAGGACTTTCTTTTAACAGCGATAGACTGAATAGCAAGCCTCATTCTATAAAGAGGTAAAATATTCCCTGCAGAAGTTTTAATTAGTCAGGGAATTAATTTTCTATGGTTTTACAGTTTTCTGTTGCAGACTCATGACTCTTTGAGGACTCGAATTAAAAAAACTGACAGAGTACAATAAAACACTGCAGAAAGAATAAAATTGTCTTAAATAGAGAAGAACAAATGTCAGTATAGAAGCTGAGGAGTCATAATCATTCTCTCATATAAAAAACCTGTTCCTGCTTAGAGAATTTCAGCTCAGGCCTGGTATTAGAAATGCAAGGCTTCATACTGATACACATCCATCTCCTTTTTTCTTTTGGTTCAAGGGCATGACAAAGACCAAACAGGTTTTGTTTCCTTAGCCAGGAATTTGTACAAGGGTTGTTAATATCTGCTGAGTCACAAACATCCTTCTTTTTCCTTTAATTTCCTTTTGGAATAGAATCTTCTTTTTGGACAACTAAAAACAGGCTACTGGAGCTAAGAACCGATACCAAACCCCTTATGGGCAGCAGAGAGTTTGTTTCTGTCGGTGGACCTGGCTGCAACTGTCCCCAGAAGCATTCATTCTGGGTAGTCTAAATTATTCCATGATGCAAAGTGATTCTTCACGTGGTGAAGTTGAAAAATAGGAAAGAGATTAAAAATGAAACTAGATTAAGACAGGATGAAAGGCATCAACAAGATAGTTAGTTTATAAATTTGTGTTTAAATTAGGTAAACTATCTGAAGATTGTCATATCCCAGCCAAGTTTCTCTTTACCAGCACAATTCATTTGCAGACATCATTCAGACGTATTCCAAAGAAAAGAAAATGCATTTTCTAGTAATTTTCAAGAAAGAAAAAAAAAAAAAATACTGCCACCTGTTTCTTTTAGCGCATTGTTTTTTGAGTTTTGATGCCATCTTGCATTTCGTATATGACCATGTTCTTTCACCAAGGTGTTAGCACATACATTGTGTCCATATATAACAGATTCTTAGATATAAACAGTGTTTAATATTGCTTCATAATCAGTACTTTCGGCCAAATTAGCAGAGATTCAGACAGGATTTAAGGACACTATAATCAGGTTCATAGCTCAGAAGTTTCAAGATATTTTTAACCTACCACACTAACTTCAAGTTGTTGTGAGTGCAATTCTCCCACTGTAGTTATGTTTGATTTGAAGCAAAGAAGATTAAAAGTCCTTTCCCTAGATATCGGTCAGTGCAAATAATACCATCACATAGAAGTTCATGTAGTATTAATTTCCAGGATATTTTTTCCAGGCAATTCTAAGGAGGTTTGAAGTTTGCATTTAATTTGAAGAAGGGTGTTTGTTTGAAGCTTACTTGAATTAGTCAAAGACCATCAAATTGATGTGAGCTAGAAACCTCTGAAAACCTTTCATTATTTGTCCAGCATTTATGTCACATTTAGCTGCCACAATTAGCGTATGTCTCTCCTAAGGCTTTCCAGGGTTAAAAAATATATTTCTAATCCAAGGATGGATATGAAACAAGGTATAAAGAATGCGTAAAAAAATTTGAAAACAATTTTATGCCCATCCATAATTTCAGATGTTATTTCCAGTCATATAAAGTTGGCACCATATGCTATGGAGAGGTGTCCCCCAGTGCAATCAGAATTAAAAATACATTTACTTCTCTGCTTGTTAATCTGGTTAGTATGACAGACCAGTTTAAGAGAGTAAATTAGATTTTCCTCTGACACCTATTGCATGTATAGAATTAGTTTAACAGTATAATCATATTTACTAACACTTTAAACAGGGAGATATTTCTGCTTCATGCTCTAGTGATGATGTCTGAACCAAAAATACCCCTCAGCTTCAGCCCTTGTAGGATCTGATGAGAGGCTGAATTGGGAAATTCCCATATTAGCAAAGAATTTGGATGTGAAGCCACTGACATAGCAATTCACTGACATATTTTGGAGTCCATTCAGGTGTCCAGCTCCACAGAATCATGGAAATGTCAGAGCCATTCCCCTTGAGGGTATGGGGACTCTAGCAGACACAGTGGAAACTCCCTGAGCTAGGAATACAAGCTCAGTCTGAAAAGATGCTTTGTTCTCAATACAGGAAGGAACCTGTAACATTCAGCAGTGCATTGTTAAAAATCACTTATATGTATCAGTCAAGTCTACTGGAAATCTAAGGAAGTAATTTATTTTGTATACATAGAAAAGAATGCTTCTTAATCCTTTTAAGTTTTATTTTATTTTATTTTATATTATTTTATTTTATTTTATTTTATTTTTGTAATGGAGCTGGTGTTTTCTGTCCAAAATGAATTCTTAGATCTTAGTAATAACTCAAGAAATCTCTGATAGAAAATGAACAAGACAGATTTCTGCTACTTTGAGACATCAGCAAGTTTCCTAAAAAAATAATGTACCAGAATTTCAGACTGAGTATGCTTTTGGAGATAAAATTTCTAGCTTAGAAAGACATAATGTAAAAAACAACAAGAAAATTTACACACTTTAAAAAGCTATTAATTCTTGTTTGATTTTCTTTCTCCTTTTCTAGTTTTGATTTTTTTTCTTTTTGCTTTTGTTTTAGAATGAGCATCTACATAAATGTTTCAGATCAGCATGTAATTAAAACTTGTAATTTGCTTGTTGTATCTCTAAAGACTGAGCAGCAGACTTCCTCTATGTGCATAAATGTGATAGGGCCCTTTTCCTAGATGAGCAAAACCAGAGTCAGTTCATATAAGTTATGAATCCATTCTGGCAAAAAGTTAGACCATTCATTCTGGACTTCTCTTTATAGTTCAAGTAATAAAGACAGGTCTGGAAATCCAATTATTGTCTCTTGTCTGCAATCTTTAAAAGAACTTAGGAAAGGTCTCAAAGAGAGAGAGGAACACAGAAAATATTTTTAAAGTATTTTATTTAAAGTATATCCTTCTAACCTTATTGTTTATATTTCAGAGTTTAAGTGATGTGATTACCAACATATACTATTTCTGTTTAATCAATTACTGATTTTTTTTTTCTTTTCTGGCTACAGCACCACAGAAACAATGTATAGGATTTATATATTCTGTTTGCAGCTCTGGTACTAACTTGGATCTCAGTTCAAAAGGAAATGGAAACATAGATATGTTTAATAAGAGGGGAAAAAATGCAAAAAATAAAAGCTTTTAAGAGCAGGAAGAGATAAGCATTATCAAGCACATTTAGTTTTGGACATATCTATCTATCTATCTATCTATCTATCTATCTATCTATTTATCTTTTGCTTTTAGTCATTCTGAAGTAAGCATGAGGGTGTGTGATCAGAACAGGTGTAGAAATGCAGGTAACATCCTCGAGCACATTACCTCACAATATTGTCAAATAAGCTTAAATTACATATTCTGTGGGATTTTGAGTGGTATTACACATTATCCTGACCAAACCAAAGCAAACTAAACCAAACAAAACCTCTTTAAGTTCAGAGAAATAAGAAACATTGAAATCAAGAAGTGTGACCAGGAAAGAAGAAATGGAGATTGATCTTACATGAAGCAATGCCATTTCAAGTCTGAGCTTTGTCAAAATACACCATGTAGATGCCAATGTGAGGCTCTAACTCTCACTAAACCTTAAGCTCCAGGTCTCTGTGTAGCATTTTTATTTACTGACATTCTTGGGGCTGTGGGGTGGAAAGTTATCTCTTACTAACAATTCCTGCAAAAGGGGTTTCTTTCAAAAGAAGTTTGAAAACTGCAGTTTGAAACTGGAATTTGCTTTTGACTCATACTGTGAGTAAAACTGGGAAATCCCAATATTTTGTAACTTTAATGTTATTTCAGGGACCTACAACCAGAAATTCCAGGAAAGTTCCCTACTAGAAACAGCATTTGCAGTGTTTGAGTGAACACCATGTGTGGTGAACCAGCTGCACTCCCTCCATTTTTTGTTTCCTGACTGAGCCCACATGTAGGCTTGAGCTTCCAGAATGGCTGCTTACAGGCAGAGGTAACAGAGTCTCTTTCTCCTAACGTGTCCACCTAACCCTCAGTTCCACATCAGGCAGAGAGGCTGAACGCCAATGCTGAGCTGCTTCTGACCTGCTGCAGATGAAAACTGTGGGTGAACCCAAGCTGGCACTGGTTTGCAATGCAACCTGACTGCATTGGTGAGAAACAGCTTTCCAGTTCCCTCTTTCAGGCTAAGATTTTAATAGATGTGGCTCTGCAGCACATAAACACAGCCTGGCCAGGTCTGCTTCAGATCTCTGGGCCATGAGAACCCAAACCCCTAGTGAAAACATCAGGGATAGCTATCGCTGCTGCCAATCTGCCTGCCTGGCAAGCCCTGTAGGAACTCAATTAACTCTACCTACTTGATTTAAGTTCAGTAAAGTGTATATAGTTTCATCATAAAAAAGTTAGAAAAAATTGATAAGTTTGGGTGAGAAAATATCAACCCATCTTAAATGAAAGTTAAGTAACTAAATCCTGTTTGCCCCTTCCTTCAAAATACTGGATTAAAAAAAAAAAGAAAATAAAAACTCTCAGAACCTTTCCCTCAGCTTCTTTCAGTTTTCGCTGAAACACTTTAACACTTTTCAGTAGCATAAGCAGTGAGCTGTTAGTTCAGCAGATGAGTTCATTATTGGCTTGGTTTTTTAAGAATGACTGTATCATGCAGTAGTTATGACACTACTTTTCCAGACTTTTTTCTAATGCAGTTTTACTTCCTATTAAGAACCAACAATTTTTTTTCCTTCTGTATTTGGAGTTACAAGTGGGATTTTACATAATAATAAATGGTCTGGTATATGCTGTTGTGTTTCCGTTTGGTTTTCTCCCCAGACAAGAAGCATACAGCAGCTTCTGGAATATTAATTATATGTAGCTTATTTCAAGATTCCAAGATATGGTTGTAACCATCCTGATTAAATCCATCCCACAATTGGAATACATTCTGCTGAGAGCAAAAGGTTAAAGAGATAATTATTTGTTCTACACTGTCTTAAACTAACTTTGGAGGTGTGTTCCATTTAGATTTTTAATTTGTATTTCTCTTAAGTGGTGTTTATTTCCTTAATGACTTTGTGTTAGCATAATTTTCTGACACTGAAGATGAGAAGAATCATGAAGTAAGGGGAGAATATCTTATTATACATGAGGAATGATTATGAGGCTTAGCAAACACAATAGTTAAATGGAAAATAATATTAATTTAAACTCAGAGAAAAAGATGCTAATAAGAATTTCTGCTGTAGAAGAAACAGTAAGAATTATGCCTATTAGGATTTCCAATGTAGAAAAGATTTGAATACATTAATGACATTGAGGACTAGTGGTCCAACTAGATTTAGTATTTCAAGTAGTGATGAAGAAGTGTTACAGCAAACGGAAATCTCATTTGGAATACTGTAGGCAAATTTTTTCTAGGAAAACAATTCTAAAACTAAGCTATCAGGTATGGGAGCTGTCAATGGTGCAGGAAGTCTATTCTAGGTATTAATTTATGTGCCTCTTGGCAAACTTCACTGTATAATTTAGTTATTTAATATTCACTAAAAGCCTGACCAGAAAAAGCAGGGAAAAAATATATTTGGCCTTCTGATTTGAGCTAGGAGCAGAGAACACTTATATCAAAACAGGTCCTTATTTTCCTTATGTATCAGCTTTCCCATTTGAGAAACAATGAAGTCACCCAGTTTTAGAAACATAATTAAGCTAATATAATGTTCATTAGCTTGAATGATTAATGAAGCACTTTTCTCTGCCTCTGTCCAATACCACAACTCTACCTGCTACTACAACTAAAGAAAACAAAACCATGTAGCTTTAATGTAGGCACTAGCAGCACCTAAACTTCCTGTTGTCTCCTTTTATGAGCCCTTGAATTTCTTTAGATGCTTGGTGCTCTGTTTCTGTTCAGAATCAACGTGGACTGGGAAAATTCCCAGGCTTTCAGAACAGTCAGGAGATTAAGTGTTTCTTAAGCAAAACTGGAAAGAGTAGAGTACATAGAACAGTTTCCTGGAATTCCCATTCTATACACAAAATATTAGTCCTTTCCAGTAAAAAACAACAGAAATATCTAAAGCCTTTCCTGTTGAATAAGTATTACTGTGCAAAGGATACAAGATTAGAAGAGAGAGAAAAAACCCCCAACAACAACTATGATTCTATTATCTCCTTGTTGCAGCACTGAAAAGAGAAAACAGAGTTGGAAAATCCTAGTTTGGTGTTCATAGTTTCCACTAAACTCTAAAAAGAAATATGCAAGTAAGGGTTCAGTATGCCCTCACCCACACTAACAATATTATCTAGACTTAGGGACCAATGCTTTCTTCCTGTCATCCAGTGAAACTGGGATCTGCTACTGAACACAAACATCACTTCACTAGGTCACTTAGAGAACATCTCTTTCCTCAAAGCCTCTCAGAGGGATTGGTGTGATTAGGCCACCATCAGGTTGAAAAGGTAATTAAACCTAGATTTTCTGTTTCCTAAGTACTCAAACCACTAAGCCAGTGGAGGGGGTTCCCTATGGGGCGGGCACATCCTTTATGGGTGATTCACACGATGGAAGAACACCTCCTGATGTATCAGGAAAGGATCTAATATATGGAGACTTAGAACCTGAAAGCTGAATAATGCAGTGTCTGTTTCTTTCAGTCCTCAGCTAGAAAAGTACGATAGGATAATCTCATAAATGAATGGCCAATTCATGAATCACATATAGGTCTTTATTTTGCAATTTTCCAGATATCCTTTTGGAAATTTTCCAGTAATTGGAGAGTCTTTTTATCTTCAAATACCACAGAAGATTAAGGTGATTGAGAAATCCTCTCTGCAAAGGGAGAATTTATTTTTGGAAAAACCTTCAGATGTCAGCTTTAATAAGTACATGATGTCTGATCTCCATGGTCGCATTGTGATGTAACTTAAAACGACCTGGTAATCAAAGAATGCACTATTTTTTAGAAAATTCATAACAGAGTTGAGAATTGCAGCACCTTATGTAAATGTTCTGTCCTCTGGTGGTCTTTACAACTCAGTGTTGTGGTTTAAGGCCAGCCAGCCACCAAGTGCCACACAGCCCCTTGCTCACTCTCCCACCAATGGGACTGGGGAGAGAATTGGAAGGGCAAAAGCGAGAGAACTCATGGGTTGAGATATAGAGACAGTTTAATAGGGAAAACAAAAGTCATGGACACAAGCAGGGCAAAACTAGGAATTAATTCACTGCTTCCCACAGGCACATGTTCAGCTGTCTCCAGGAGAGCAGGGCCGCATCACGTTGACGGTGACTTGGGAAGATGAATGTCATCACTCCAAATCTTCTCCTCCTTCATCTTCCTCAGCTTTATATACTGAGCATGATGCCATTGTGTCTGGAATATTCCTTTGTTCAGTTTGGGTCATGTGTCCTGGCTGAGATTTTAAACAGCATCATGTAGCATTGCTTTTCTGAGCTGAATCGAGAAGATGAAGGATAATGAGAACTTATTCTGAGATCCTGTTCTTGCCTTCAGCCCCTAGGGCTTCAAACAGCTCTTCCTTCCATTCCTTGTTGATTTTACATTCCAGTCTTTTAATCAAGATGTTATGTTGTACCACATCATACACTCAAATTTCTATGAGGCATTTTACATCAACACTATCAACACTATTACTTTGAGCAACAAAGTGTGTATTCTTACTAAAAAATAAAAAAGCATCAAATCCTTCCTGCCATAAACAGTGCTGAATGATTTCAATTAATGGATAACAATATAATAACCCATAGTTCTCTATTAATTTATCAAAGTCAAGCTAATGCATTTCTTCTGACTTGGATCATTCTAAGTTCTCATTCATCCCCTTTTTAAGGAACTCCCCTTTTTAAGGAACTTCAGACTTTAATTTGCCACAGGCCATGATGTGGCAATGATTATTTTATATCCCACTCCCATCAAGGTAGAACCATAACCACTTGCTTTTTCCGTTTTATACATCTCCTCTATTAGTCCAGGCTTAAGCAAAATTAACAAAAAATATTGAAATTCCCTTGAGACAAGTTTCTTGGATTGGGCACCAGTCAGTAAGATTTAGATGGTTATTTTTAGTAGCTGCTGCTTACCAGTCTTCTCAGTTACTTTTGGAATAGAAAGTGTATAGTCTTCACTTTTGATGCTGTACTAACACAGACTTTTCCATATCTGCAGAAGCATTTCTTTTTCAGCTGGTGTGAATGTCAGGAGAATTTAGTAGGCTGGAATATAAGTATTCTAAAGAATAACTTAGGTGATGGTAAAGTAAACTTACAACTAAACAGACAAAATGTATGATTCTAAAATCCTGTTAACAGAGCATCATGTAGGAAAGCCTAAATTAGAGCCAAGAAAGTCAGCTACACAAATTACCAGATACATCCTATGAGCACAATGGTCTCAGTTCCATCTCAAGCAAAGTGCTGAGTTGGCCCAAGACTATTTTCCCCAGAATTTTAGATAATATCTTAGAATAATGCTACAAAATGTTGTGTTGATTAAGTTCGTTGCAGATAAGCTGCTATCGGCCCACACAGTGCTGCCATGTACCAGGGGGGCCTGTGGACTGCCCCACAATGGTGCTGTCAAACTGAGGATCCAGACAAACCTGTCATGGAGAGGAACAAGATTAGGCTGGATTTAAGTTGAGCTGGGCCGGATGAAAAAGCTCTAGCTCTTTGAGAGGACTGATACCTCCTAAAGGCAGAATGCAGCACTGCAAAAATACACAAGCTGACATTCAAAAAGTACCATGATCATGCTAGCACAACTTTGCATGCAAATCAGTTAGACCTTACTTAATCCCCATAGTGATTTCTCTGTAATGAAATTTTCTGTTCTGCTTTCATTTTTTGTAGCTGTTTCAGCAGTTCCAGTTGAATAAATGTCAGATGTCACTTGGTGATTCTTCTATTTTACTCCCTTTGCTTTCTGTCCCTGATATACCAGAGATGAGTGATGAGTGACTACAGAAAAGGGAACGTGTTGCTGGAAGGCTTTGGGGTTTTTTTCTTTTTTCCTTCTGGATGTTGTACTCTGCTATACAGTAAAATGAACAAGTTCACATCTGCAAAGTGGGGCATGAATGTTTATTTTATACACTGGATACTTGACAGATTCTTAAACTTATTAATTTCCAAAATATTATATCATTTATTATATTGTTTATTTTCCTTTTATAGTGTATTACAAGTTAGAACCTGATTTAATAACCTTGAGAACCAACATGGTATTATTTAGCAGCTGTAAACATTGTTCTATGGGCAGATTTACCTAAAATAACTCATAATATTGCCCTAAGCTATTAATGCACTTGGTCCTGCATGAAAAAAATTCACTCAGTATAAGATAAAGAACTACAAATCAAAGCTAACAACCTTGGAAAAAGAAATGGAACAGGAATGTGAAAAGCATTTAGAGTTTTCCACTGTCTCAACATGTAGCAGCTATTCTTAATGCCATAATATTCATATAAGAATTAACTGATACGACAAATCTGACTTCCATCTGATAACTGCATAAGCAGTTTTGAATTAATCTGTGCAATGAATAACATTCTTCTCATCTATTCAATTAGCATTAATTTCTCTAAGTTACCTAAAGCCATATATTAGTCTTAACTAAAACTGCAGATGTTAAAAGTACATTTACAGTAGCTTGGTATTTTTGAGTACAAGGATATTTGTCTGGCCATAGTTTGTGGGGTGAAGGGGCATGGTGACTGAATGATCATCTTTCAGTGGCTAGAGTAGTCCCACTTTGATTGAATGATCCTCACAAACCGCTTTCCAGGAAACTGCTGGAAGAATAAATATGGTCCATATTTATAATGCCCTTAAAATAATAACTAGCCTCCACTACAAAACCAGAATTGATTTATCTGTCCATAAGTAGAATTCTGCTGTATTACAACAGAAGAAAAAAAGGACAGTCTATTGGCCATCATCTGCTGTCTTTTCCAAAGTAAAATTCCTTCTCCTTTCATAAGATATTCAACAGGAACAAGAAAGCTATTACTATAATCACTTGTTAAAACTTACTGCACACAAAAATTTTCTGCTTGAAATATACAACCATAACAACTAATTTTATGTGACAAAATATTTTCATAGGTAGCAATAAGTACACAAGCAATTAATAATGGAATGGGTGGAAAATAATAGATATGCCAGAGTCCTGAAAACTGAGGAGCAGAATACCAACTGGGCAATCAAAGAGGTAATAACTCAGCTTCTGTAGCTTTACCCAATCTTAGTGATCATTTTGCTTTATTATGACTTAGCTGGTCGTGACCAGGTGTGGCACTGAAAATAAAGCTTTCATTATTTCCTGCATCAAAAAAAGATCAAAATCCATTCATCAGGCTGTAAACAGGACAGCTGAATTGAATGCAGGGAATTCACTATTGAACCATCTTTCTCATTAATTTCCAATTACATGAGGGACTGAGCACTCTTTCTTAGCTTTGTTTTTGATTTTTAATGAATATAATGGAATTAACATTACTCAGTTCAGTGGTTCACAGAGCTGAGCAGAAATGTGTTGAGCTACAAAGGATCAAGTCATATTTGCTTTATTCAGGCGTGAACAGGCTTACTCTTTCTATGTGTGTGACAGGACTCCTCGTGCAGAAGAATATTTAGGCTCTCGTCCAGTAGTGTAGTGGTTGAGGACGAGGAATCTGGTCCTACAAATCCATTTAGATCAGGAGCCCTTGAGTAAATTAAGAACTATCACCTCAAAATTTGATTACTCTTTTAAAATATGTCCTTGTAATAACATTCATATTTTGCATTGATTAAGAGCTTCTTCAGGTCCACCTCTATTCACACTATTCATTCTGGGCATTGCTGATGTACTTTTTGAAGGAAGGCATGATCCTGGGAGGTACTGAGTTCCACCCAAAAAGATGCTGAAAACCTCAGCAGCTTCAGCTCCTCTATCTCCTTTAGCCCATGTTTAATTTTGGGCTATTGACAGTAACCAGAATGCTGAAGGAGCACTAGGGAATAACAATATCACTATTTACGTCCACAAATCCACTCTAAACACCTTACTAGACACATAGTCTAGGGAGAAAAGAGTATTGTTTATAAATTTCAACATTAATGGAGTGGTATTCTTTTCAAAATGGATTGTGTCAGGGCACAACATACAACAATATTACAAACATAATATGAAATACATAGTTCAAAGACCTACTGTCAAGCTAAACATATTTATGGGATGATCTGTGATCCATGTGGCTGTGAAGCTGAAGTTCTCACTTCTTATGGTGCTATGGGAATGCAAGACTGATGCTAGTGTGTGATCAATAAATAAAAATGTTGGCAATACTCTGGAATATTGTGCATTTTTAACTGGATGACATGAAGTCCAGTGAATCATTGTGGGATAGCTTTGAAAAATTACTGGAAAAAGCTTTAAAATTATTTTCCTTTGTAGTGTATTTCCATTCAGTGAATTGGCAAGGAAATAACAATGAGAATATATTGGTATGAATAATGCATCATTTGTATATTCTTCATACTCTTGTCCAGCTGGCAGTCCAGCTGCTGCAGAATTACCTGGATTTCCAGACACAAAAACAATGTATGATTTGAAATAATAAAACTGAAGTAGGCTTTACTCTGTATTCTTTTGCAGTATAGCTCAGTAATAATTTAACTGCTCTTCAGTATCTCAGATTATTCTAATATATTTATAATATGCAGAAATTCTACCTATATTTATGTAGGAAGGGGTAGAAAAAAATTTGGTAGAATTAAGCTGCTCAGCCCTTACCAATAACATTTTATCTTATGGAAAAAAAATTGTAGAATCTATGTCTGTTTTTAAAACATATTATTGAATGAAGGGGTTAAATGAGATCTTTTAAAAACCATCTGAAAATATAAAGACTGTTGCTTTTTACTAAAGTGACCTGATATTTTAAAAGACTCTTACTATTTTTGACTTTGGAAAAATACATGGGATTAAAGCCTTCATGTTCCATTTTGAACTTTATTTCTGCCAAAATAACTTAGATAGTTCTGTGAATGAAGCAACTGATGAGAAACTCAGAGTCTGTGGTTTTGTATGTCCCCCCTGTTAAAGCCTTTTAAAAAATTTCTGATGAGTTATTGTTTTAAGAAGTGATATAAACTACTTTGAACATGGCCTTGATACTTTTTTTTTTGCATAAATTAATAAATTTTAAAAAACTTGGAAAATTAAACTTTGCATCTGATCTGTACATTCTTAAATGTTACAGATCAGTTCCTTGGAAGCTCTTCCTCTCTTCTGTGGAAAAGCTCCAGATGGCTTAAATAACACTCTGGTATGCTTCTGTGGATGATACCGAGCCTAGATTCAGGTGAATTGTTAGAACACGTTCTCTCCTGTTGTCTCTGTGCAGAGTGGAACAGGGAAGCTGTTCAGAGGCAGAGACACTCCATCAATAAGGAGATGTATGTACTGTAGGTTAAAATAAGAGGGACCTCAAAAAGGTGTCATGAGAGTTGGGAAAGACAGGATAGCAGGTAATTTACACTGGAGTTTAGTTTTGAGAAGAAAGACACCTTCTTAGACACATCTTACCACTGAATATTTTTGTAGGTAGCAATAAGTACATAAGCAATTAATAATGGAATGGGTAGAAAATAATAGATATGCCAGAGTCCTGAAAACTGAGGAGTGGAATACAAGCTGGACAATCAGAGGGGTAATAACTCAGCTTCTGTAGCTTTACCCGCTCTTAGTGATCATTTTGCTTTAGTATAACTTAGCTGGTCATGACCAGGTGTGGCACTGAAAATAGAGCTTTCATTATTTCCTGCATCAAAAAAAGATCAAAATCCATTCATCAGGCTGTAAACAGGACAGCTGAATTGAATGCAGGGAACTCCACTAGCCCATGTTGAAAAAATGAATGCAATGAAGGCCTGAGTAAAGGTGTGGAAAAGTCCTTCTGTGAGATGAAAATGGGGATAAAAATATTTGCTGTGGTAACCAAATCTGGCCTGGAGATTGACAGGAAATAAAACAGGGCAAACTACAAAGAGGAAACAAATATGTGTGCTAGAGAGTATCAGTGGGCCAGATATGAAGGAAAGGAGGTGGATTAGGAAAGATAGGACTTAAATCAAGAGTGGAGAGATAAGATTAAGGGAACAAGACTTTAATTAAATAATGAGTGCAGTAGAAGTAGTAACTAATTAATTGAGAAGGATGAAAGGGAGGAGGTGAAAGAGAGAAAGACCAGGGAAGAGACAGGGAAAGGACAAATGAGAGGAAATGTAAAGTGGCAAATCAGGGTTTGGGAAGACAGACATCCATATGTAGCAGAAATTTTGCTCCAGTGCCTCATCATTCCTGAGTGGTTGTTCCTGCTCTTCAGTTCACCTTTACTCCTCTACTCTTGTTAGATTTCTGATGTTCTCTAACCTATGGACTTGTTTTCCATATCTTCTTAGATGGATCTCATTAACCAATCAAACTGTAACCTCAGTACAGCCTTTAAACAATGCTGTTTGGAAGCTGATGTTGTCAATACAATTCCTGTTCTTTTCAGCTGACTTAGTACTTAAATGAAGGCTCATAGCTATGTAATTGTCTCAGCAGTACTCCTGCTGTCTGGACTGAAGTATCAGAAGACTAAAGCTGAAGTGCAACAGCTATACAAAAAAATCTGGTTCAATTAAATATGTTCAACAACCAAATTTTTTTTTGTATCAATACTCTTCTAAATATTATAAGCAAAAAATTCCTGCAACATAGAATAAATCAAGACGTTATTTTTCTGCTTCAAACTCAATAGATATAAATATTCAAGTCAAATAAGTGTGACAGATCTTAGTAAACTATTTGATAGACAATCTGCATTCAGGCTGTTCAGTTCCAGATAAATTGCAAATATTGGTAGCAAAATTATGCTGCTGTGCCACAAATACTCTCAGCTGGATTTCATTTCTCTGTAGAGCAGTTTCAAAGCCATTGAATATTTATATATAAATAGCTTAGAATTATCTCAGTATTAAAAAAAATCTTGTAATAAGTGGGTTTTATCAGTGTTTGAAATAATCAGTTTATATGAATTTTGAATAATACAGTTTACCCTTAGTTTTACTGAATCTGGATATAGTGATGTGACTTTATAACTACATGACACATACTATTTTTTTTCAAATAGCAGTGGTTAGTAATGCTTAGAAATACTAACCAGAATTTGTATTCTGATTGCATATCTGTATCTTGCAATGCTCAGTGAAAGGAAGACAGGCAGGAAGACCAATAGTTATCCAGAAATCAATAACTGACACAGCTCTAAAGAGACATGCCATCTTCAGTATTGATCATGACAGGATTCCACGCATGTTGATAGAACCAAAGATGTTAGTGATTAATAAGTGATGCCATCTGATTGAAAAGAAGCCAGAAAACTTACTTCTGACACAAATAACCAAAGTCATCACACACTCAGTCACAAAGAGTCAAACATTCATGAGTACCTGAGCAAGCCTGTTGTCTGGGCACTTAAGTCCTTATGGACTTGCTCAAGCATGTGCCTAAGAGCACACACCATTTGAATACTGAGGTGCATCTGACCAGTGGTGTGAAATGACAGGCGCTCCTACTGTGAAAGCATACAGAAGGAAGTGAATGCTTTGAGAGAGACACCTTCCCACCTAGAATGTTCCTACATATCCCATGGGGAAACACTGACTTTCAGACTGACATGGGCTTGATGCTTTCAGGCTGGGTTTAGTCCATGTTGAAGTTTGGCAAACATGTTACAAGGCAAAAGTGACCTCCACAGCCCACATTTTACATGTGACTTGGGAAGCCCATCAAGACCCAAATGAGCCAACAGGTGCCAGAAGTGGGTAGTGCTCTTTTACACAGTTTGGGAGACCTCTAGTGGGCCTCCTTCCTTGTCTCCTGATGTAGCTCCTACAGCCTACATAAAGCAAAGTTGCATTGTAACTTGGACTATATATGTGTATGTAATTGACTGAATCGTTGGAATTCTTATATGTGACTGCTCTAAAACAATGCTTATAAGTGGGAACCACACAAAAGTGCAATAAGGACTTTGATCCCAAATGTTTGAGACATTTTGAAAAATGATTAAGCTATGCACCATCAAGCAGAACAACACTGATATGCTTAGAAGTCTGTTTTCAAAGGCTTATTTGTAGGTGTATTTTTAAGACCCAGGTCTCATTTTAGGACTTGCAAAATAGAAATGGCACCTTTTATTTAGGAGTGTGATTCAAGTGACCAAACTATGTTTGGATTTCCTCTTCCTCTGTTCATGTCTGAGTAGTCCACACCACGCAAGCATCAACAGAACTGAAGTCTCTTTGGACTTCACATTTTTTTTATTATATTTTCAAATGCAGCATAGAAATGGGAAAATAAATCTTTAGCTCATTTACAAATTCAGTAGGAACAGACAATAAGACTAAAACACTAAAATTTATCCTTACCTTTTTTACAGGAGTACTAACAAAGGAATGACATTCTATTCAATTCCACACACAGCCTTTGCACCTCACATGAGTATGTTTAGAAGAATCATGTTAATTTGTACAAATGCCTTTTCCAATTGCTCAGTGATCATGAGAGTAGGACATTTTATTATTGCTTTTCTAAAAGACAATCAATGTTTGTAACGCAATTTCTGTTTTCATATTTATCACTCATCCATAAAAAGATTTTAACAAAACATATTTATTAACTAATTTAATAATTTAAAATAATTCTATAGTATGAGCATTTAAAGCTCAGCCCTTTTATACCAGTAAGTAATTCATGTGTAACTACACTGAAATCAGGAGCACTTTGCACAAAAATGGACACTTGCCTGTGTGTCTGGATGAGCAGATATTTATTAGTTCTAATTATATTCTAAGCTTTGCAAAATACTGTTTTGTCTTTAGTATGAACTTCCAAGGATTATACAGGTTCATTTAGAATATATGGGAATATAAAAGTGCATATTTATTAATTAATTTTTTCCCTTATTTTTTTAAGAAGTGAAACAAGCTTTGGAGAGAAAAGAGAATCAATCCATCTTCTTCTCCCAACAGTGGGTTTTTTTGTAGTCTTGCAAAGGTATGTAAATGTATAATCCTGACTCTTGTGAGACATGAATTTGATAGAAGTTACTGCATTTCTGGAGTTATACATCTCCAGAAGCACTTTCCTTTGGTTCATCATGCCTAAAAATGCGTTTGTCTCTCAGCCTTTTGCTATTTTCCCCCAAACATTGTATCTCTCATCCTATTCCTTCTCATGAGAGAAATGCTTATGTAATTGCAAAGCTTTTGGAGGGGAAAAAAGTCTGAAACAGCACATGAGGAGAAGGAAGTAGTACAGAATTCCTTACAGAACTTACTTGGGATATTTAGAGCTCCCTGAAATCAGTCTATATCTCTTGGCATCAGCCCAGAGCATAAATGGCAGTCAGTGAACATCTATGCACCTTGCCAGTTCCAGCCCACTTCCAAAATAATGGGGAACCTTTCTTGTTGCAAAGCGGTGAAGGGACAAGGTGAGGAGCACATGTCTGTGACTGACCACATCTGTTGGCATTGTGACCATATTATTTTGACTTCGGTGTGGGGAATTCTATTTGCTGAGGTAAGTGAAGGTTTTGAAGATTGTGTGATGAATGTATGTTTTAATGGTAATCCTTTCAGTTAATAATAATCACAGAGAATGCCTTTTCATATCAAGGATATTTATAGTTCAAGAAGGCTATACGGCATCACAGTAAGTCTCTGATATCCTAACAAGCCAAATTTCTGTTGCCTTCTATGGTGGCTAAGTCTCAACACAATACATTCCTGTGGGATAATCCAGATAGTTCAAATTTTATTCAAGTAAAAGAAATACTCCTTCAAAGTCAGTTCTCAATGAGGATTATAAAAAACAGAGTCATAAAACAATCTGAAAATATGTAAAATCAGTGAGGCTATTCTACAGGGCAAAGTTGGCATCTCAGACAATTTGAATATCACAATTTACAGAGAAACACCTGTTGCAATATTTAAGTTGAAAAATACTTGAGGCACACTTTATAGACTACATTACAAAATATTGGGAAAAAAAGTTTTTGAAAGACTACAGTGTCAACTAAATAATTGTGAGATGAGTTATGGTGAGGTGACTGATAAAAAAGACAAAAACTGAAGTACAATTCTAATAATGGAGAAAACTTAGAAACATAAAGCTCTATGTAATTAAAAATATTTATAATGTATGTAGAAAAAATGATATCCAGCGAAATTTTTACTGAGCATTGAGTCACCAGAACTCTTAGCTGCATTGGCATTGTGATCTGCAGTGAAATTCAGTATGGGCAATGCAATATCTGAATTATCTGAACTACATTTACATTAGTTTGTCATAATTACCTAGACATTTACTTTTTTAATGCCAGTACTTCCATATGTTATTACATGAGTAGATCATATAAAAAGTTAAAGATATGAACAACAGATACTATATACAATGAAACATTCTATTTTCATTCACTATGTAATGTTAGATTAGGCATTCACTTGGAATGTTGTGTTCTGTTTGTCCCACCCCAAATAAAACACAACAAAAACAGATGGCACTTAGGAAGCCTAAGGTGTTCATGTGAAAACCATAGTAAAAAAGCCAATCTGGGAAAGGACATGATACAGCTGTTACATGGAAGATGAAGAGGTTAAAGGAGGCAAACATAAATTATTTATTTTCATAACCCAAGCACATAGATATACCTGATGAAACTGGAGAGCAATAATATAAAAAATAAACATAGCTAGTGATAAATGCTTAGCATGAATTTCAGAGAAGACTGGACACATTTAAGGATAGATATTATCTCACCTGATATTTTGGGTGGAATTTGCAACAAAATCATTTTTTAGAGAAGTAAAGCCTCAATGATCAAAATTATACCCTGACCTCTAATTACAGGAGGTTTAGAAGGGAAGCTTCCACCCTAGGCAGCGTTATTCCATATTCATCCACTATGTGGGTTCTTGCATTTTCCTTTGAAAAGTCTAAGCCAGGACCACAGAATTGTGGAATCATTTAGGTTGGAAAAGACCAAAATGACCAAGTACAACTACAAATCCAGCACTGCCAAGTCCACCACCAAACCATGTTCCTATGTGACATATCTACATATCTTTTAAACACCTCAGGAATCATGATCACCACTTCCCTAGACAATTGTTGCAATGCTTCACAACCCTTCCTGTGAAGAGGTTTTCCCTAATATTCAATCTAAACCTCCCTGACCTAACTTGCTGATTCACCTTGTTCTGTTTCTTATTACTTGGGAGAAGAGACCAATCCCTACCTTGTTAGTGCCTCCTTTTCAGGCAGCTGAAGAGACCAATAGAGTCTTTCCCCTGAGCCTCCTTTTCTCCAGGCTAAACAACACTATATCTCTCAGCCACTCCTCATAAGAGTTGTGTGCCAGATCCTTCACCAGTTCCACTGCCCTTCTCTGGGCATGCTCCAGCACCTCCAGATGAAACCCTGGTCTGATGAAGCCTAGATTTTTCAATGGATAGTTTATTTTTCATGTACACAGCATAAGACATTAGGTCTATGTTTTTCAGAGTGAACTTGCCACCAGTACTCCAAAATACAAAGAATCCCACAAAATCCTCAGGCAATGAAGGTTAAGCTACAGTGTAATACTTAATTTGATTTAAAAAACCCCAAAACACTGCTTGTAATCATCAGGGTAGAAGACCTAGAAAGTTGCACATGTTATTTTTATTTCCATTTAAAAATAACAACAGTGAAGCCAAAAAAAAAATACAAGGATAACAATAATAAAAGTAACTACATAGTCTGCTTTGTGCAGTACATTTCTTTCTTCACGCTCTGTAAGTGAAGGGTTGCTATTTATGGTATGCTCCAAGTCTGCTTTTCAGAGGACAGCCCAGCTTGGCTGGACAGCTTTCAGTTGCTACTGGAAATATGTCACTTATTAGGAACAGAGGGGTTGTTTATCACTGTCTCAAGGGTTACTTTGGCTGAGGCGAAGAATCAGCTCAGTTATATAATGGAAAGAGCTGGGTCAAAGGATAAGAAGTTTATGTAGTGTGTGCTCGAGATTCTGGCAGTGCAGACTCAGTTTCTCTCTTGTATGTCTTGCACGTATCAGGGTTATATAGGCCCCCCCAAAATATATATGGCTGTATAGGTCCCCCATCCATCCCCAAAACAACCTTAGAATTATGGGGGCTGAAGTAAAAAATTTAAGAAACCCTCCCAAAATTTCTCAATCAAGATAAAGAGGTTTGTCTTAATTGCTTCTTTTGCCCTTCTGGTATCCAGTTAGCATCTGGTGTTGTTACCCAGACCCGCCGCATAGCCACAGTTCCAGACCTGGAGCAAACTAGAAATGCCATCTCTAGCAAAGATCCATATGGGTGCTGAACATCATCAGTCCTTTTAGTCCTCACCAGCATTAATAGGGGAATACTCCCTGACATCATCTCAGTTCTGCTTTCTGGTGAAACAGCAAAAAGGAACCCAGTCCTATCTGCTTTACTTCACCAAGTACCACAAGGCATCGCAACAAGCCAGGGACAGTTACAAAGACTTGAACTTATGTTTCCATCTGCTTATGTAACTGTTAGATGTCCCAGTTCAGGGTAACCAAAACAACTTCTAGTACAAAAAAACACAAAACAAACAAACCCAAACAAGCAAAGGAAAAAAAAAAAAAGTATTCAGAGACTTTTTAAAACCTCCTCTCAATGTTTTAGTTCCCACTACCAAGGGCATCCTTTAGACGAAATATTTAACCAAGCACTAAGTTTTCAAGCACAAACCCAATTACCATAATAACAACCCAGTAAACAAATACTGGTAAGCCAGCATCTCGCCCTAATTGCCAAACACACAAAACTGACTCCGGACCGCGGTGACCTCGGGTCCTCCTCGAGGGAGGGCGGAGGGAGCCCCCTTCGTGGGGCACACGGAGCTGGGGAGCCCCCCCGGTTCCCTTCCCAGCACCTGTTGCGCCGCCACTTGGCCGCTGCAGAGGGGGCAGCAGCGGGGGCCGCCCGCCAGCCTCCTTCTTCCCACCGACAACTTCCCGGGGCGTAAACGGCCGCGCCAGGTGCCGCCCTCGCCGTGATGGGACGGCGGGCGTGGGAGGGAGGGGGGAGCCGGCAGGCACGGCCCGGGCTGGCAGCGCGGCCGCCGAGCTGCGGGCGAGGGGAGCGCTGCTGTGTGAGCGCGGGCTGCCCGCCCCCGCCTGACAGGTGCGCGCTCCTCCGCAGCGGCCCCGCACCAGCCCCGGCTCCTCCGACCCCTGCCCTCCACGGCCACGGATTGTTTAGTCCTTGGGAAGCTGGTCTGGGTCCAGATTTTCCTTTGATCCTTTTTTTTTTTTTTTTTTTCCCTTTTTTTTTCTTTTTAAGAGAGGGGGGAAAAAAAGCCAAAGGAAAACAAAACCTGGAGACACAGAAAAGGGCTCTAGGAAAAAGTTTTGGATGGGATTATGTGGAAACTACCCTGCAATTCTCCGCTGCCAGAGCAGGCTCAGTGCTGCCTTCTCCCCAGCGGCGCAGCCCGCGCCGGGCGCTGCTGAGAGACGCCCGGGCCTCGGTGCCGCGCCGCCAGTGCCTGCTGTGCCGGAGCCCCTCGCCCCGCCGGCCCAATGCTCCTCCTCGGGCTGCTCCTGCTGACATCTGCCCTGGCCGGCCGGAGGCAGGGGGCCGTCGCCGAGTCCGATCTCAGCAGCAAGTTCGCCTTCTCCGGCGCCAAGGAGCAGAACGGTAAGGAGCCGCAGCGCCCGCCGCTGCGCAGCCCGGGGCAGGGCGGGGGCGGGCGCCCGGCCGGCGCGGAACGGAACGGAGCGGAGCTCTCCTCCCGGCTCCTCTCCTCCCGCCGCGGGGCGGGAGCGCGGCCCCGGGGCGGTGGGCGCGGGGGCAGCGCGGCTCTGCCCGCCGGCTCCGGGTAAAAGGGCAGCGCTAAAAGGTTCGGCGGCCGCGGGGGGAGCCCGGCGGCTCGCTCTTCTGCGGTACTTGAGGTGCAAAATGTGCCCCCCTCCCGTCCGCCGCCTCGCCCTGCTACAAATCCAAACAAACTGAAAAACAGCAACCTAAACCCAACAACGACCCGCGCACCTTTGTACCCTAAATGCTTCGCTCTCGGGGGGTGGGTTTTTGTGTCTGTGCGTGAATGAGTGGTGTTTTGTACGGGCTGGAAACGAGCTAATCCTGCATAGGAAATGAGAATTACTTTCAACTTTCAAGTGTACCTGAAATGTTTAGAAAACTCTCAAATGCAAGTTCCCCTGGGCTGGGGCTGCGCAGAGCTGGAGAAAGACTCCTTTCATACAGCAAGGGCAGCTTCGGGGTGTGTAATTTGCTTAGCCTCTGAACTCCATATGATTTACATTATTCAGATTTTTAAGCGCCTTTCCTCTTGATCTGCTATTATGAAGTCATTTGAAAGAATACTTTACAAACTGTAACGTTATATACTGCATGAAACCATGCTTACTGTAGAACATCTAAAATTAAGGCTGTTTGCACACATTCGTGGAAACCCTGGTGTTTAAAGTACGGGGTGGGGGGCGGGGGGGCGTGTTTGAAAAATTTAGTACTTAGCATGTCAGCTAGAACAAGCTTTCTCCCTGGGCACAAACCAACACAAAAGGCCAAGATGGGAGCTCTCAAAACTCTCTGAACTGTAATGAAATAAAGCAGAAACGCAGATTCGAGGCTAATTCAATTCTCTTAACTTTGAACTTGGGACTCCCCAGATAAAAGTTCTAATAGAAAGCAAAGTTTTAGAGACCTCTGCGAGTGTTCTTTGAGTGGGTAGAATATGCAGTGCACTAACAAATTTAGAAGGGGGAGATTAATGCTGCTGTGGCCTGTTAATGTGATGATATATGGCACCTGCAGGCTGCCGGAGCTGCTGATCAAAGAGCAGCATGGGGATCAATCTCTAATCAGAGCAACTGTGAAGGGCCAGAGGAAAGTGATCAAAAGACTTAGAGACTGGGCTATTCTGACAGGAAACCAATCAGACTTTTTGCACAGTACAGGAAATTATCTGCGCTGTGTGAGAAATCACTCACTTTCTACCCCTTCCTATCCTACCTGGTGTTTAGAGGCTCTAGGGCATCAGTTTGTGACAAAATGGGCTTGGCAATTATATACTGATGCTGTTATGCTGCCTTCTCTTAAATTTGCATGGCGTGCATATGGAGCTTATCAACGCACAGAGTGTTGTCATTGCTTTGCTTTAACTTTGTCAGGACTGGAAAGAAACCTGCTATGCTGTCAGTCTCCTCTAAAAGGTTTGTTCCAGGATTCCAGGATAATGCAGCTGGGCCCTGAAAGGCCTCCAGGGTGCAACAGTGGGAGCACAACAGTGTAAAAGGTAGATCATACAGCATGGAAGCAAAACTGGTGCAAATAGGTGTAAGTATATGTGACAGTGCAAACTAGATTCTGTTCACATATATCAGAAATGCAGCTGCCTTAGGTCAGGCTTCAACTGGTTTGCAGTGAAATTTGGCATGCTCTAAGATACACTCACTATGTCTTAGAACAACTGCAAAGCCAGGAGAAATTTTATATACATTAAAAAACTACCTGAAACTGTATTATGTGGTAGTTTATACTCAGAACAGTCCAGGTTCCCCTTGTAGCTTACTTTAAATTTGCGTTTTCATAGTTGTTGAATTGCAAAACTTACTTTAAAAAATTAGCACAAGTTTAGGTATAGCTAAGTACCAACCTCTGACTTTTCTTAACTGATTTTAATTATTTGGGGGATCAGTAACACTAGTCCAACCAGTTCTTACTTGATTTAATTAGAGTGATTTTTACACTCTGCTGCAATCTAAAGATTGTATAGCTTTTAGCTAGAGGCAGGTTAAAACTCCCTGGAGTATGAGAATGAGATATTGCTGTTCATGTGCCAAATAATCTCTGGTCAGGAGAAAGGGAGATTTTTTACTCACACAGTCTACAAATAAAAATTCTGTCCTCAACTTGTAAAACTGCTAAGTGGCCAAGAAGTTTTGCAGTAGAATGGATTACAGTGTTACTCAGCTGCACACATGGGTGCTATAGCTCTTGCTTCAAGGTGATGCTGAAGATGCATGTGACCAGTTATTAATTCAGTGGGACTACTTGTGTTTCAAAGGATAAGCATGTGCTTAAGGATTAACTAATATTTACTTATTTAATAGCTGAATTATATTAAATTCAAAATTACAATTTGACTCATTTGTTAAGTGTTTGCATAAGAAGCTCTCTTGGTTTTGCTACATAGTGGATATTATTTTGGGTGGCAATTTCCTAGTGTAAATATTTTTTTTTGCAATTGTAAATTAAATATTTTAGAACATAGTGTTTTGCTGGTACCTCCTGGAAATTCAGTGTGTTGGCTGTTGTGGGGCCACTGTAGCTCTATTTGAAACCACTAAAAACTACCTCCATGTTTTTATTTGCCTGTCCTCTGTTACAGTGAGATTTTCTTTAAGAACAGGTTTTATTTTTAACTCTGCTTGACAGCAAGTGAAAAATATCCTATTTATATTTAATGTTTTTATTTTATTCCACTGGGTAAATAATCATCTAGAGGATCAAAGAAGTTTATGCAACAGTTTTCTGGAAAGTAAAGTAGTAGTAAATGGTGCATGTAGTGAGGGCTTCCATTTATCTGGGTGGATTTTATTTCTACAATTCTTTGTCAGATTATGCTTTGAAGGGTTTTTCATACTTAGGTGGCTTTATAATTTCTCTTATAGCTCTTTGATGTATTTACTACAATTTTTCCGTATTGAAGCAGAGTCAAGAAAATTTGAATGCTCAGTTTCTTTTAAATCACAAAACTCAATGTCATATTGAATTTGATTAATTGGATGGTTTACTTACTTCTACTTTCTTCATTTCTACCTACTTTTGATTCCTGTTTTTGACATAGTATCTTCATGGTGTTTCTTCAGCTTCAGAAATGTCTGAGGGGACTGTTGGTAGGTTGAGTACTGTGAATGACTTAATTCTGGTGACTTAACTCTGTTAGTCTTTAGTGCACCTGCTTATGTGATGTTATTAGCTTAATCTGGATTTGCTTACAACATGAGATGGCAGGAGAATCTAAGACCTGTTTTCTTGGCTGCCTTAGAACAAGATGCAGTAAATGCTTAAAGTAATTTTGCTAAGCTATCATCTGTTACATTTTCTATGAGAAATACGAGTGTATATACAGAAAATAATGTAAAAGCTACTGTTGGGTGCCATAAGCAATGATGTGTACAGCTTATGTGGTGTGTACAATTCAAGTGTAGTACTGAATGACTTGAGAAGGCCAAGGACCTGAGGTCAGTTAGAAACTCACCAGGACTGATTTTCCTGCAGTCAGTTTCAAGTATGAATGAACTGCAGTAAACAGAGTTGCTGAAGTACATCTTAGAAAACTGAAGCACTTACTTGATTTCTGTCAAGTCTCTAGCACAGGCAATGTGTCAGTCATGATCTGTCTTTTCACAGATCTCAAAAAGAATTAGGTTGTTGGCTTCTTTCTGCACATGAATGGAAACCTCTAATAATAAGTTTCACTAACTGAACACTTCATAATCTATTTCTTAAATCTTCTGAAATGGGGAAGATTTATGTAGCTTATAAAAACCAAATGCAAAAGGGTGTCCTTGAGACAGTTTGAAACTTGGATATTTCAGCCATCCTTGGGAAAAGTTGGTGGATGCATCTGGAACTGAGTGAGTAGCTGACGTGCCAGAGGAGGATTCTCTCATCACCTCGACGTGTGTGTGGCCTGCCATGCCTACTCTGAACCACACAGAGGATTCCCTGATTTGTGTATGTCCAAAGAGAGCTCCCAGTTAATTCAGGGAGTGGGACAGCCTTGCAACAAAGGGTTTCTGATTAAGTTTCTTTAACTTGGGCTGAACATCAGGAAAACGTGTGGCTCTCCAAGTGATGTGGCACATTGAATCCTTGCAGACAGGAATGTCAATCCTTTTGCTTGAAAGCAGAATAAAAATTTGACTGCAAAATTCTGTCTTATAACTGAAGATATTTTATCGTGGTGTGATGCCACTTCCACTGGCTCATGTTGAATTGAAGAGTGCCAGCACAGCCTATAGACTGCTGCTGTCTAGCAAAAATTGTCTTCGTTTTGAGAAGATAAGGAAGAATAGTAGATAAGCTGTGTCATCTGAAGGGAAACTTGATGGCGATACAAATTTTTTCAAGTCAGATCTATTTCTGCCTAGTCCAAGGCTTGCTTTGAAATGTTTTAAAGCTGTTTTCCTGGAAAGTAATGAGTTACAACACATCCTCTTTTGACTTTAAGCAGAAGATTGCGGCAAATTAGAGAAGTTGTTTAACACAACAACAAATTGCAGAGGAATTTAAAAAACCTGTTTTAAAACGGGGTTTTTTGTGTTTGTAGTTGACTTGTGGCATATTTGCCATTCAGCAGAGTGATGCTTGGGACTTCTCCCTAGTCCTGTTGCTTCCCTCAGTTTCTTCTGTTAGGTAAAATAAGAGTTTTAAAAGCACAGACTTTTTACTCCTTGTCTCAATTATGTAGTCATTCCAACCTGTCCATGTCTTTCTTTAGGGCTGGAATGGAATTTAGTGTAAAATGGAGTCTTGAATGGTGTAAAATCTTATTTTTGCATTAACTAGTTCTTATTAAATTTGTAGATTGGACTTCAAAGCTTTATGTCTTGTTGTCTGGGGTCTTTTTAGTTGTCTGTCAGTCAGATATAGTTTTATAATGGAGAAGAAACATGAGGCATACCCTGAGTCAGGGACAGCTGTATTGCCAAAGAGCTTATGTTTAGCTTTGTCTTTCCATAAACATAATGTCTTTTATATCTTAGAGCTTTTTCCAGACCCTTTGAGTCTTAATTATTGCATAGTCAACATGTAATAGCAAAGTACTTGTTTACATCATACAGCAGTGGTTGTGAATTATAGCAGTGGTTTGGGGGGTTTCTGTCTCTGTTGGGTGTTTGCTGCTTTTGGTTTTTGCTATGTCTGGCAGTTCCTGGTTACTAGAAAGAGGATGTGCTGAGCAAGCCCACTTCCCTTATCGGGAAATGAGCCTCTTCAATTGCTTTATAGACAGCTCTTGGCTTTGCCAGAGAGCCATACCTTTGCTTTTTAGTCCCAAAGTACATGCCATGGGAAATACACTTATTTGTGTGTAAGCATCTTAAGAATTGGCCTGTACAGATGTAACCTTTTGGCAGAAACCAGCATGACTTAGAAAAAGTTACAGGAACAGAAAGGAAATAGAGCTTACACATAGAAACAGTTATTTTAGTAGCACTTAGGTGTCTGTATGAGTGCTTTGTTGTTTCAGAGTTTCTGAGAAATTAATTGCATATTAAAACTTACTCAGCCCTGTCATTCCCTTTTGGGGAGAACTTTTTCAGCTTGTGTTTGAATGTGAAATGCTTTTATTTAAGTAGGAAAGTGAAAATTCATAATGTGTTATTGTGAAGCTAAAATATCAATTGGTGTTTTGAAGGGGCTTTCTTAGACTGTAGGATGTTATTTTAAGGTGACAAGGCCTGGAAAATTTACTCCTGACTCAATCCATAGACATCCTAGCCTTAGGGTTCATCTGTCTTCTGATCACCTCTTCTTGGCATCATTCTACTGAGATTTTTCAAAGAAATCTTCAGTGTTACATTGGGCTATTTGTGTTTAATTTCATGATTCTACAGCATACTAAGCAGTCTTCTTATGTGTGAAGATACCTCATCTTTACAAAGCATGTGTACAATAACAACTCACTACATTTCCATTGCTTGCTCAGTTTCCACAGCAGTTGTTTGGCTGGGTGACAAAAGGCAGGATTCTGGGTGCTCTGGGAGAAAGTCTTACACACAGAGAGTATAAGAACTATTAAAAAACTAGTATAAACAAAGGAGAAAGCCCAGCTAATTCCTTGATCTCCTGCAAGCCTTCTGCATTAGGGTTTGCAAGTGCTGGTTTTTTTTCTGATCTTAATTAGTTTTCTTCCAGCTATTGCATCTCTGTTGAGCATGCCCTCAGTTTTGGACTTGGGTGTTCTCCCTGTGTAGGCATGACCTGATATTTGCCCTGAGCTTGGAGCCTGCTTGGCTTCTTGCCACAAGTCCTGTGAGTGTGTGCCACCCCCAAGCCATGGCAATGTGCTTTCACCTTTGCTGACCAGACCCGCATGTGAGCTGGCTGCAGCTGAAGTTAAAAGAACTCCTCAGCTGTTTAGCTGTGTCTCTTTGAGCCACTGGATTATTATTCTCATTCTCGTGGGCTAATTTAAGACTATGCAGGTTAACTCTGCAGTGAGGATCTTCACAGTGATGGTTGCTGCTTTTGTTACTGGAATTTTATTTGCTTTCTGCAATTTTTGCATATATGCAGGTGTTTGGAGCTGGGGAAAGAGGATATGAATTTAACTCCCTTTAATACAGTACAGGCAGAAAGAGAAACAAAATAAGAAAATTTTCAAAGGTTATTTCCCAGGAAGTGCCATCCTTTTATACTACTGAGAATGAGAGCTGCAAGGGAATAATCAATAGCACCTTTTTTTTTTTTTTTCTGCAGCAAGTGCCTTTTAGTGAATTAATTCCCATAAATTATTCTTTAAACTTGCCATTTTGTGGTAAATTCATTCAAGGTATCATTATAAACATGGGTGTTTTAAGGAGATTCTTCTATGCTGAAGGTCACCTCTGTTCCTACCTCCCTGAAAGCCCAAAACACTGAAATTTCTCGTTGAATTAGTTAAAACTTGTTATTAGCTGCATTAAAACAGCATGCAGGCATTGCTTAGTTTGATCACTGTTGTGCTGATTTCTCCACATGAAGTGGAAGGTACTACTGATCCTGAATAAAGCCTGGTGAAGTCAGGCAGGCCAGGGCTTTCCTTTGGTCATGCATGGGTAACTATCCTAATATGTTCCCTATGATACAACTGTACTACTAGAGGAAAGCAGGGGAGGTCTTCCTAGTTTCAGCAAATATCTGGCATGGCCAGTGATAATTTGGGGTGCTGGATCCCTTATCACCCTTTTGTGGCTCTTTTTGAAACTTTAATCTGTCTGTCTCAGAAAAGGCAAAGAATGTCTTGGGAAGAGGAAACAATGCTTCTTGTGTTTTCTGTACAGTTAATTCATTTTTACATTGCTGCTGCTGTAATATTCTTATTATAAATTGGCAATAAATCATGTGAGAAGGTGGGGGGGGGGGGAAGGAGTTAGATGCTGCAGTTAATTAGGGAATTGGTCCTGTAATCTGATAAATGGGCTTCAAACTAGGTTCAGGCAGTAAAAGGTAAAGGAGTGGTGCCCTTTTTGTAGTTTCAATATTCTACATCTTTAAACCATTACTCAGTTTGGCACATACCAGCAAAGTTGTAAGTTTCTGTGTGTGTAAAATACTAGGGAGTTTCATGTTTGAAGAGTAGTTTACAGTGGAAAAATTATTTTGGAGGTGCTCTTAGCGCACCTTCCCTGTCAATGTGTAGCTCCTAAGTTCTCTATGCCTCTTTTTCAGCATTATTTGTTTAAAAGCACATGAAGTGGGAAAGTGACCTTGCTGGAAGAGGTACTTATTTCTGAATTAATGCACAGTATCACTTGTTTCAATTGTTATCTATAGTTATAGTCTTTTTCACAAAACTCAGTTGTCCAGTCTTTTACTAAACTGTTATCTAGGGAGCTTCATTGGATGAGATTTTGTATGATAGCAACTAGAATATCTAAGTTTGATTACATTTTCGGTTTTATTACTTTTTGTCCCCCAGTGTAATTCTCTGTGTAACCATCCAATTGTGTTCACCCTTGTTCCAAACAATCCTAGGGGCTCAGAGTTCCTCCTTGGATTGACAAGGAAACCAGCACTCATTTTATGCAAGAGTTAAACATTAAAAAAGACATATTGCACAGGAAATTCTTTTGCTGTGTGTGAAGGTATGGCATTTCCAAACTGAAAGTGTTGTTCTGACTATTCCACCGGTAGTGGAGAGTTATATGAGGCCACTTCCGTCTGCAGGGAATCTGTTTCACTTGCTTGTGGTTCTGGGGCTCATTCAAACACTCTAAAACAAAATAAAAGGAATGGATGTAATAACTTCTTTATGGAAAAGTCATAAAAAGCTACAGGGCCATGTAAACAAATTGGGTCATTTACAAGATGTTTAAGTGATGGATATTCAGTCCAAATTCAAAGGTGTGGATTAGGTTTTTACAGTCATCTTGACTGAATTTTGCCCTCAACAAGATTTTCTTTCTCTGCCAGGAATTCCTTTGACACTACAAATGACAAATTTTCAGAAAAAGTGTTTTCAAACATTTCAGTGCATTCACAGTAAAGCCAAGTGCAGGAGAACAATTCAGTACTGTGATTTGTTATTTTTCTAGGTGAATGAGGAGCCTTTCTTAATCTTCATGGTTACACTGTGAAGCTGTAGTGGAACTTTGTAGTTTTCCCAGGGAAAATCAACTAAAAGACTTTCCCTTCTGGATTCAAACATGCCTGAACTAATTACAAAGCAACCATTTTGGCTCTCTGCTCTGTCAGTATGAATAGGTTTGCACAGAATAGCAGTGACTGTGATCCAAGCTAAGCTGTGTTAGTCACAGAAACGTGTGTTTTATCTCATTGAAGTACTGATCGTCTTATCCATGATGTGTCACCTCACAAGGCCTTCCTGATTTTGTCACTTGTTGGAGAGGAGTGCAAAATATGATAACTACAACTTCTGCATGTTAAGATGCATTCTGTGGGTCATTTATTTGCTTTGATGTAAATATAAGCCTAAGGATGGACAATTTTCTCACATTTGGAGGGGAGGGATATTGGTGTTAGCTACTATGAGGTGCTTCCCTTCTCATGAGATGTGCTTGTTCTCTGACTCCCAAAGCAACTTCAGTTACCTTTCATAACTCTTCCTGCACTAAAATCTGCAGATCATTTCAGAAAGAAAATAACTTCGTGAAGCACAAGTCTGGAGTTAGTAGTAATTAAGTGTACAGGGGTGAAGCCCTCTATTTGTATGTACAGTGCTAAATAATGAACTGTTGATGTAGCTCTCTTGTGCTTGATAATGTGCCTGTGTAACTAACAGTTCTTACCTGGAAAATGTGTATGTGTGATTATGCGGCATTTGAAGAAGACCTTCAGAAAGCGATTAGAATGAAAGTTGCTTCAGACAGTGTCAAGTGTAAAAGGTTTATATGTATATTATTGACAATTTGTGTTTCAAAAATAAATTTGGATTAAGTGGTCTATCTTAATATTTCAAGGCTTCCAAGTCTTACTACTTAGTTGGTCTGTTGTTACACAGGAAGGTTCATACCTACCAACATTTCTGTTGCTTGTGAAGCTATAATGGATCTGAAAGGGAGGTAAAACCTCTTAATTGACAGCTAACAAGTAATGGCTCCAAAACAAACATGATCTCTATAAAAGGGGATTAGACAGTTGGATTTGACCTTGCCTATTGTTTTAAAATATGGCTAAACATTCTTGATGGCCTTGCTTTCTTTGTGTCATTCAAAAATCCCAGGCCCAAGGTGCGCTGCATATTTATAGGCAGACTGGAGTCTGAAACTTTAAATACTGTAAAAATTTCTGCTAAGCACTCACTATATTTCTCACAGTACTTGCTGTATGAGTACCTATGAGAAGTCCCAAAGTACTTGCCTGTGGTGCTAAGGCAATCTTGAGTTCCTTTTGAAATGGAGATTGAATTTGTGACAGTTGAGTCTTTCAGCAGTCCTTACCTCTCTGCCTAAGAGCCTTCATAAAGATTGGCATAAGTTGCTGAGAACAGCCTTTTTTTTTTTCCTTTTGTTTCTTTCTTGGGAATCTTTATTCTATACCTGTTCTCAGTATCTGCAAGAACTGGTATGTGTGTGGGGAAGTGGGTGTCCCAGGCTGAGCCCAAACAGTACTGGCATAGATTTTGAGTTCAATAATTTCCATTTGAAGAGATACCATTGAGATTGTCTTTGATATTACCTAACACCTCAAGAATGCCACACCTCGGCGGAGTATGACAGTAAAGAGAGCTTTGTTGCTTAAATACCTGCCTGATTTGCAACATTTCCATATTGCTTGTGGGGAAAAAGATGGTTTTGTATAGTTGTCAAGTAGAAAGATAAACATGTTTCTAAGTGTGTGCCTGCTTTATCAGCAAGAATCTTACACAACTCTGATGGGCCTCATTTGTCAAGATGCATGTGGAGGTTGGTGTAGAGGTAATACCCAATGAAGTAGCAGTGAAATGTTTCCAAATTGTTACTGCTTTTAACATAGTTAAAAGAAATTAAAGAAAATAAATGAAAACTCTGTAGTTTGAAAGAAAGCAGGGGAATCCAGGAATCTCTTGTTTTAAGTTGGCTTGGGCAAGCAATGGTGAATATTGGAGTTAAAAGTATTTTGACTGAATTTAAGGTTGTCTATCAGTGTGTTAATAGGTCCTAAAACATTTAATAAATTGTGTAGAGTTTAAATAGTAAACTTTTATGTTTACATGGAGATCAACTAATGCTAGGTAACATGACAATATTTATATTTTACTTTCATTTTCTTGGGTTTGGGAAGAAGGGAATCTTTTCTGCTCTTCTGCATGTCAACTGTTCTTAAAATAATTTAATTCCAGGCAATAGAGGCTTTTGAACATGTGTATGCTCAGCCACAGCCAAGCTGCATATTGAGCTCTCTGCTCCATAGAGGGATAACATGTGGCTGAAGAGGGTTCACAGCATCTGGTTTTGGAATTTGTGTGTACCCAGATGCTGCTACTGAGTACAAAATATAGGAGCTCTTGGTTTCTCAGTCCTGATTCCCTAGCCCTACTCTAGGATCTTCAAAACCAATTTTGGAATAGGTAGGAGTTTTTTTGTTTGGCTTTTTTAGTGGTGGTTTTTTAATTAAATTTTTAAGTGCATGGTCATATATTTATTAATAACTAATTTATTAAAAACAAATTTTTATTGCTGTCTCTACTGCAACCCCTTGGCTGATTTAAGACTTCAGAGTCAACTAAAATATAATGATTTTCAGAGGTAGCTGGATTTCTCAGTTACATTTTCTTTTCCATTGTTTTGCTGAATATTCATTACTTTGAAGCTCAAAGTCTACTCTAAAAGGTATCTTGTAACATATAAGATAACATAAAAGCAAGCTGTTATCAAAAATATTAATTTCTGTCCCTGCTTTAGTCAAATCCTTAACATAAAAGCAGTTTCTAAAGTTGCTAATTGCTATAAAGTATGCTATTATATCTACTAGCAATTTATAATGTGTACTAAGTATGCATGCTTTTTTTTATAAATAGTGTGTTACCATACCAGCTGACTAACTGTAATCCCTGGACTTCCCCACTGACAGTGCTTTGGACTGGATAGATGCAAAGATGTATTATGGAATTGTTCCCTAAGATACACAAAAGGGCTTGACCTTGAATGAGGAATTCCATTGAAGCTGGGAAGTGATTTGATCTAGTTAGAATGAAAAAATTACATGATGCACATTTGCAAGATCAAGACCTTGTCATGAATTCAAAGCCTGGAAAAGGGAAACATCTTGATGACTTCTTTTTCAGATTTTTGGCTATGTCCATTAAATGTGAAATTAAACTCAGCAATTGTATTCATGTTTGCTATGGTGGCTGTGCCTGTCTAGCTATAAAAATCATTAACTGCATCTGAATTACTTATCTGCAAAAAAACCAAATAATAATGGTTAAAGTGTAATAAATTTTATTTATGTAAAATAGTGTTTGGAAGATAAAATCTAATCATGTTTTCATATTTTAAGTTTTGTTTTCTTTTATAGCTTTCTTATACTCAATAAGCTAAGGAGTCCAAGCTGTATGCTGTACAACAGTCACAGTAAAATACTCCATTTACTCCATTTGCAGTAAAATACTATGGACAAATATGAATATCTGTGCTCTTGATAAAAATTTGATAAAAACTGTAACAAAACCCCCCATGCTTCTGCCTTTATGGCAAGGGAGAAATGCTCTTTTTGCAATTGGCAGAATAGTTGAACAACATTGAATGCCTTGAAGTATAAGGAAGTGATATATGTTGAGAGGTAAAGACAGAAATGTGAAAGACGTCTGTGTTGAAAGTTAACAATAGAAGAAACTAAGATGTTCTGACAACACTGCATGGAAATTGTTTTTCTTTGTGTCTTTTTTTCTTTCTGCAGTAGAAGAATGAACAAAAGGGCTCCAGCACAGTAGCTCTTCTTTGATGATTACTGAATGGGGTTAATTATTTTTTTCATCCTGTTGTGCATGGGGAGCTTATTTGATACTTCTATATTGTTATCACCTGATTTTTCTATCATGTAGAGGTATTTAAAAGGGGAGTTTGGAAGACTTTTTGCTAGTACAGGACATGAAGCTGTAAACAGCAATGACAGTGGTCAGTTCATAAACACTGCAATATACTGGCTTGGTTTGTCCTCAGCATTACTGACAGCTCTTTTTGATGGGCTGTTCCTCAAAACACAGGGTGTGTTTGCTGTTGGTGGTTTAAACCTGTAGGTAATCAGGGCTCATATCCCAGGGAGTGAACAAACAAACATTCTTTCAGCTGTTACAATTTTTTCATGCTAAAAAACATGAAATTTTTCAGTGTCGCGTAAGCATTTGTATGTCTGATGAACTACAGATAAAGTAGCAGATGCTTAGGCTTTTTATCGATATTGGATTAATAACATGACCAATCTCTATTTTCTTGTGGTTTTTTTTTCTGGTGCACCAAAATTAAGATATCAGACATAGCCTTTCAAATTACTTGTCTTCTGTGTGGCCAGTAAGTGTGGCTTTCAGGGATGACTTTGTACCAATACTCGTCATTATTTTAAACAAGAGGAAATTATAATACTTCTAAAAATCAAGACCAAAGCATTTAAAAAATGAAACCTATGAATGGCAATTGGGAAATTGTAAGTCTCTGAAAAATTATCAATGTATTTACTTTTCTGGCATGTGCTTATGCTGCCGCTGGGAGCTTGATCCTTAAAGCCAGAGGATAGAATGCAACAAACTGCTCAGTGGTACCTTGGCGCCAATATAGGGAATATAGATTCACTGCAACTTTTTTTTTTTTTTTTTTTTTTTTTTTATTCCTGGCACTTTTTAAAAAAATTATTTCATAATGCCTGAAATGTTTCTGAGGATAAATAAAATTGCATCCAAGGCTTCCCTTCTTCTCTTCTTCCTGTTTTGTTTTTTTGGTTTTGGGTTTTTTTTTGGGTTTTTTTTGTTTGTTTGTTTGTTTTTTGGGGGGGGGGGGGGGTGTGTGTGGATATATAAGTTTTGGAATTTTTTTTTTTAAATAAACTGAGCCCTAAGGAAAAAGTGTGTGAACCAGATGGTGGTTAAAGGGGTTTTTTTTGATTAGGAAGGTCAGCATCTTGCACCTGCCAGAAAGATTTTGATCAGAAATTGTTAGATGTGTATATTTATGAGGATGGGGAAAACAGGAGGAAGAGGAGCTTTGGTAATTTCTCTGCCCCTAAGCAGCCCTGGAGCCTCTGGAACCACCTTTAGCAGAAATAAGTTCTAATGGTGGGCATCAGGCTTTGAGTGCTCAGCTGTCATCTGCTTTGTCACAGTTAGAAAAGGCTAGAGGGAAAGATCTTGCATCCTACTGGAGTTGTCTGGGGTACAGACAACTTCTTTCATTCTCTGAAAATGAAAGGTTTGTATTTTGTTTTTAAGGTATGTACCCTTGTTCTTAAAATTCTTCCTGCTCTGGAATTTCCTTCATCTCCACAGCTGAAGCCTTCTGCATGGAATTCAGCTTCTCTGAATTTTATTCCTTTATTAATAGAATATCTGGTACATTGTTTCTAGGTGCAATATTTTCCCCACTTCTTCAAACCTCTATTTACAAATACCAGTTCAAATAAGCAATATTACATTCAAAAGGATTGTGTCCAGAAAATAACTCCCTAAATAGCTTCAGATAGTTACTTGTCTTTTTTAAGGTAAAGTAAAATATTTCTATGTTGTTAATTTCTGAGGTTAGGAATAATTATTTTCTTTTCATAGCTTTCTCATAATTCACTTCAGAATTTTACCATCTTGATCTCTCTGCAGACAGTTATCTAATGGTGATGCCACCTCCAACAATTTTATTCATATGCAATTTAAATATACACTTTTCAAGCTGTAGCTGTATATTAGGCTTTAGGTATGTCAACAACTTTGTTGAAGCACTTGCAGAAATCTTCCAGGATCATGAAGATCTTTTTATTACTGCCTTGAGGCAAAAGTGTTGCCAGGGACTTCATTTAATGACAGTCTCTGTGTGTAACACTTTTGTGATATTTCTTGGTATCATGGCATCGTTCAGGTAGTAACAAAGCATGAGCAGTTGAAAACACAAGGCTGAGGTTCTGTTCTTGTATCTCAGTTGAAATTAGGTTTAGCTATTACCTGAGTTGGCTTTCAAAGAAATACAGAGATGAAGAGGGTTTGAAGACAGTGCTGGTCTTCCATCTGTGTTGGTACTGGAGGGGATGTGAAGGCTCTTCTTTAATTGTTTGTGAGGGTTTTGTTGCTTGTTTTGTTATGTTTTTGCCTTTCTCTCCCCCCATTCATGCTGGAGGTTTGAGACAGTGACTGACATCCCCTATTGCTGCAGGTTAGCACACTGTTCTGACCAAAATGAAATTGGAGAATTGCTTTTGGTCCCCATAAATTCCTTTGTAAACACTAAATTTTCTTGCTTTACAATAATGTCTGCAATTAGAGCAACCTTTTATGAACTACTTTGAGGTCCTTATCTACCATTTGCATCTGTTAAGAATGTAGGTGCTGTTCTGTTGCCCAGCTTTATACAACTTTGTTTTAGTATTTTTTTGAGATATTTACATGGAAGATGTGACTAAATAGTCAATTTTTTAAATTTAATTTTTAACTTGGGGAGACTGTAGGAACCAGGGCTTGAAAACAGAACTAGAATCTTTGAGAAAGAGAAGAGAAATGGAACAGAATTATGGGCAGAAAAACTGCAAAGTTCACTCAGACATGACTCCTGTTCACCAAGAAAAAATTAAATAAGAATTGGCAGTTTACCTTGTAAATATGGATATTTTTAAAGAAGTAAAACTTAATGGTAGGTAGCTTATATAATTAATATTAGGCTGAGGAGAATTCAAGAAAAAAATACTGTTGATTGTGCTCAAAAAGAAGTGCTTTGTATTTGAGATGAAACAATTTTATTAAAGGTAGGCAAGGTAATTAAAGATATGGAATAATATGTGAATTTTGAATATCATCAAGTGGTAATGAGGCCAAAAGGAAGAGATAAGGTTAGGTATAATGCTGTGATCTCAAGACTGTAGATTAAAAGAAAGCACTAGTGAATGAAACCAGTGTGCCAAGGCAATTCCCTGGGAAAGTTCTAGAAGATAACAGCAGCCATTCCAGGCCAAATTTAAGGTATAGTTGGCTCAGTGTGCTTTGCTTGACATACCCAGTAAGAAATGTAACAATGATTCACTGGACTATTCTCCTGCCTTACAGTGTTGCAGGAGTCAGAAATGTGTACAAATTGCAGGCAGAATTTGGGTGTTTGATAGCCCAAGGGATTTTTGACGTATGAAAACTTTTTCTATTTACAGTTTCTAGTGAGAAAGCTTAACCACATAAGTGATAAATATCTTATTTTGGTTGTTTCATGCACACTGTTGGATCATTTTATTTGGTATCATCTTGCTCTTTGGTTTTGCCTATGATTTTTAAGTTTGATCAGCTGTTGTGGAACCTCAGCTAGTAGCTGCTCCAAGCCTTGTACCTGCCACACTGTTCTGTGGAGTGTTTGTGTTTTCCTGTAGCAAATATGCATGTCTATGTGCAAAAAATGCACAAAAAGTATGTATCTTCTGGTATTTCAAGTATTAAAAAATACTGGGAAGCAGTATTCAAGATATGAGAAGACCCTGGATTTACACAGTAATAGTGCTTTCTCTAGCTTTCCATGCTTTTGCCTCAAGTTCCTAATATTCAGGTTTTCCTCTCAGATGTGTAGTCCTGTCCCAGTAGGACAGACAGCAGCTCTGCACATGGGAAAGATGCTCAGAAATTGCTTTGTGTTGTGCTCAGGTCTGGAAGTGATAGAGACTGCAGTGACTCAAAACTATAAATTTCACAGGATCAACACATTTCAATGTTCCACTTCAAGTATATCATTGTTAATATGGGTAAAAGATGCTGTAAATCAGGTGGTGACTGTAAAAATTGAAAGTAAACTTTCACAAGTGTTTTTTCCTAGTGTTAGGTTGTGGTGTCAAGTGGTGTTCTGTTTGTTTTGGCCTTGGTTTCCTTCCCATAGACATTTTTTTCATTTGTAAACCTTCATGGCCAGAATCTATTCCTCCATTATGCCTCTGCCTAAGAGCAGAGACTTAAGGGTTTGGGGTTTTTTTAGTCCTTGCTGATTTTAGATCCTAGTTTGAAGGAAAACCTGCCCCTGGGGGTAAGCTGGTTCTTCAGTGTGGCCAGTGTTATTAAGATATTGCAAAGGAGTTGCTGGTCTCCCATCCTGTTCCTTTCCCTATTTTAGACTTGAATTTTATTTCGTTAGGGTTGAGTTTCTCTCATGAGGTAGCCCCACCTTTGTCTACCTTGTGTGTGAGTAGTGATTGATTTCCACTCCCCCCTCCTCTTTAAACAGAATATTTTCTAGGGTTTCTTGCATGAAGAAAAAAAACATATTTTAGAATACCAGATGCTTCACCTAACTATCTTTCAATTTTTGCTTGAGTCAGCATTTGGATGCCATTCTGCATTTAGGAATGGGGTTTTTGACTGCAAGCAAAAAAAAATATATATTCTTAGAAAAGTAGAGAAAAATATTTTAGAAAAATAGAGAACTTGTGTACCTCTGGTTTGTTCTGTGCTCTGAAGTTCCAGTTCTTATGCATGGAATAAATAACACCTGCTCAAATGTTAATCCTCCCTAACCTCATCAGGTAGAAATGACCACATAAGAACTAGATGCTTATTTTCTAGTAGTATTTTTAAAATCTGCAGTAATGAAAAATGACACAACACTATTTTGTTTAAATTGTCAAATTGAAAGTAACCTTCAAATTTACCCTGGAAAATTATTTGTAATTTATTTTGAGATGATTTAGAGGAATAATTTTCAAGATTGCCTTTTATATTTAGAGAGAACCTAGCAATTGAACTATTATTTGTTTTGGTTTTTTCTCTCTAATAGATTTTGGGAGAATGAATGAATTATGCAATCATGAACAGTCTGATACATGCTCTGCTGAAATTTGGATGACCCTGTGAAGTCAAGCCTGTAGTGAACCAAGCCTGGTTCTTGGTAGGCAGTGCTAAGAGCAGGGACTGGTGTCCCTGAGGATGGTCCAGTGCCATGCTGCTTGCCAGGGGCTCTTGTCTGCTGGAAACCCTTCCCAAGGGAAAAGCTGCTTGCTGTGAGATTTATTTCTTGGTTGCTGCTGGATCCAGTACTGATCTCTTGAGCCTTTTCCCCAGGTCTCCTGTCTCTGCCTTAGGAGGGTGTGAAGGTATTGGGGGAGGAATGAGAAGAAATAGATGTTTGGAACACTGACTGAGAAACACGATTCATATTTGGGCAACATTTTCTGACCTTATTCACTGCAATAATTAGACGTTTATCAAAATACAGGCTGAAGTGGTACCATGCCAGACAAAATGTAATAGAAATCTCAGATCAAGTTGCTAGTAGTTCCTTTTCTGGCTTGCTTTCAACTGTGCCTGTGAGCGCAAAGGAATGGCATGTATTTATACGTTTGTAAATAAGATCCCACACATTTTCCGCTTGAGAACATGCACTCGGACCTTTTATGGTCAGGAAGGGGTGTTGCCCTCTGTCTGTGAGCTGCCCAGAGAACTACACATTTCCAAGTATGCAGTTCAGAAACTTACAGCTAATACTTTGTAAACTTTGGTTTAAATAAAGAAGTTTAGGGGATTAAAGGCAAAAAATGTAATTTTTTTTTCTTTTTTTTCAGTAGTAAAATACTTTAAGATAAACAAATAGGTTTTAAAGTTGATGGTTTTTGCCAACCTAATTTGCCTTATTCAGGTTTACTTATAAAAATACACTTAAATCAAGCTGTCATGACTATATGTCTTCTTTTCAAAATGTCTGTTTATCAAGACTCAGCTGATAATGTCTTTTTAAAATATCTAAAACTCTTTCTAGATACACAGTGTCAGTTGATCATAATGGAACAATAGTATGTAGCAATAATATTCTTAGGAAAAAACCTCACAAACCAACAAAAATTCACCTAGATGAAATGGAAATATTTCAAAAATATTAGTTTCCTGCAGGCATATTTCACCTATCAAAGAAATTTTGATTCAATTTGAGTGATCTCCAGCCCTGTAAGATGAATGCAGAGCATTAAAATGTCACTGTCAAAAAGTATCATTGTCTTGAGAAGGCACAAATAAAATAATTTACTTGTGTAGCAATTTAGCTGCAGAGAGCATAATAAATATGTGCTTTCTTTTATGTGAAATGGCATAGTGTTTTAGGGAACCTGTAATGTGCCCTACAAAATGTATCCAGGTGGGGTTTAATTTTCCATCAACTCTTTTGGAAACTGCAAATAGTCTGAAGATATAGGACAGTTGGAAACACTTGAAATTTGTACAAGAGCTAGACAGTTTTTAGTTCTTACGCCATGATGCACACAGTACTCCACTCTGTTTTATACTAAAAATTTTTAAATAGGTTTTCTTAAAAGTGGTTACTTTCTGTCTGAAAAAAAAGGCCTTTAATACTTTCTGGATAAGAAAAATGACAGGAAGAAGAATAATCACATGTTGAATTCTAAAAGGGGTAGGTTTCAAAATTCCAACTCAGTTTCCCAAAGATGCATTGTACCATGTGGATCTTTGTACAGTGAGATGGGAGAGTTGCCATAGAGGTGTTTTTTATTTCAGGACTGCTTAATTAGGTCAAAGTAAAATGACAACAAACTGAACATTGTAAAGACATGTTTCATATGTATCATATATTTTCAATTGTAGTGCTTTTAGGTGTTCTAAACATTCAGTTTCAAATCAAGATAAAGTCTTTGGGAAGCTGGGTTTTTTTTTCTACTCAGAAAAGATGAATTGCATGTAATATCCACTTCCCTTTCACTTAGGCTCCCTTTGGTCATACCGTTCTGCAAAGGCAGAACTGGTGCAGTTAAGTTCTCAGAGGTCTAAATTTGCAGTCAGTGGAGACATCCATAAAGAATTTGGCTTAAAAAGTTTGCAAGTGGGCTGTAAGTTCTCAGAATCAGTCTGTACAAGTAGGAATTCAGACAATTAAGATTACCTTGCAGAGGCTTCCATACTATAGGGAGCTTTCTCTCCAAGGTCATGTTCTTGCATTGACTGGTGCTATGTAATCTTCGAAAATATGTAACCCTACCATAGATGAACCAAGGAAGTAATTCCTATTCCAAAGAAGTAAAAATCAGTGGCATAGCAGAGTTTCTAGGGCACTTGCTCAACTTAAGTCTTTGCTACTTTGTGTAGGCTAGAAATCCCAGTGCCACTAGTTAATTAGTGGTGTAATCCTGAAATTTGCTCAGCCAGAGGCAAGCAGAGCTATTATTTAAGTGGAAATAAGTGAGCAGGATTAAAACAGAGAAAATTGGGCCTCAAGGGGATCAAGTGTATTCTTAGAATTCAATTGTTGTCACTTAATGTGTTTAATTATCTCTCGATTCACAGGGCATGCCATGTGCAATTAACTGGAGATACAAATAACTAATCCACAAATTTTTTAGTTAAAGCTGCCTTTTGATGTTAGCCTAAACTGTCTTCTATGAAGTATTACTCTAGAAACCAGGACACCATCTTTTTATTTTCCTGTCTTCTTTAGTTTTTGTTTCTCCTGCTTCCTTATATCAGTTTAATTACCTTTTGTGCTCTTTTCCCATTTCTGGCTGCCTATGGTGGTTATTGGTATCATTATATGGTATGGGTTATTTTCTCCTCTGTATGATTTTGTAGTTGATGTTGGTTAGTGATGTCGTTGCTGAAGGCATGAGCTGGGTGACTTCTCAAAGGTCTTATCGACCTCTCTTTCCTGTGATTGCGCATTAAACTTGTTCCTCAGTTAGCCATACTCAGTATCACGAAGCTGATTCATGTTTCAGGTGCGAATCACATGCGTGACTTACTAGACAGGAGCTGATTCTCCTGTGTTAGATACAAAGTGAGTGCTTTGATCCTGATCAGGAAACTCTTCAGGGGGACTCTGTGCTGAAAGATCAGCTGCTGCTTCAGTGCATTGCTAGGTTGGGGTCAGAGTGTGGAGTATCTTGTAGATTCAGATCTGTTTCTTCTGCTCCAGTGACTAGTGGTAGTTAAACTGTAAAGGATGATAAAATAAGGTGTTTTGATGTAACAGCCTGTGCATTATAACTGCATACTCAAATTTGCCTACAAAATAGTAATTTGAATCTGACTACCCATGGAAAGTATGAGATTTCATATTAAATTCAAGAGCCCTGTTGTTTTGCATCTCATCTGTGCTTTTTAATGGGCTCTGTGCATGTAACATCAGTTTTTGCTCTGAACTACACAAAAATTTGTTTGGTTACTTAAAGGCTACCTCTTGCTTTAAATGATAACGAACCAGATGGCATCCTCTATTTCCACTGAATCTGAAAACATGGTATGGAGGGAATAAAGGAACAAAACTCTACAGTTGTGGAATCATCAATGAAAAGTGCCAAACACAAAACCTTTCTGTGATTCAAAACCTTGTTAAAAATTCTGGCAGCTCTTTCCAAACTAAGCTGACAGGAAAGCTGTATTTGTAAGCCTGGAATATTTGTGGGAGCTATGGTTGTGATGGCACCAAATGGTTAAAATTCAGTCTTTATTTTCAGATATCTTCACCTTTAAAGCAGCAGGTCATTAGTTTTTATATTCCATGGTTGTTGGTTTTATATCTGGAATTAGGAGAGGAATAATTCCTAGCTGTCAGAGCTCTGAAATTGTTTGCACCATCAAAAAAGCTTAATGCAATTTTTGTGATGGCCATGAATGCAGTGTTATTGTTCTTCCCAACAGAAATGTGATCTGCTTTTAAGTACAGCTTCAGGATAGTCTTAACAGTCTTTTTATTGTCTTTATGGTTAGCTATCAGAAGCCTTGTATTTGATTGAGTAGAAGGTAATCCAAAACCTTCCTTAATAACAGGAAATATTTGCCATTTCACCTCCAGTACAAAAGAATTCATGTTTGCTGAAAAGCTGGGTCCTTCTAAAGGTCAAAACTGTGGAGCTGTTGCATCCTCTGCTTTCACAGCTCCTCTCAGTTTTGTCTGTTTAGAGTCAACCTCTTTTGCATTCCCACCAGATAGTGATTGGTTTGGAGTTTTGTGGTGTGGGTGGGCTTTTTCTTACTGTGTGTGGGGTTTTTAATGAGATGCAGAAAAATGGTATGAAAATAGGATTTTAAAGGTTTTGGACAGGAAAATGGAAGTCCTGTTTTTAAACTGATGAGGCAGGGAATGTGACACTGAGTGTGGTATTACTAAGTTAGACTCAGCTAAAGTTGATTTATTGCCAATTTTATATTTGTAATAGTATACTCAGTTACTGCTCAAGTTTAGGGCTAAGGTTGTTCATTTATTAAAATTGTAGTGAAACAGAAGAATATTTTGGAGCTGACATAATTCAAAGTTGAAATAATTGATGGCAGCATTTTCTTTGTCTTCCGTTTTTAGAGTGCATGCAATTCACAGAATAGAAAAGGTAAGTTTTTGTTATATTTTAAGGAATTTGACCTTGGCTGGAATGTTTACTTAAATTTCAAGGTTTTCCAGGGTTTTTATCCTGCAGTTCTGGCCTAGGTAATTATTGTCATTTGTGTTTATCATCTATGACATCACAAAATGACTTTCCTATCTTTGGTGAGATGGGAGAGCATAAAAAAAAATGTCTTGATACTCTTCTTATTAGTAGTTGCTGACTTCCCAAAAACCTTGGCTCCTGTGTATATCCAGAAATACTCTGCTCCTGGTAAGCTGAGCTGATGCTTTTTCATCATATGAGCTGTCTCCAAATGCAGATGATGTTTTATTTTGCTGAACTTCCCAGATGACTTTTAATTGAGTATTAGTCTGTACTTTATTTACATTTACATACATATGGTCTTAGAAAACTACAATGGCCATACCTCTTTCTTGCAGTAAAGAAATCTGATGTTCTTTCCTCAAGCTTAGCACATGATGAGACAGATGCAGGACTTTATCAGAGGGATTTCAAACCTTGTGCCTGATTTTCCTGGAGAAAAGCTGTAGCATGGCATTTCAGGATCCCTCCAGGAGCATATAAGTTTGTAAATTTGAACACATCTATGACTGAGTAGAATTAAAATATGACTTAAATAGTCCTGATGTTTAAATACCTTAAGACCTTCGGGAGGAGTTTTTAACTTGCAGATCTGAGTAGATCAGCTTTGAGTGGAGCACTGACTTCTCTGAGAGAAGAAGGACTTATTTCAAAGCAAAACTCCCAAAAAGCACATCTTATTCCCACTATGGGAAGAAGATGGTTTTTTCCCTTGAGTCTGCATTAAGTCTTTTCATGGTACACATACTGATTTGAACTGGGATGAGTGTGTGGTTTGTTGTTCTCTAAATAAAGTTTTTCTTTCCAGGAGCCTAATACAGGCTTTCAGATTTGTTTGGAAACCAGACCATGTGCCAAGCATTTAGGTATGATGGTGATCATGAGATTTTTTTTTTTCTTGTGACTTCCCTTTCACATTTTCATACTTTGAATGTACAATTTTTATATGGTTCTTCTAAAAATTGTAGCTTCCTTTTTTTTTTTTGTGAAAAACCCAAGCCAATCAGCAAACAAAACCAATGAACATACCCTGTCACCCCAAAAAACAAAGCACTTGCATTTGTCTAGCATTATTTTTAGTAAAAGTAAAATTTACGCTTTTGATTTAGGTTGTTCTGTAAATGAATGCTAAACTGTGGAAAGAATAGTCTGTGGTGAGGAAAAAAAAATCACAGATCTGTAAAACATGGTTTTAAGATCTCAGTTTTCAAGGAGCTTATGAAAATGCAGTCACATTGATAGGTTTATAGTATTTTAAACATTAGTCTTTGATAATCCACATTTCAATATCAGTAGATAGTAAGTATTGCTGTTGGTGAGATGCATTTATTTTTATTTTATTCTGTTTTCTAAATAGAAACTTTAAAGAATAGCTGTGCTCTATTCAGAGATTGTCAGTCACTTCAGCTTCTAGACCTCATTTCACCATTATTCTCTTCCACTCTAACCTCTTTTTTTTCCCCTTCTTGTTTGCATAAACCCTACAGTGAAGTGTAACTTGAGGCCCATTGACTGTGAGATTTCCAGAAATCTGTTTTGCAGCTGACCCTTTGTGCTTTGTTAAGAGTAAAGCTAAAATACAAAACTTAGAGAATTTTGGCTGTGTAACAGGTAATAAATATAATTAAAGCTTAATCCTTGAAGTATTTTAATATCTTCAGAGACTCGGGTATTTCAAGAACTCATCAAATTTACAAGAGAATTTGATACAGCTTTGGTTTCTAGTAACAAGCAAGCAAAACATATCTATGAAATAGAGTATTTATCACAATTTGATAATGTGAGAGTGTGAAATAATTATTGATATTAGGCTTTATTGATACTTTTTTGAAAGGTATTATAGATTTGAATGCAAAATAATGAGACCCTCTTGTTTAGAGATGTAGTGGATCTTATTTTTCTGTTGTATGAACATAATGTAATATTGAATGTGAGTCTTGTAAACTCACAAATTTAAATGTGAATAAACAGTATTATACATTATCAACTTCAGTATTCATAGCAGCTGGTGGACAGACCTACAAAACAGATACTTTGAAAGTTGTGATTTGGTGGCTTTTTGGTGCCCTGTTTTTGTTCTCACAAAAACCCATTCTTGGCCTATCTAAGTGGGAGGAAAGTCAACTGAGGCAGTTCTGAATTGTGGCTTTTGAGATTCTAATTTTGTAGTTAATATGATGTTAGAAATGCACCAAGTTCAGCTGAACTCAAGGTTGGGGTTGACTGTCATAGTGTTATCCCAACTTAAAACTGAATTTAGTTGCTACAAATTTTGAAAGCTCAGTGTATCTATAAATAAGAGGGTTTTGCAACTTCTCATAAAAGTGATGGGTAGCTTCAATTTCCAGTTGTTGCTTTCATGTTGTTGAGGTTTCTTTGATGTAAATATCACTGACTTCTCAGATATTTTACATGGTCCTTTTTTTTTCAACATACAAGTTAATACCAACACTGTTGTCTCATTTGGTCTGTTTTGTAAGTAGAAAAGTAGACTGTTACTATGGTGGTCCTATTAAGAACTGGAGCATGGATAAATATGTAGATTTTCAGTGTCCATAAAATTCTAATTTCTTGATAGGTATATGAAAAAATTTGAATTTTCCCATGATCAGCTTGATGAAAGCCATTATATCTGAATTCTTATGGAAGCCACGTATTACAGAAACTCATTGTATCATACCATGAAAGGAAAGTTATTTTGCTTTCAATTGAAGAGAAGTTAAACCAGAGAGATAGGTGTAAAATTTAAAAGCTTTTTAATTTAGCATCATAGACATGCTGTCAGCATTAAAATACTGCGTTGGCATGAGAGAAAGGTGAATGTTGTCCCCCTGCATGTGAAGCAGTGCAGCACTGTACTGTTCAGTCTTTGATCTCCTCTGCAATAAAAGAGGAAGGAGACCCTGTTGGGCATGCATATCTTGGCAGAACCAGCCTCTGATCTCCTGCAGACAGCTTTACACAACTAGTGGGATCATTCAAAGCCTATGGAGTCAGTCCCAGTGAAATGTCTGGCTAAGAGCTTATAGGATCAGACTTCACTTGTAATTGCTAAGCTGGTAAATTGTGATTGAGTTCTAGATGTGTGAATCTAGAAGATATCTTGTCTGCTGCGCTCTGTGAGGTCATGCCTACCCTACCAGGTTAGGTGGGAAGTGAAGAAACAGTTCAGAACACCTGTCATAAAAGGTGTGATGCTAAGAATGGGATGAGTTTCTTTTTCTCTGCAGGAAGATGATTTGACTAAAAAACTGAATTGTTATGTTTGGTGCTTCCTGTTGACTTGATTGTTACCTTTTCGAAGTTAGTAGGCTTTGCAGTGTGGCTGGAGTCCTGAAAAACTATCACTTGCTTTGGTGAGAAACCACTAAATAAGTAGAGCTGTTTACAAATTACACAATGTTTTTGCATCTACAAAATAAATCTTAGGACTCTCATCTTCCCTCTTGTGTCTGTTCCATCACCTCTTCATGTTTCCTATTTTCCCTTTTTTTTTTTTTTTTTGTGCCATTTTATTACTTAAGCTCACACAGGTGGTCCTTTCAGGCTATAAAAGTAGTTGCTTGACCAATATAAAGAGACTGCCTGAATAATGCTGGTTTTTACATTTAGGACTAATCTTGCTTAGAAGCCCTTACACAGGGTTTATGCAAGAGAGCAATAAATTATATGTAACTTGTAAAACATTCTGGGATACACATGGGATATGAGACCAGTCAGCAGCAAAAATTTTCCCATGAGTCGTATGTTTCTAAGGTATCTGGCAAATTGGTTCATCAGTCTTTCCTGTTTACCCCTCAATTACGGGGATAGTTTACTTTACATATTATTTTTTGGGGTAAAGTTTGTTGAACAGTCCTCAGGATCATGTGACCAGTGCCTGATGGAGTTCTGTTTCCAACCCATAGCTTTTCTGGCTTGAAAGGGGGGGGGAAAAAAAACCCCCGAACAATTTGTGAAGTTATGTTAAGCATGTTACTAATTAAAGCAACTGTACAAAGTGAATGCATGGGACAAATTTATAATATGTATATTCTGTGGCCCATGAGTTTAAAATCTGATTTTTTGTGCTTCTACATTTTACTGTCAGTGAAATATGTATTTTTTAAAATAGACACATTCTGAAAACTGTTCTTCATATGCGCTAAAAATAATGGGAAATTAAGAAACTGTGCTGATGGAATTGTCTTGCAGTATGGAATAGGGTGGATGAATGAAAAATCAAGAATAGTGATAGCAGACTGTGAAAATCCATGAAACTGGCAACAGTAGCAGATCTTGCTACTTTGTTTTATGCACAGCTTCTCATTTTGATTGTTGGCCCATCAAGAGGCACTGTTGCAGTTGCCTGACTCTGGTGGGCCTTGAGAGATACAGGTTAGTTTTTTAGTTAGCACCCAAGCAAAAATAAAGTCAAACACTCTGAAGTGTGTGTGTTTAAATTGACCTGAAAAAAAAAAAAAATCTATTTTTACTTTGTTACTATGAATAAGACTTGGGTTTTGGGCAAAAATGTAACAACAGAAGGCCTGGATTTTTTTTGCTTGGGGGTATGTGTTTATATACATATATATATATATATATATATATATATATTTAAAGCATATGAATTATGCATTTGAGCATATGTATATGAAATATTTTTATGTGAAATGCTGTAACAGCAAAACTTGGTGTTTAGATGATGACTTTGAAGGAAAACCTTTGAACTTGTCTAGAATCAAGCTAAGTTTTTAAAAATAAATTTGGTCAAGTGACAGGTTATGTACAAAGTGCTACAAATTTTGGGATGCACATGTTTGTGCGTATGGTTGAATCTTTGTTTTTGTATGTTTGTAAATACATAACTAGCAATCATTTTGAAATTAAATGTTGTAAACCATTCCATTCCAGATTGGTTACAAAATACTAATCTCTATCCCTGTAAAAGTAGGAATTTACTGGAGGAACATGGGCAAATCTTTAGCTCGAGAAATCTGAGCAATGTCCATGTAATATTGTGCATGCTATTTAAATAATCCATGAATTAGTCACACATTTATCATCTTAACATTGTGCTATTCAAAACTTCACACTGTACAGCAAACATTGAATCCTATAAACATTTTTCCTAAAAGCTAATATATGAGAAGGCTTACTGAGACTTTTTTTTTAAGAGAAAAAAGGACACTAAACCCACAAAATCCAGCAGAATAGTGAAAGGTTTGTTAAGAATATTTTGAACTGGTTTTAAATTTTTATATGTCAGTATTAATCTCAGCTTTCACTAAAATGCCATTGTCGCATTATGTACTCCATTACTTAGGATTTAGATCCCATACTGATATGATGTGGAAAGCATAGAGATGACTCTTTCCCAGGAAATAAAAGGGTAGGGTTTTTCTTTTTTTTCATTGTTCTCTACTATGCTTGGGTAAGATTGCTGCTTTGTGATTGCAGCATTTTCAGCATTTACCTGGATGAATCCTGTAGCTCAGTGGCTGTATCTGACCTGACACAAGCAGTCTCATGAGCTCTGGGAAGAAAAAACAGTTACAGGTTTGTGCCAGGTATTATAAATAAAGCTGAATTTCTTGCCAATAGCTGCAGTGATCAGTTCTTTCACACTGTGTAGTGACTGCAGTTGCATTATATGTGGGTTCTGTGAGGATGTTTTAACTGCATGAAAATCATCCTGAAGACTTCAGAATACCTGCTTCATTGTCAGATAATCATCACAGTGGACTTGTTAATTTTCAGGCCTAATTAGATGCCCTGAGAAGTATCTGTCTCCTAATTAGTGTCTGTGACATAAAATCTGCAAAGTACTACAGGTATAATAATGGGTATTTATCTTTTTTGAGCTGGTGCTTTTGTAGCCTGCTCTGGCTCCTCAGCAGCCCTTTCTGAAGACTTCCCATGAAAAAGGCCAGAAGCAGTGCCTAGGATACCTGGCTTAGCCTTGCTATCTCAGTAGCTTTCAGTGAATAAACAGCATCCTTGTCACCTTTGCAGAATAAAAGGTGGCATGAGTATCCTGCTTTAAAGCTTCTCTTTTTTTGGGCTGTATTAAGAGTTAAACCTGGTGACAGAGTTTCAGGCTTGTTGCAAGGACATAGTGGCAGTGCTTTGTTTTTCTTTACCATTTTTTGTAATTATTTTACTTTCTCCTGAAATTTATAAATGTGATAATTTCAGTGTCACTCACTGTAACAGTGCCTGTACTATATCTCCCACTAATGATAAAAAGATTGGGAATCTCTATACTTGACTACTGTATTGATGACAAATTTCCGACTATTGAAACATATACCTCTTGATTTTAGCCTGCATTTCATGTATTAATTCATATATTCATGTGAAATTTGAGTTAATTGTTTTACTGCAAATGTATAGCACGTATATGTATTGGCCTGAAAAACTGCTTCACTGGATGTGAAGCATTTTCTTTCCTACCTTACACCTACAGAGGACCCAGTTTTTTGGTTAGTTGTTGGCTTTTTGTTTGGGTTTTTTTTGAAGCTGCAAGTAACTTCAGACTAGTAGTTTAAAAACCAAATAAATAAATAAACAAATAAACCCCTGTCAGCAGTGTACAATGGTTGTGGACATAGAAAATACACCTTGGTGCCTGCTGAAGTCACTGAGAATCTTATCCTGGACCCAAGTGAAGCAGTGATCCTCATTATACTTCTTTGGACCTCAGAACACGGCTCTGACCAAGGAGTCCCTCCTTGTGTGCGCCTCAGGAAACAGAGACAAAGAGTATGTTTCTTGAAAACGTTTTCCCCTTAAAAATCCAAAGAGGTCTTTTTTTGTTAAACAAAGCTGAAAGGATAAAGATGGCATTTATATATGTGCATTTAGTGGGTAGCCTTTGATAGGCAGCGGTGCTCAGCTCCCTTGTTCAGTGTGTTGGAGGTGACTTCTTTGACCAGAGTATTGTAATCAGCTGTTTCCACAGCAGAGACCCACCACGCACATCTTAGTACCAGGCCCCCTGTGGAGAAGCAGTGGTTGAGTGCGCTGAAGTGGTGGATTTAATCTCTGCATAAATCTGAAGTTCTGTAGGTAAATATTTCAGCTAAGCTCTGGCTCTGTGCTCTCCTCCTGCAAACAGAGGATTCTCTCACTCTGCTGCAGCGAGGTGTGTCTGTGGTGCTCCTCGTTAGCCAGGTCGCAAGTTCAGTGTTAAGCTGCAAAGTAATGTGTTCTGTTTCTTCATAACACTGTATTTTCATCCATCCTTGTTCCAGCTGCTCATTACTCTTTTCCAACAGCCTATAGCACAGGATTTCAGGGATATCTTTGTCTGCACCCCTTCACCCCATAAATTACTTTGCTCAAGTAATATAATGGGCAGTGTTGGTGTTCAGTAGCATAGTTACTTGGAGAATTTTATGAGGCTGCTTACTAGAGGTTTGGTTCTAAGTCCCAAAGTGCTTAAAATGAATTAGGCTGAATTCACAGCAGGAAAAGATTCCAGATAAAAATGTGTTAGCAAGTGGTGCTGTGGTGGTTGAGTTTGGTCCCTATGACTTCCTGTATGGAAGGATTTTGACAGATAGGGAATATGTGAGAAAGTGATATGGAAAGGAATGTAAGAGCTAATCAGGGAGCATGAGAAAAGAGATTTCAGTTCCTTTACTGTGGAGGAATGGCAAAATGAAAGAAATGGGAGATAAAGAAGCACCGATGCAGAGATGATAAATACATCTTCTTAGGAAAGGCAAGATAATGGATAAACTGGGATGACTAGGATAAAATTGCAATTGGTTGAGATAATTTGGTGTCATTCAACTTAACCTGTGGTTGCTGTAGGTCAAAACATTTGATCTGGAAAAAGCAGATATGTCGCTATACTGCAAAGCAGCTCATTTTCAGGGCTCATTTTGAGAAGATGAAATAGACTGTTGTGCTAAAAAGACATTTTAGACATTGGTGCATATTTCAATGTCTTCATATTACAAATACAATTAAGCCTGTTTTTTCTATTTAGACCTTTTTTCAGAAATTAAATACCAATTTGATGTGTACATAACTTACCTCATTAATATTATATTTGATATTTTTAAACAATTTGATGTGTACATAACTTACCTCATTAATATTATATTTGATATTTTTAAACAATGTTATTTACTCTCCATTGTAGTACATACTGAAGTTTTCTGTATAACACAGATTTCTAAAGCAGAATACAGTTTATAATTTCCTCAGAATGTCAAGTACAATCCAGTTATTCTCGGTAGTAAGCAAATGTGGCTTTTTGGTGCTGCAATGTGTCTGTTAAAGTTTCCCTAATGCAGACAACCTGCTATTCTGATGTATCTGTATCTTTCCTAGATATACTTCGTGTGAGGGGACATCTTCCATGTCCCAGTCTTGGATTATGGCAAAATGTTACCTCAGAGTTACATTCATTCACTTAGACTTTTAGTCTTGAAAGACTCCAAGGATCATCTAATGTAAACTAATCATCTGTACTAAAGCAAAACATTTTGCTGAAGAATTTATATGCAAAAGAAGGATTTGGAAGACATTACACATATATGTATGTATATTTTTTAGATGTATATTTATATCTAAAGTCTTCCTTAAGGAAAGTTATTTTTCCACAGGATGACTTTTCTTTCAAAGCAATAATTCCTATTAAGGGTGTCATGTTGTTGCTATATGTTCATACAATATGTATAACAAGAAATTCTGTATAAGCTTCTTATGTGTAAGAAGCAATCACAGAATCATATAGGCTGGGAAAAAAACCTCTAAGAGTAAGTCCCACCCTTGACTGGTCACTACCTTGTCAACTAGACACTAAGTGTCACATCCAGTTGTTCTAAAAACAGTTTTAAAACTGTGAACATTGAAGTATTGCTTAGACCTAATGCCTTGCTGTGAATTTTTGCTTTATTTTTTAGTGGGTGTATAAGGGAAGGATAAGTCAAAGAGCTGCCCAAATTCATACTCCTTAAAAGTTTCAATTATTTTTAGATAGTGGATTGGAAGAGAGAATACAAATAGGGCAAAAGGGCAAAAAAAAATTTTTTTTTTTCTTGTGTGTCTTGTGGATTCTTGAATTTTAAATGTGCAGTGTCCACATAAATTCTTAGAGCCTCTACCTTAAATTTAAGCTTTTTTGAGGCTTACCCATGATGACTTTTAGGATGGATCCTTAGCTCTTACTGTGGTATAGAGCAGTAGAAAAAGTATTTTTAGTCAAACAGCTCCTCACCATCTCTGTGACTGGATGTCCTGTATCTCTATGTTGAGTATTCTACCATTGTAAGTTTTAGTGGTTAAGAAGTAGATTATTTTTATAGAAGTAACGCATTTGATGCCTCAGCTTGTTATTTTTAAGTTGGATGATCTTTTTTGATAAATTAATCCAACTCTATCTTTAAAGCAACAGATTTTTTTTTAGTTTATTTTGGTTTTTTTTGATGTCTGAAATTCCTTTAGCAGACCAGAGGGAGATGAAAAGTGTAGAGAAGGTGAATAGGCACATAATGAATATTCACATGCAATATTGAGTTAGGAGGAAATTCAAATTCAGAAGTGCTGACTTCAGTTCACTTAGATCTGAGATGGGTAAGGCTGAAGCACAGTGGTAAGACTGCGTTATGATTTCCTGGTATTGTAATCAGAAAAAGAGGTGGAAAATGTGTGCTGCGAACTGTGAAGACCGCAAAAGCAATACTTACAGTAGAATCAAAAGTGAAGAATTTCTCTGAATATTTTTTTCGCAGAAAGAAAGATAAAAAAAAATTGAGTACCTGGCAGCCAAGAACCAAGAAATAAATATAGAAGATGAAAAGATCACTTTGATAGCACTGGACCACAGAAATTCAATCCAAGGAAGAACTAGTGAAAACAGTGGTGTCAGAGAGGACTGTGGAGCCCTGTGGTAGCAAAGAAAGACTTTTTCAACTTCCAGAGATGCTGGGCAGTTTTAACTACCCTTGTCTAAAGTATGGATCTCCAATGAGATTGGTTTTGGAGCTAGATACTGTTATGACTTGGATAAAGCTCAAAGAATAGTTGCAGAGTTATTTATAGCGAATTATGAGCTGAAAATGTGTATTTTAGCTAAGCAATACCTAAGGCAAATGTAATAAACCTTAGAACAATTGAAATTGCTTCAGTTCTGGGGAAAAAGGAAATTTATTTAGGTGGGTGTGAGCAGAAATGGTAGCTGGACAGACAGGAAGAAAGAAAAAAAACCGAGACATTATTATGAGGAATAAAATGCAGATTGAAAAAATACTTGAAATTATGTGGTAGTTTTCTGAGTGAAATGGAAAATCTATTTACTGGAGAAATTTGCAGCCGCACATGCTTTTCTTCTGCTTTTTCTCCTTGTTTCCATTTTGCCTGACAAGAAATAGGAGGGCAGCTGTTGTTCTGCCGTCTGAACTTGCAGGGGGACAAGTTCAGTTGTCTTTATCTCAAAATATAATGATGTATTAATACTTGGCACTTCACCTCCTCAGTCTGCAGAACAACCCATAGCTATTTAAAAAGGCCTGGAGAACTTTTTAAATAGCTATGGACTTAAGGTCCACTCTTAAACAAATGCGGTTCATGCTGTCAGTGTCCAGCAGCTTGAAAAGTGACAAATTGTCGTGCTAGTTTGCTGAATGCACCTGGGAAGAGCTGAGGTTGTCGAGTGATGGGTTGAAGATGCAGGTTGCACTTTGCTCTCAAGACTGCCAAATGATTGCATGTATTTTTTCAAGCTGCACAGCAGCAGCTCTGTGAAAGCTTTAAGCATCCCTACGTGCATGCTTGTTCCTATAACGCTGTTTTCTCCTCCCATGTGTGCTGTTCAGAACTGGTCCTGAGGCAGCAAAAGGTACAACAGACCATTCTCACTTCAGTTTTCCACTCTAAGCTTTGGTTTAACCCCTTTGGTCTGCATTGCAGGGTTTGACTGTTCAGAGTTCCTGGGGAGTTGCAGTAGGAGAAGGAGAATTAAGGGAGTTGCAAACTCCCTTAAGAAAAGCTTATACAAGCATGTATTTAAAAGGGCAAAATTATCTATTTTCTCAGGGTTGCCTCTTATTCTTTGAAAGTTTAGGAAGTCCTGCTCTATTAAAATTATTTTAAAATAATTTAAGGAATAGTAAGCTGATGGTGAAAATTGTGAATGCCTTTTTTTCCAGGAGTGATTTAAAATGAAGGTTATAGTGTGACTTAACAGAGAGAATTTATTACCATTGTAAATTCCATGGCTTTATATTTTTATATATTTTATATTTTATATATTATATATTTTTGTATTGCATCAGCTTTCCATTTTCATCAACTGTTGCTTGCAGTGAAGCTGCTGATAATTATTTGAGGATCTAATAGCAGGATGGGGGGAAGTCACCTGAGAGATTAGTGATTTATGTTATTACCTTGAGATTCCCACTAACAGTTGAAATTACCTAACTTTCTGCATTGGTGTAACACTTTGAAATGCAGAGTGTGAGATGGTCTTCATGAATGCAAACCTATGCACGATCACTCTGGGTTCTTTGAACAGCAGCATTGCAGAATCTGTTCTAAGGTGGATGTTTTAAACATTTTGTTCCCAGAGTGAGGAAAATCTGAATTATATCACGTTGATTAACCACAGTTCAGAATGGTGTTTGCGTGTACAGTGTAAGCAGTACTGGAAGCTGAGCATCAGTTTAAGCATCCCTTTTAGAGTCTAGTAAAAGATGCTGTAGAATATAAAATGACCAAATATTAAAAATAATAATAAAAAAAGAAAACCAGCAGCAACAAGCTCAATATCTGAAGAATCAACAGCTTTCCTAGTAGTAAAAATCATGTCTGTTGAGGCCTTGGTCCCTAGGACACTATGAAAGAATTACAATTATTTTTTTTGCTTTAAGCTCATGTCACTGTGAATGTTAAAACACAGTTATTTAGAACATGCATATACTGTGCTGCTGCTTTTGGAATTCATCCCGGTTTCATGATAAGTCAGAAAATTTTCACAGAAGTAATGTGAGGTTTACCTGTTGTGATGGTTGCTGCGATTTCAGCAGTCACCAGCTGATATTGCTGGGACTAGGCATGATCTGAGCAAGCTGGACATTTTTTCTAGGGAAACTGGCAGCAAGGAGAATGTACTGATGCACATCCAACCTTTCTGCATGTGGCACTGAACCAAATGTAAGGTGTATTTGAACTGCTTATTGAATGTAGTTATGCTAAAATTATGCTAGGGTGTTCCCCTAGAGAAAGTGGCTACTGACAATCCCATTTTCTAGCCTGTAAGATGATTTCAGCAATGTTTGAAATGTCAATAATATATTTATCTTGTGAAAGTTCAGCAATAACTGAGCTGATTTGCACAAACACATTTTCAAAAGTCATAGGATAAATTACTGCATGTTTAAAATCTAGGATTAGCCATTTTTCCCATAGCAAAAAAAAATTATAAATATATGCATTATTGCATGTAGAAAATTATATACAGCTATTAAAAGCACAATCCTTTAAAAAAGAGTGAATTAAGTAATATAGTTAGCCTAAAAAAACTAAGGTAGGTAGGTATGAATTAGAATTTAATTATCTGAAGTATAAGATGATTTTCTTACTGTCTGCTAAGTAACCTGAAGCTTTCAGTAAAGGGATTTGTGTCAGTATCCTAGTGAAGATTTCTTTGTAGGAAACTTCGTTGCAAGGTCTATGCCTGTGATAACAACCATCAATATTCGGATTTTTGCTTCCTTTTTTTTTTCAGGAATAGTTGAATTCCTGCTAATTTGGAATATATTCTCTTGTGTTTATTATTTCAGCACCCAAATATGCACAGGGAATAACAGTATTTTCCTCTTTTGAGCAATGCTGTCTTTAAACACCTCTCCAAGAACATTAAAACAGGAGTTTCTTGGATGCTATCATGTAACATTACTAAGTAGCAAAACACATATGTTGGATTAATTTAGTTGTGCGCTTTTTAGTCTCATGAGCTGTTAACTGGTGGAGAAAATTTTGGCCTTTAGAGCTGTGTTTAGCTTATTTTGTATGCTACCTATACAAGCAAAAACATGGATTCAAATCCATCTATAAATTAATGGTTCTCTATTTTTGAAGTGTGAATTTTTCTAAACAAGCTGGTTAATAACTAATGCCAAGATAATTGTGACTTGAACTAGGAGGGTTTAGTGACTATTTGACAGGGTAGTCAGCAAAATCAGCAAAAGGTTGCGATCCAAAACCATTTCTAATACTTATACCAGATGTTCAGATTCTGATAATACTAATTAATAATTATAAAGATATTGCAGGGGGGATATTTTGCGAATTATTATTTGAAACATTTATGTAAACCATACTGTTTAGTATTCATGATATATTTTATTGTGTTTTATACCAGCTTCAGGTAGGTTTATTCACTGCAGCTTTTCCTGGTTGTACGTTGGATCTGCTTATTGTCTTGTTCTGAATCTCTTTGAGACTTAAGAAGCTTCTCAGGCTTGTTTGAAGATAGTCTTTTCAACAGCCTTCTGGAAATACATCCACACTCTCAAAAAGGAAGGGATTAGACATCATTAAGTGTTCAGTGGACCATTCAAATTTAATTTGAACGATTTCAGGTTATCCTACCTTTTATCAGTAAAATGCTTAGATACGCTAAGACTGACTTGTAAGAAATATGACTTCTAATTGCCAAGCAGGAGTTATTGAAGTCAACGTTAAAATGATACCTGCCTCCCTAAAACTTCAAAGAACAACCTTTGTCCTCTTCTCAGGCTTTAATAACTATAAATCAATCTGTCTTTCCAATATTTTTTTCACAACTTCTCACCACGTTTAATTATAGTGCAACTCAGTTCAGGAAATTTACCTTGCTTCTTACCTTTTCTGTGTAGAAGTGTGTTGTAGTTGTGTGGAGTTTGGGCAAAACCTGGGTTATTGTAAATGGCTCCTTCTATTTTAGAATATGTCGAATTTAAAAAAAAAAATTTGAATAATAAAGCTAGGACTTTTAAACAAAAAAGTGTAAGGAAAATTTTTACTCTCTCAACATATTTGTGATTTTAATTCTTGGCAATTTTTCTTTTAATACAAATGAATAATAAACCTTTCTCTTGCAAAATTGCATCTTTTGAGGAGCACTTCTTAAATGTAGATGAAATAATATTGATAAACAATGTGACTGATAACAAAATTATTCTGGGCTATAAGCAAATTAAGAAGACAGTGTGGAAACAAGCAGTTTAAACAGCAGTGAATTGAGGAATTCGTGATGGTACATAGTTCAAAATGGGTAACCCAGCTCTAAATCTTCTGGTGAGACTGTGTTTCTGTTCTTTGATTTGTCTGTAACAACCATGTTTCAAGTGCCCTGCCTGACTCAAGCAGTCAATCTTTTTCAAGTGTATTTGTTTTTTGTTCAGACCTAAATGTTTTGCAGGCATGCTCTTTATTTCTTATTTTGGAAAGCTCTGTGATATAAATTCTTTTTTTCTTTTTATGTAATATGTTGTGTGATATGTGATGAGTGATACAGTGGCACTTAGACCACGGTTCTTAACAGCTGTATATCTCAAATTGTGCTGACAGGGCATAAGCTCAGTGTTTTAGCATATACCCACTAACAAATGTTTCTGAGAAATTCTACCTTTCAGGTGGGTTGCAAATAATTGAAAGTAAGATGCAGATATTGCCACTGATTGCTTTCTTTGGGGACAATTTTTTTTTTCTTAAGTTCCACCCATATTTTGCTGTATCTGAGGATAAAGGGGGTGAGGATGGAAACACAATGCTTGCCATTCAATTAGTTCTGAATTATGTGTGTATGTGGTGGGTAGAACAAATCACACTTCTTGAGAATTCCTTCTACAGGGATTCTCTCAGGAATTTAGAGATAATTGGAAATGACAAGTAAAATTGCAGGTAAAAGATGTAGTGACTTGGCTTTCTATGACTTGTCTTAGAGCTGATGAGAACAGTTTTTCTGCAGAATGGTGCCTTGCAGACAGAAGAGACAGAGCTTTCTAAAACTGTGTTACTGACTTAGCTGGAGGATGTGAGAGTTGTGGGTTCTGGCTAGAGGCAGTGGACATGACTGGAATGCCCTTGAGACCAGAATTATGATCCCCAGCTCTGGCCTTCCTTGTTAAATTTAGACAGCAGCTTAGTTTTGTCCTCTAATTAGAAGTATCTGAGATGGGCGAGCTCGCTGTCCGAAGAGAATGTGGTAATGTAGTCATTGCTGCCCTGGAAAGAAGGACTTCAGTAGTTTGGGCTAAGAATGGCTCTTTGTGGTCAGTGCACAGGCCTGATGCATTTGGAAATGACATGGCAATCCTCACTGGATGCAAGGAAGATGTTTATGTTAAATAGCATTCGATGCATGTAAACCAAATCTGAACTGGGTGCTTCTTACAGCTGTTTAAATTAGAAAGTAAAATAATAGATTAACATCCAGAATAACATTTTGCTCTGGTTTCTGTGACTTCTTGGGGACGTGGAGATAATGTCCTTTGAGGCAAAATCTCCTTTTAAGGAGAAAATTAAAACTGAGAAGGCACAACTCCCGATGCATGTTGGCAGAGTTAAGTGTAGCTGGATGGCATAAAAGTTTTGGGGGTCTTTGTTTTGTTTTAAAGTGATGTGAATCTATGGTGCATTTCAGCAGACTTACAAGGGCTTTTTTTCTGCCCTGTACAGCTTAATCCAGGAGTCTCAGGGCCAGGATTTTCTGCATGGGCTAGTTTGCCCTTCTGAGAAGCTGATACAGGGCTCTGTGTGCTTAACTACAGAGTACACCTAGTCTGTAATTTTTAAAAGGAGCCCATGTATTCCTGAGAATACTTTGAACCCAGGCTCAAATATTGTTTGCACAGGAGACCACTACCCCTATTAGTCAAACACTTGCTGAAAGAGAAGAGTTAAGATTGTTTGTTATCCCCTTCCCCCATTTGGAGGAGAAATGAAATACTCTTATCTTCAAAGCTTGAAATAGATTTGAGGCAAACTCTCTGAAGGGCTTTATTTCCATCTGCACTCTTCTTCAACACCTGCATTCCTCACACTGCTATCAATGCTTGGTGCTGCAGTAATAAAACTGCAGAGGTTGCAAGCCTGTGGGATTTATTTTTAATAGGTTTTGAATCAAATAATTTATTTTAAACAACTCTTGGTTAAAAATACTATAAATATTGATTTGGGGACATCTGCCTAAAATTAATAGGCTATAAATAAAGTGGTTCTTTAAACAGATGTTTCTTAGCCTACAATTTCTCTAGTTTGTTTTTAGGTCCTTTTCATATATGGCAGCTAAATGTCAGTGAAGAAAGCCAGTCACGTGTATTGCATTTTATTTGTAAATTGTATCTCAATATCGTGTCAACACTGAATGTGATTTTGTGGTTAAGTAATGTGTTTTTTGCACCATAGGCAGCAAAAATATGTACTTAGTTGTCTTCATCAAGCTGAAAAGGAAAAGGCACAATGTCTGGCCTGCCTGTGTAAAAATAGGAGCAAGCAGTTATTTCTTTACTGTTCCTGATCTCCTTTCTCACCTGAGGAAAAAACCTAGTTCCTTGACCTTCTAAGAATTGTAACCTATATAAAATTTAGCAATAGTTGGATGCCTTCTTTGGCATGTGAGGCAGCCTTATATGCAAGGTAACTTATTTCTTCCTGAAAGGGAGAAGTCTGGAAGAAGTGGTTCCAACTCTCATATTTTACCGTGGTTTTCTACTATTAGGAGTATTCATCCAAGTATGAGGGATGAGCCCTCCTGAGCTATTAAAACATGCAATGTTCATGTTAAAAAGCTTATATTGAAAGATATTTTTTTCACAATTCTCTTTTGGAGTGTTGAAGAGTGTCTAGTTATACAGGTTTTGTAGGCTAAGCTGCAGGGTTCATTATTGATAGCAACATAGTATTTTGTTGTGTTTTAAGTATTTTAAGTTACTTTACTGCATTTATTGTTCACTTCCCACCTGGAGCAGTGCATCCAGCTCTGGAGTCCTCAGGTGGAAGGAAATGGATTTGTCAGAGTGAGTCCAAAGGATCACCAAGATGATGAGAGGACTGGAGCACCTCTCCTCTGTGGAGACAGAGAGAGCTGGGGCTGTTCATCCTGAAGCAGAGGAGGCTCCAGGGTGACCTCACTGCAGCCTTTCAGTGCCTGAAGGGAGCCTACAGGAAAGCTGGAGAGGGACTTCTCACAAGGGTGTGTAGTGACAGGGTGAGGGGGAATGGCTTCAAACCGAGAGTAGGTTTAGATTAGATATAAGGAAGAAATTCTTTGCTGTGAGTGTTGAGGCACTGAAACAGGTTCCGCAGTGTAGCTGTGGCTGCCCCATCCTTGTCAGTGTTCAAGGCCAGGCTGCATGGGGCTCTGAATGGGGCTCTGAGCCACCTGGTCTAGTTAAAGGGGTCTCTGCCCATGGCAGAGGGGTTGGAACTGGGTGGTTTTGGAGATCCTTCTAAAAACTCAAACTTATCTATAGCTGTTTAAAAAAAAAAAAAACATACACAGGTTGGGCGAATAAGATATTTTGGTAATTCTAGACTAGACTGATGTTTGTGAAGGAACTGCAACATGGTTAAATCACTTTGTCTGACAGTGATGCAATTTAGAAGACATTGTTTATTAACCCAGTCATTTTTATTTTTCTGAATCTTCCCATATTATTCTGCCAAATTTTACTGAATAAGGACAAGATACTCTTTAAATACAATTTGATCTAAAGTAAGTAACAGTGTAAAAATCAATGCCATTCTTATCCATTATATTAGTGTGTTACACAAGATATTTTTTTTATGGAAATATGAAATATTGGAAGAAATCAAAAGAAAAATCTACAAGTACATGCATAACTTGCTTTTTATTTTATTTTAAACATGAGCAGAGGCATGTTCAGAGACCTCTGTTTGCCCTGTCTGAGAAGTGGCTAAAGTTAAACAGATTGGTAAATATGAAAGAGAATAAAGATAAACTATGCATGAATTCTTTCCCAGGCTATAGCTCATGAATCAGAGGCAGTTTCTGTGCATAGTGAGCTCCTATTCTGTTAACATGTCCAGCCTTCAGTTTACTTCACTTGGTGTATATTTTCAGCACCCACAGGACTCTGTGGTAAAGATATTTACAGGTCAGCCATGCATTTATGTAAAGAATTGCATTCTTTGTTTTTTTGAGCCTGCTACCTGCAGTTACTCAGTGATTGGACCTCTCCTCACTCACCTTGTTCTGTGAACCTTGTGCTGTGACAGAAGCCTGTCTTATCCTAAGGAAATGGAAATACTTGAAGGACACAAACCTTGCCATGTGCTTAGCTGCCAATTTGGTGTTCCTGTGGTGTTTGCCTCACCCTGCTCTGCCAAATTTGTGTCACTCCTAGCTTGCAAGTGACTGACCTACTGTGGCCCTTAAAAGGAAAAAAAACCCCATTGTTTGCATTTGTGTTGTTGTGTTATTGTTTTGCCTTTTTTTTCCCTGTATGTGTGCTTTTTTTTTTTTTCTCCAGTCTTACTTGTCAATCTGGTTGCATGTGAAGTAATAGTGAATGCTTTTTGTGCCACACTGGGAAGGAATGTGAGGCAAGTGAAAATATATATTAATGTAACAAATCTGCTTTGTGGAATAGCAAATGGTGATGCTGTAAAGGGTGAGTGCAGGAGTAAATGTCCTTGAAACTTCATGTTTACCTTGAGTGAGAATGACTGAAACACTGTAGCAGCAATTTTGCAAATTCCTTTGTTTGCATTAAAAAGTGGAGAATGTTAATTTTTTTTGTAGACTACTGTATGGATGTGTTGGCAGGTTCATTTCTTCAGTCATTCATAGCATAAAATTTGGTCAAAATAGTTTTGGATGTTTTTGCTGTTCTGGTGCCAGAAGCAATGGTCACAGCTTGAGTTTTGGGGAAGCATGCTCAAAGGAAGAATCATTAACCTCCTTTGACCATCCCACTGAAGGCCAGCTTGAAGAGCTCTGTAGTTTGTAGTGCTGCAAAATTGACATTTCCATCACTTTTCTCAGCCCTTCACTAATAGAGTATGAATGCACTGAATGTCTCTGGGACAACAGATGCCTTCCTGCTACAATCCTTTAAAGTTACCTCACTTTTCCTTTTTTATGACCATTTTAATTTCAAAGAAGCAGAAATTTAACAAAAGCTCATTGAACAGAATTAAAGCCTTAATGTGTTTAATGAAGTGTAATTTACTATTGCTGCCTCCCTAGGCCAGCTTGTTTTGTCTGCTCTTTGGAGTGCTACCCTGTAAAGAAATCTAATACTATGCAGTTGCTTGTTATTCACTTCATTTCAATTTGGCTATAAATTAACTTTGGCTCTATTACAAAGCTTTCAGAAGATAATCAGAAGAAAACAAGAGTCAGGAAGAAATAATAGCAGTTTGTTTTTATTCTATAAATCTGCTTTACTCCCAGCTAGCTGGGCATTGTGTAGGAAAAGAGATGAGTCCAAGGAATGGTAGAATTTCTGGTTGGGATTGCACAGGATTTAATTTAATATGGCCCGTCTCAAGGACTTCCCCAGCCATCATCAACATAAAATCCTTGGAATTAGCAAAGAGAATCTTTGTTACTCAATATTATTATAGCCATTTTCATCTTTCTCCAACCCAGTTTTATGTATTTTCAGTTCCTTAGATAAGTCTCATGATTACTCATTTATTGATCTTTCCTAACATTGCCTAGAGAGTCATAAAGTTTGTGGCAGTGTACAATTACTTTACAATTTATCATGTTGTGACAATTTATGGCAGTAAATATTTGTGGTGGTAGGTGTAAAATTAGATACTCTGAGTGATTGGAGGGAATAAGATAAATGGAATGAGACAGAGAAGGTAAGTTCAAGACACCGACTGAACAGTTGAGTTTTGTAGATTTTTCACTTAGAATCTACTAAATTGCACAGGCACTTTGGTCATTGCTAGAGGCCATATGAAATAAGTTATGATCTGCCCTGTATTGTCACTTTCCAAATTTTCAACAAAAATTGGAGCATAGAATGATGACAGTTTATGCAAATTAAGATTCCCCCTGTGTCATTTCAGCTCAAGAAGTGGTGTGCCTATTGTGCAAAGAGAAAAATGGAGCTATTCTGTCTTCTTTATGTGCTTTTGGATGCAGAAAAATGATCCATTTTTGTGTTCAGGCCCAGTTAAATGCAAAAGCTGTGTATTGAGTGAGTACAAAATTACAATAGCTTAAAAGTAAAGAAAAAGATAATTAGATCACATTACATGCTAAAAATAAAAACAGTCGCATATTTGTTCTTTTGGGTGGAGTTGGACCAGTAGTAGGTTAGGCCAAGAGAGGGATATTTATCTCTTCTGAAGTCTTACTGTATCCCCATTTAGACAACCAGTATTTATGGAATGTTTTAGTATTTTTGTGTAGGTACAAGTTTTTTGACTGATAACTGGTGGAATCAATTTTTTCATTTTTTCCTTTTTTCACTGAAACATTTCTAAAGCACATTGATTTATGAATTCCATACGAGGTGGAGCTTTTCCTCTTTGTCCTTGCTGTAAATGTTTCATGAATGTGCCTTTTTCATTTTTAAGCAGCATGCTGTAAGACATTGCTGGTGGAAGGAACACTTATTTCTTGCAATTTGCAGTAAATCTATAATTTTCAGAGAAAGGGCTATATACTTTTTGCACATTTTCAAGGTAACTTTGGCACTGATGAGTGTGTTGATTGACAGAACTGATTATAATTCTGAATCACAGAATATTGGTTAATTTAAAATTGTGTGAAGTTTAATCATGACGCTTCTGTTCAATTGTATATTTAATGTGCATAGCAAAGCCTGTGTGTGAAATTCCAGGAATGTATTCTAGAGCTTTTAAAGGAGAAATTCCATGGAAAACATTTCATTACTCTTGTTTTACTTCTCTGTGTTTAAGTTTTTTTCTACCTAGTTCAGTTTCTGAAGCAGATTTGAATTCTGTTGCTTTTTCAATAATAATTTGTTTGTTTATTTCTTTACTGTTACAGAGAACTTTACTTATTATCTTGCTGGACATTCCTGAATGTTACTGCATGAAATATCATCTTAAATGGGAAGAACTGTGTTGTATTTGCAGTTTTACAAGTTTTTCTTTCTATTACACCTCTTTCTACCTTTTTAAATATTTTGTCCTATTGTAAATCCTGTTTTGCAAAATTAAAGACACCAACAATTAAGCAAAATGCTGTTAATGCAGGGAAAGTCATTCCACTGTCTTTAACGTAGCATAAGTGCCTGCTTTTCTTATTAAGTGGACAGGTACAGTTACTTATATATCTTAATATGTCTATATATATATATATATATATATGTGTGTATTTAGCAAAAGAATCTTCCTATCCTTAATTTAGTTCCAAGACATGAAAAAAAATTATCAATGCATAGAATTCTAAAATAGAGACGGAAAAATCATTTGATTTGAATTTTTGAAAGAAAGAGGCCCTAAATTTGTTTACTTTTTTTTTTTTTTAATTTTATTATTGCTTTTCCCCAAATGAAGTTGTGGATTTTTTTTTTTCCCAAAACTGGACATGAGGTTTTATGATAACTACAGTTCTATTAAAGACTTAGAATTTCTCTCATGAACACATAATAATTCTGGCAGATTGCCTTTAGTATGGGCACAAGTTGTGAGATTTTTTTTTTTTATGTATGTAATGTTCTTGCATACATCAGAAAATGCTTTGTATTCTTTTATCTTCAATCTGCCTGTAGAGTGAGAAGTTAGAACCTATGTTCCTGGAAAGAAATTGCATTTGATAGTTGCTAGTGTGTATATTAGTACATAGGCATGTGTTTTCTGTTAATATGCAGCAATTACATCTTAATATTGCTGATAAGGATAGAGTAATTGGTACCCATGGAGCATGGTCATTTTGGTATCTTGGCTTTTGGGATTCACTACTTGAATTTCCTGTGGGGTTTAGAATCACCTGTTAAAAATATCTTTTCTTTTTGTAGTGAAGTTATCTTGGTGTTTTAGGATAGCATAAAACTTACCAAGGAGTTCTGCTTTTTATTGTATTATGTTGTGTGAGGCAATTATATCATTTGACATTGAAACCATTTTAAAATTCTCAGGAATAATGTCAAGCTCTATAAGCTCTATGTTAATCTTTAACATAGTTCAAGATGATGTTAAGCATATCTTTCTTGGTAGCTCTGCACACATGCAAAAATAATATTTCTGAAGGTTCTTTTTGTGTTCAGGGTTACCCTCAGTGTTCCAGGTAGTTGAAGGAGTACATGAGAACATGTAAGTACATGAAATAAGTACATGGTGTGACTTAAAGTTCACTTGACCATCAACTATTGCAGTCTTTGTCCCTGTGCCTGAGCACTTAGTTTGTCAGGAGCCAGCCTGTGTCTGCATGCAGGTAAGATGTGCTGCAGAATGCAGATCCAGAACAGACTTTCAGGTGTAATCTCATGGTTGAGGTTCTTTGTTTGGAATATTTGGAGTTTAAAGAAATCACTATGTAATGGATTTAACAAGTCCATTTGTAGTCTTTGGTCTTACATTTGACTATCTTCCAGCTTCACTGAAGCATAGTGAAGCTGTTCCACGCCAGTTCTTCTGAAGTTTTAGCTGGGGAGCTCTACAGGTCACCTTTTCCAGCCTCCTTCTTGCAGCAAGGGGAAGTTAGATGGGGTAGCTCAGGGCCTTATGCAGCTAAATTTTCGAAGTCTCTAAGGATGAAGATTCACAGCCTTCGCGGGTACCTGTTCTAGTGCTTGACAGCTTTCTGAGAACCCTCATTGTTCTCATGTTCTGCCAGACCTTGTCTTCTTGCAGCTGGCCACCACTGGCTTTTGTCCTGTTGCTTGTGTCCCAAGTTACACCTCTATGACCCTTGTTTAGGTTGTGGATGACTGCTATGAGATGCATCCTTTCCTTTCTTTTCTCCAAGCTTAATGGACTCAGGACCTTCAGTCTTTCCTGCTGCATCATTTGCTGCAAGCAGAGGAGCACTTTGAGCAGTCCCACTTTCAGGTGCAGCCAGATGGGTGTTTAGGCTTTGTTGCTGCAAGGATGCTCACTTGTTTATTTTTGCTGCCCACCACCATGCCCAGGACCTTCCTTGCAGAGCCACCACCTTATCAGTGGCTGTCCCTGCCTGCCCTGGTCTACTTTAAAAAAATCACTAATAGACCAGCAATGGTAGTTTCAGTTTGAGTGACCACATGTTTGTCTTTAAATTAAAAACAAACAAGAAATAAACTTGAGCAAGTAACAAAATATCCCTCTCAAACCTCCCCAATACCCGCCCTTCATTTTCTGGATTTTGTTAGTTATTAGTCTTTAGGGAAACCACTTCTGACCTAAGTCACTCTTGTAGATATCATCTAAAAATAATAAAAAATAAAGGTTTCTACATAAATTCTATCAAAACAAAAATTTCCATTAAAACCACTTTTTTCATTTATGTACCTGCTTTTTGTGAAGGTCTAAATTTACTTGCATGATTTCACTAACCTTTGTGGTACTAACTGCAGTCTTTAACACTGAGAACATGAATAAGTGTTTTCAAAATTGAGGTTGTAAATAATAAGCTGTTTTACAGGGAGAAATATGTCGCATTGATGTGGGTTTTTGTTTGTTTGTTTTGAAGGATTTTGTAAATTTACTGTTCACATAAATACCTTATTAAGGTCACCATTAACATACCAAGGCATTGCAACAATGTTTTCTTATTTCAGAATGATCAAAATGAAAAGCACAGAATACTCTTCAAAGAACAAAAACTTTTTGCTTATGCTTACTTCAGAGAACTAAGACCTGTAAATGAGGATCCCTTACTAAACACCAGACTTTCCCAGCTGCTGCATGCCTCCAATATTAATTTATTTTGGTAACTTTCAAAGGCATTGTTGGATATTTCATATAAATGTCCATAGATGAAATATTTCCAGGAATATTTTTGCTCAAACCTACTTTCTGTTGGTGTTTTGGTCTCCTTGTCATTATTGTCTTACAGTGGAGTAGTTACACCTCTGATTTTCCTCTGAAGGGTCTGATGTTGGGCTGCTGATGGAGGTGCCATCTGCCTGGTGTCGCACTGGTCCCTCTGGGAAGTGGCAGTTGTGTTCACGTGCGGCTCCTGGAGACCATATGCCAGGAGATATTTTCATGTCGTTCAGCTAGCTTGCTGGTTCTCATCTTTCCTGTTGATCTGCACTGTTTCACAAATGGCCACTCAAGATGTGAGCAAAGAAAATTCAGGAATGTTGAAATGAGATCAGCAGATTTTGTAGCAATTAGAGGAGAATTGCTGGAAGGTCAAACTAAAATTTTCACTCAAGTTGAAGGGGGAAGAGAAAGAGGAATAGGAGGTGAATTATTTCATGGCCAGAGTATTGTCATTAGCCTTTCTTTTAGCATAACAGGTTCATTTAAAAATAACTGCTAATTCATTACTTTTGTAAATCACCTGCATTCTTATTTTGTATATTTGTGTATTGATTCTCAAAGATAATGTCCAGCAGGACATCAGTTCTTGAGGTGGAGTAATATTAGCCATCAGCATTATTAATAGTTGTAACTTTTTTTTCTACGTAAATGACCAGGCCTCACAAGAAAACCACATAAAATCAAGTGCTGAAGCTCTTTTACCTCACAGTCATTTTGCCAGCACAGTTTCACTTCCAGCAAAGTGAATTATGCTGATATTTCATTTGATATTGAGAAGGCAGAAAAAAAACTTTGAAAGTGTCTCCTTTACACAAGATATTAACATTGGCTTGGTGATGTCCTGATCTGTGGAAAACTGAGACCTGTGCTGCTTTTAATGCCAATTTCTACAGTCCTTGTATTCTGACTTTAGACTCTGACATTCAGGTCCTCTCCAGACAGTACTTCTGATAGCCTTTGGAGAATCCTTTGTAGAGGTATACTAAAGAGTCTTATAAAAAACTAAAAGCAACGCTGGCGTTGACCTGAATCATATGAGAACTTGAATTTTCCAGAGCTGGAACTGGCAAGACAAGATTGGAATGCATATAATCTTCAACATCTGATTTTCAGTTGTGTACTTGTTTAGAATTTTAATATAGGTACAATATTAATTTTAATACTAACTAATAATGCCATCTAATGACATATTAATTTTATTTGAAGGCTGGAGACATATTAGACAAAATCCAATCTGCCTTATGTCGTCTTTAAGCAGGTATCCTTTTTGTTGTGGAAATACTACTGTGATCAGAAGTAGGATTTCATATGGAAAATAACAATTTTTTAATGCTGTTGAGCCAGCCAGTAGGATGAGGCTCTAAGAACTTCTGAATAATGCCATCTGGAGCTCCTGAAGTCTGCCTCAGAAGTATTTGGCAGTTGACTTCATCAGGTCATTATGTCATTTTCAGATCAGTAGAGTGGAAAAAAGTTGGGATTCTTCCAAAATTCTGTCTTTCAGTTTGGAAACAGTATTTCTATGTGTTGCATTTTTTTTTTTTCCCAAAAGTAGTAAAGTAGGATAAAACTGTCAGATGTGCCTGCCAGTCTGGTAGAAGCTTGGCAAATATTATGAGATGGATTTTTAAATTTTTCCCCCCCCCTTGAACATGGTGACATACATAATAAATTATGGTCTTTGAAAGTGGAACACCATCTGAACATACTGTCAAAAAAATTTCGGTGTAAATCTGTCACTGGCTTTGGTAATTTAGCAGCAAGACTACTCGAAGAGATGGTGGCTGTTCCCTTCCCTTTCCCTTAACATACTTGCATGGGATTTAGGAAACAGATCAGTTCCTAGCCCGAAGAGATTTTCCCAGGATTTCCAAACATCTCCAGTTTCCCATGAGGAAGGTGGCCCTTTGGTGCTGCTACAAGTGTGTGATACTGACCTTCAGCTGAAGCAGGAGCCCAGGCTGGCTGTGTAGTGGTGCAATCTGTGCTCCCCTTAGCCAGCTCTAGGCAGTGGGGAAGAACTCCTGGAAACACTCTGCTTTGCTCTCCAGCCTGCTGCCCAGCATGAGGGCTCTGGGGACTGTGGGCATTGCAATGCTGAAACCTGCTTCGGTCGAGTGGGCAGTGCCAGAGTGCTTGTTGCAGGTTTGCACCATGGTGTTTGCTCGTCTCACCCCGTTTCTGGTGTGCCTGGAGTCCCTGTGGGCAGGGAGCTGCTCTGCCTGGCTCACCAGGGAGCTGAGGCACACTCAGGAATTGCAGAATGGGTTGGTTGAGGCTGGATCCAGAGCAGAACAGTATTACAGGGCTTGGAACTAGAGCTTGTTTATAATGAATCCATGGTTCAAGGAACAAGAAATCTTTTTTCCTTTTTTTTTTTTTTTTTCTTCTCTTATATATTTAGGGTACTTTTGAACTTGTGCTTTTTGTGACTTGAAAGCTTGAAAGAGATGAATTACTCCAGTATGCTTACTCTTGGAAGCTTCAGCTGCTGCGGAGCGAATGCCAGCCTGCCTGCTGATGGGCACATCTGTTATATTTTATCTGTTTTGTAATCCAAATCTTTCTGAGACCATTTCTGTCCATATACAGTCAATCCAGTTGTGCCATTAGCATTTGAGTACAGATGGCAAGTGTCTCATAATAATGTTCCTGACTGCAGCCTGGGTTCTGTGAGACAAAGCTTGGCTCTTGCCATTTATGAACACAGAACTATTGAATTTTGTTAGACTTATGCTGGGCTTTGGGTAGATGTAGTCTGGAAAAGTAGCTTTACACTGAAGACCTTTTTTCTTTGAAGATGCTGCTAATTCAAACAGTCTGATACTCCTGAGGAGCCCACCCCACTGGATTTAATCATTATGAAGAATGTGTTAGTCTGAGAGTAATCCCCAGGGAGATGGCAGAAGCTGACTGTGCATCAATGAGACCTTGGTGAAAGTTGTGAGAGTGACTACAGAAACTGGAGACCTCAAAAGTAGTAGTGCGAATAAATATTTAGACTGGAAAAGCTCTCAGATATTTTAAACAGACTTTTACAAAAAAGTGTATTTATATAATACAGCTATCAAAAATTATGAATTTTTACCTGTAGTCTGACAGAAAATTAAGCACCAGCAGGATGTTACAATCCTGCCAGATTATCCTTGTTAGAGCATAGGAACAGCACCAAAGAAGTACAGGACATAAGTATCCTATAATTAATCTTGAAATTTTAGGAGTTTTTCTCCTGGGAGCTATTTAAAATAACAAACAAAAAACCAACCCCAAAAGCACAAGCAATCTCATTATCTGATAGTAATGCAGCCAAAAGAGAAATGATATGTACTTTATAAAGTATCTACTGAGAGTAATTTGTCACTAGCAGCAGCCATTAGTTAACACTGTAAGTGCCACCATGATTCTGACTAAATAGCACTTGTTAAGTTTTGTTTAAATACTATAGCAGTAATTATACTGATGTACATTAGAAGCTTCAGCATAAAAGTGACTGATTATATGCCTTTTATAGAGGAGATGAAAAGTGAAAACATAGTAGTTAATTATGACGTAGACTTTTCATGTCTTGCACAGCTGTATTAAGAGAATGAAGACAGCTGCAAGAATAAGCTGCAAAAATAGTTTGTTTATCTTGCCTGCTTCCTAACTACACACATGTCCTTCTGGAGGGAGGCAGCTGGTATGGAAATGCTTCATCTTGGTATCTGATCAAAAAGCACTCCCAGCACCTTCTTGGTGGCTGCAGAAGCACCCAGAGATTGCTAATTTAAATTAAGAAATATCAAACACCTGTACACTTGCATGTGTGTAGTAATCCTCCATCGTGGTATTTCCAAGTCCCAGAAATAATTTGATTTCACTGCATTTTGAGACTTACTAGTGACAAGGGTAGTTATGTAGAAGGAGAAAAGAAGGTAAATTTGCAGGAAAAATACCTAAAAACACCTTTTGAAACAAAGACGCAGTGAATAAACTTGGAGTGTTGTTGTTTTATGACCCACAATTTGAAGTTGTTTGCCTTTGAAGGCAAAGGCTTTTTGATCTATATTCTGCTGTTGACTAGATTTTTATCTTTCAAGAGAGATGAAAGTAGCTTAAATGGATCTGCTAAAACAATGGAAAGCTACTTGAGGGAGGTCTTATTTTGGAAAATAGAGTTACTCTGCAAAAAGTAGGATAGCAGAACTCTCATGTCGTCTGTGTAATTTGGTTAAATTTAAAAAACCCTTCCATGGTTTCTTCCTGTGTATGAAACTTAATTTGCACATGTAAGTGGAAAATAGAAAATTAGTTTAAAGCTTAAATTTTAAAGCTGTGGCCTTACAAACCAGAAATGTTTCAACTTGTAAAAATTGTTAATTACTGATTAAAATATTTGTACTTATTTTCTTATTCATTTGATGGGAAAGGAAGAATAAAAAGTGTTTGGTGAAAACATTTTCTAAATTGTTTCTTTTTTTCCCCATAAGAGAAAGCAGGGACTTTTTTTTTTCCCATCCCATTTACTTCAACCTTTTTCAAAATTGAAAGGAGATGTAAATCATAAACACTAAAATAAGGAGAAAGAGTAAAGCTTCATCTTTGTTAAGTAAGAAATTTAAACTCCTGCTTTTGGTAATAGAAGTGGAAAGTATGAGTAATGGGATATGAAAGAGTATAATTCAGGGAGAAGAAAGGCCTTTTATTAAAAATTCATGTATTGAAAAGTTTCACCACTACTGTCAGTGACTGACTACGGTTTATACTGAATTATGTCTTGTCAAAATGGTATTTTGTTCTAGAAAACCAAGAACCAAAAAGTGTAGGACAATATGGAATTAAATTGCAAGTTGTTTTTTCCCAGTTCAAACTGGTGAGCAGTGATGAATTCAGAACTTTAGGAATTTTGTGTTACATTTTCAGACTTCTACATTTATTTTCTGATTACAGTAGTCAGTAAACCATTACTCCACAAACTAAGCACGTGGCCATTTTGATAATCTCACCTACATTTCAGTGTAAAAGATGATGATGATAAAAAAAAAGTAATAATAATAATAATCCTGTTTATAACCAACCATGTTGTCAGTCAGTACTTGTTAAGCAGTGCCCAGTTTTCCTTCTGTAGTGGCAAACTTGAGAACCCTCATTATCCAAGAAATAGTTTTCAGATTGGAAAATCTTTGCAGTCTAGTGTTCCAAACCCAAACAAATGCAGTAAAATTATGATCTGACAAAGAAAAAATAAATAATTTGAGGGAGATTACATCTGAGGTTTTTGTGCACAGAACTACTGCATGTCAGTGTGTGGAAATGGGAAAGGTGTTTGTTGCCCTGGCTGTTTCACTGACAGGGTAATGCTGTTACACTGCTCTCTCTGTTGTGACACACATTGTTTATCTTTATTAATTGGAAGAGTTTCTTTTGTCTTAGATTCCCACTAGTCAGGAGATAGTGACCTATCAAAGTTTTCCTAAATGCGCTGTCTGATCTTGGTCACTGATACAGGAGAAGGATACTGCAGGACTGCATTTGTAGTAAAGGTTTGGACAGTTTGTTCCTTAAACTTAGACCAGTTCTGGGATTCAGAACTTCTCTGTAGCCTCACACAAGGCAACTGGTTCACTGTTCCTTGTGTTCATGCTCCCCTCTTTATTATTCAGCTGTCTCAGGCTATGCTCAGCTGCATATGTACGCTAAAATTCTGCAAGACTGTTGAGGTGAACACCCCATGTGTGGAGACACAAGGCTTGACTCCATTTCAGAAGGTTGATTTGTTATATTATATATATATATTAAAATGCTACATTAAAACTATACTAAAAGAACAGAAAGAAAAGAACAAGAATAGAATAGAACGCCTAACAAAATCTTGTGATGGCTCACAGCCTTGGCACAGGTGGCTGTGATTGGTCATCAATTGAAAACAATCCACATCAACTAACGGAAGATGCACCTGTTGCATTCCACAGCAGCAGATAGTTATTGTTTACGTTTCTTTCCCGAGGCCCTCAGCTCTCAGGAGGGAAAAAATCCTAGGAAAGGATTTTTAATAAAATATCATAGCTACACAAGACCACTGTGGATTAAAAATTAGGAATTGGTGATAGAGTTGGGCAGCTAGCTGCTTTGTTATTCAGAGTCCCTGCACGACACCTTGCTCAGAATTTCATCTGGGGGCTGAGTGTGCTGCAGGCAGGTAGGTGATTCTTTCTGAGCCATTTAGACAGAGCTGTGTGCTTACAGAGAAAATATCCACAGGCCTCCTCACAAACATGATTATTTAGAATTTTGCATAGGGTGCTTTTGCGTGTGTGTGTATGCATGGATAAATAAAAGTAATATGTCTTACTTTGGCTGAAGTGTTTAATTGGTTCTGCATAGTAAATGGCAGAAAATATTTTCTGGTTGCTTTCTCTCCTTTCCTTGTTAAAGAAGCCAGTCTTGGGAAACAGTCTGGCATGATGACTAACAATTAAAGTTTCTTGATCCTTTTTCATTATGTTTCCCCATGCATCCATAAAAATGGAGATTCTCTATTGCCCTTCTTTTGTTGCTGATATATTTGCAAATATACAAATACTGATATTTGATAATTTCACATTGAACTTCACAAATCTGATATTTACCTGAGACTAAAATAAAATTCATCAGTGTCCTCTTCTTTCCTTTTTTTTTTTCTCTAAACTGTTCTTAATGTGGTGTTATTGTATGCATGTATTAGAACTGGAATTTTATTGGTGGGTTTTTGTTTGATTTTTCTGCTGTGATTAATCAGTCTTTCCTTCCTCACTTAATTTGCCTAAAAAGTGTATTATGAATAGAAACAATATGATTTTGTGTTAAAGCAACAGAATGGGAGAAATATAAGAGCTTTCATTTGCCTTAATGAACTAGGACTGCAGATTCAGATAAAACTTTGCCAATCCTTGGAAGTGAACAGGTAATCTGCTTTTATATAGTGCTGTTATGTACATGTAGATGAAAACAAAAAAATAAAATGGGATGAATAGTGAGTTTATGGGGGGGGGGGAAGCACAAAAATGATACACAAAATAGTACACTTTGTCATTGAATGAATAAGTTGATAAACTAACTGGTATTCAGCTTTAAGAACTGAGTTTGGCTGAGGGTTCTTTTTGACTTCTGTTAACAAAGCATAGCAGCTGACTTAATTTTTTTTCCAGTGAACTGATCTCACAGACATTGAGTGTATAAGCATTTTCTGTATATGAGTAAAAGTACTGGAGGCTTAAATAGAAGCACATACTTGCAGCTGTTTTACATAACATCTGGATTTCATCCACGTTACCAGCTGTAATGTACATGGAATAAAAGAAGGAAAGAGAAGAAGAGAAGGATTCCAGTAGATTGTGTCATCAAATGACTATGACTAATTTAAACATTTAGGTAATATAGTGGTACAGTACTCTGAATTTAAAGGAAAAAAAAAAGGAAACATATGCCTGCTTTGACTCCCCAATAATGGCAGAAATAAATGACAGTGATAAAGGAGGATGAAATTAAGTTCTCATGTTCTCCTGTTAAGGTAGTACTAAAATATAGACATTAATGCTGAACTGTTTAGTGCACTTATAGAAAAAAAGTTGTTTTCTTTAGCTTTGGAGGTCAGTAAATATTTTCAGGTTTTGGTTTGTTTTTTTGCTTTGACTTAAAATAAATTCCATTGTACTAAAGGTGTAAGATTTTATTATGTTAGCAATATAAGACTGGTCTTCCAGCCCAGACTGGTTGGTAATATGAGCCGGGTGAAGAGATAATTACATGCTCTGCTGGAAAAGGGGATGGGGTTCTCATCATCTTTCAGGATACTCATCTCCATGAGTAGACAGGCACAGTAAGTATTTATCATTAGTTGCTTTTGTTCATTTATAATTGTTATTTTAACTCCTGCCTTTTCACAATGATACACACTTATTTTGGCTTGTAACCAGAATTAGAATAAATATTATTAAATAGAAATTTATAACACAAAAGGAAGTGGATTTTACTTTCCTCTTCATACAGAAACTGTAAAAGCTTTAGGAGATGAATTAAACAAGTCCCTGGGATATTTAATTGGGAATTGCTGATAAGTATTGACTTTGTTCAAAATTTACGTGGCACTCTTTTTTAGTAGCACTAACAAATAATGTTGTCCTGTGAAGGAAATTACTAGATTGAAAACAAGAACACCTATAACTAAATGCCTTCAGTGAGACCCAGAATATTGTCTTTGTGAATGGCTTTGGGCTTAGCTGTGAGTAGGTACCCAGATCTGCCAACTTCTGATCCCTAGTAATCCCATTCTGCGCCAGGCATTAGCGCTTGAGGGGTATGTGCTGGGGAATGCTGTGTGTCTCCTTGAGAAGGAGGATGGTTTTGTTATCAGCTTGAATTTTAACAGCAGCCACAAGGAAAGCAAGTGATTTTGCAAATGGTAGAGTGGGTTTACTGTCGTCTGCAGGATGTACCAGAAAACAGAATGAAAACCCAGTCTTCCAGCTGTTGGGGGTTGGAGGGAGTTGTATATGAAGAATTGCCAAAATAAAGAAAGAAGCTGTGTTTCTAGACCCTTTATTAATCTATACTATTTTTACTTTACGAAGGTTACTTTGTTTCAATTGAACTTTCGCCTAACATTTTCGTAGACCAGTCTCTAGAAGTAGTGAGGGTAATAAGCAACACTGGACAAAGTGCAAATGCAGACCCTTGTGGAAACTTCCAGCCTTGTGGGAAGTCTCTTAAAGGAAACTTTATCAGTACAGCAAATGCATGAAGTGCCCTAATACATCTTCATTCTTCTGTCTGCTCTCTCACAGTGAAGAAAGGCATTTACCAGTGGCTGTAAGATAGGAGTGTCTCTCTGATGGTGTGCATGGATGGTGCTGCTAAGCCATCTGAACTGCCTTAAAGCCACAATTGCCCTGGAGTGCAGCTGGTGCCAGGCTCAACTCCAGTGAGGATGGCAGAGGAAGCAGCAGGAGCGGGGCTGTCCCGGGGCTGGTCTCCCGCGTGCCATGGAAGGGCCCCGCTCTAGGGATCCTCACAGCTGTGGGAAGCTGGGGTAGAATAATGGAGCAAATGGGAAATGCAGCTTGTGGGAGGAGAAGGGGGAACTTTCTGTTCTCCTGATGTGTGGAATCTCTTGGGATGCTGGTGGTGAGATTTTTTTCCCCCTTCTTTTTGATATTCTTAAAGTCTGTTTAACATCTCTCAAAGACTCTGCTGAACTGGAGCATATTTTTGCCCACTCCATACCAAGACTGGTTAGTTCTGATCCAAGGGCATCCTTGGGTTGTAATTTGAAAAATCCCTGGAACCGTGCTAGTCTGAATCTGGCACATTTTTAATTTTTACCCTTAATTTCCTTGTCTGCTAGTAATGATTCTAATGGTATGGACTTGTTTTAATACAGCTATTAGCGCTGTTGACTTCATGTATGCCTCTGATATTTGATATATTTCACATCCATCCCTTCTGAAGTGGGCACAAAGACTTTCATCTTTATTAGTTTTAGGCCTGCAGCTTCACAGATAGCAGAAACAGTTTCTGCTCTCCTCTTCCAATTTGGTACAACAAGAATCTTCCAGAGGCAAGTGTGCATTCCCATGAGCTGAGAGTATGTGATCACTTTAGCCTTCATCAGATTTGGCTGATTTCAAAATGAGATGATGACTTATTTTGTTGTTACTCCTTTTAATTATTTTCTCACTTTCCCTTGTGCTATGAACTCCCTGGGTCTTGCAAGTAGGTTTGATGTTACTTCCAGAAGTGCACTTAGCAGTAATTAGACATACCATAAAAATTAAAAGATTAGGATGAGATCCCCATCCAAGAAAAATCTTTTTTTTTTTTTTTTTAAACAAGTGTTAAATCTGAAAAGACATCACAGAACTACTTCTGCTGAACTGTGAAGTAACAAATAGTATTAAATGGTGGAAGAATTTATATTTTTTTTACCAGTTCTTCAGTAAATGCCTGTATATGTATGCATGTGGTTTGTCTTTGCAACAATGCAACCCATAAGCCATCCTGCTCTTCATATAAGGATATTTAAATAGTTTAGGGGAAAGTTCTGCACATAGGAATTTTTTAAAATAATAATTTAAACCATCAGGTCTTTGTATTGGGTGTATCCTGCTGATAATCTAAAAAGAATTAGTCTAATTACTTTTAATAGAGCGAGCTTTAATTCTCTTTGAAATATACAAAATAATGAATTTGAAACCAGAATAAAGTTAGTACCCTATGAAGGAATGTATGTCTGTTAGCAAGTCTGTATTTGTCAGATTTAAAAGAGAAGACATGTTTTAAAGCAGGTTGTTTTAGTGCTCACGGTCCTGCACTGTTCTTTGAACAGTAACACCTCAACTTAAAGGTTATTTTGAAAATTTTTCTCATAGCAGAGAATCCCCTAAACTTGCTGTGAAATCAACAGTCTCAGTTGCATTCAGTTCTATACAAATAGGTGATACCATGAAATACCAGTCCTCCTCTTTCTGCTTCTTTTGAAAACCTGAACCTAAGTGAGGTGAACTTAAGACATCTCTGGATTATAAAAATAATTCCTGACCCTTGCTTTTTTGAGCATTCTAAAAGAAATTGTATATGATGCCCATGTTTTTAAAGAATCTAAGGGAATAATGTTCTCAAAGGCAAACTTCTTTATTCGGAGACTAAAAAACCAAATTGTGTTAATTTAAAGTGCAACCAGCTAGAAATTAATCAGTTACTTCCCTCAAATTGATTCAGTGAGGAAGGAGTCTTAAAAGACTGAAATCAGAAATCATCAAGTCAGATTTGCTAGTGTGATAACATAATTTTTCTGCTTTTGCAGAAGACCTGAAATATTTAAAACATGTTAATGTGCTGTTTCAAAAAATTCTAAAACAACCAGGAACTGAAACAGCAAGACCACCCTCACCTCTCCCAAATCCTAAACATTCTCAGTTGATTTTCATTCAGCAGTCTTGGGTTCTTTTTTCAGCTTCATAGTGGAGGTTGTCAACATTTGGCATCTGGTGCTCCATTTTTCTTTATAGCAGTGATGCTTTGATGTGCAGATAATACTTTACCTGTGGCATATTATAATCTTAACTTCAAGATTTCAATTTCAAACAAAACATCTGCCATAGCACTTTGGACCTTTCTACTTTTTTTTTTTTTCTTAATTGTGCAAGTTTTTAATATAATAGACTTCTGCTAAGCTGCCTAGAAATAAGAAAAAATATTAGCATGGCTAAAAATTTCAGTAAGCTATTAATTAACAATCTTCAGGTTTGTCTTAAGCATTCTGCGTGTATGGAATTCTTTTTCATGCAATGCTATGGTGGACTGAGTAAACAACATTATGGACCATCAAAGTTTGTAGACACTGATATTGCTAAAATTCTGTAGTGGGAAACTGATTAGATATGAGAAATATTTACTTTCTTCTTCAGCCATCGTGTATAATATATATGTGTTTAGTTATTGCAGAGTGTTTATCACCAAGTGATTCAGACATCCCGTTAATTGCAGTGCTGGATTAGATTAAGCATGTTTTAATTGTTTTGTTCCTTCTAATTTACATGAAGGCATAAGCTTGAGGGCTTGATATTCGTATGTTGTTTGTTTTGCAATTGAATTACTAGCTTCACCTATTAGTGTTGAAGCTGTTGATAAATGCCTTCTGTTGGGGATGCATTGGAATTCTTAGGCATAAAATTGTAAATGAAGCATGCATTGAGATGTGAATCTTTACAAAAGCTGTTCTCTTTCATATAGTAACTTTCTGCTATGCCCTGGGAAAATGCAGTGCCTTGAATATAAGGCACAATTTCATTTAATTGAAATTGCTATAGTTTTCCTCTATTTTAAAATATAAATAGCTCTTATAATGACAGCACGGGGATTAACACTTGAGTCGTTCTGTAGTGACTCCAAGTGTAACTAGGGGAAAATTATTTTTATTTACCTTCTCTTTGGTAAACAGAGTTCTGGCATTTAATTTCCTTCTTGTCTTGAGACTCATGTGATGTGATGTGAACTTTGAATTCAACTTGTCCAAACTGCTCTTAAAAAGTGCAGTTCTGCTTGTGCCTGTGAAATAAATAGTTCTACCTTTCTCCCCAAGGAGTTTGAATGGCAATACAAACTGGCATCCAAAACGCCTTCCAAATGTGAGTGAAGAGGCTGGAAAGTGGTTTCCATTAACTATCCTAACCTAGTTTACTGTTCACCTAGGATAAATTATCAGGAAAGCAGGTCTTATTTATTGGTGGACAGATGGGTTTCCATCACACGTCAGTGTTTGTTCTACCACCGACTCTTAAGGCAAAGCCTTTTTTTCCTGATTGAAGCCAATCTACTCGAGCAGTCTCTGAGTTTCCCTGCTAAGGGTCTGCTTTCCTTTTATACTGTTTGCATGTTCTCCAGAACTGCAGGGGCACTGCAACCAAAATGCATTTTAAGTATTGATTTCCCCCAACCCTCCCATATGCCCATATGTCTCTGCTTTCGAAAAAATTTGAAGAATACTGAAGGGTGTTTTGGCAAGGGTTGAAGCTTCCAGAAAGGTGAAGTGACAGATCTGACTTCATTCTGATCCTGACTGACACTGAGGACGAGACTGTTGTGGAAAGTAGCATATTTCTCATGCTGAATTTCAAAATGAGCAGTGCTGATTGAGCAAATTCTGTTAAAGGACAGCATTGCCAAGACCCTTGGGGAGATTACTGCCAGTTTAACAAGTTTTAAAGTTTTAAAACTTCTATAGTTTTGAAAGGGTTGACAAATGTGGAACTTATCTGAAACTAGGGAGATTGGAGTGACTTAAGAGTTTCAAATGTCACTTTTCATATCATAACTGTGAAGCTTTTTTCAGATGAACCTATACAGAGTTTTTTGATATTGGCTTAGACGTAACTGTCTGAGAAGATTTTTATATTAAAGACAGCAGAAAAAAACCATTAAATCCTCTAGTGATAAAATCTTGAGCTTATTGTGTGAAAAAAAATCCCAAATTGTTTGTGAACAAATAAAATCATAAATTAACATGGGAAATAAGGTGAACATTGGCAGCTCTGGGGAGTCAGGTCTAAATCAGTGTATCAATATGTTTCTGAAGACTGCAGCACTGCATATATATTTTCAGTGGCATAAATTGACTGGTGGTGACTTGGGCCCTGCTGTCAATCCTCCTTAAAGACACCTGCTATGCTAGATTAGCAAAAGTGTCTTTTGAAGTGTTTTTACATAAAATACCATGTGCCTATGGTATTTTATACTCACTAGCCTATGGGATACAGGTCTCTTATGGATGCTCCATTATGCCTTTATGGTCTTTGGAAAAATACAAAGGTCACAGGAAAATAAGGATAAATTGTTTGCAAGTGTCATGGTATTGTTCATCTGGCTTCCCTGGAGAGTAAGGAATAAATGATCAGTTAGGCTTGTACCACTTGCAGTTACCTGAAAAGGGAAAGTGTTTTACTTATTTAGAAAGAATGGCAAGAGTTCTCTCCCTGAAGCTTGAAAATCTCTCTGTCCTAAGAAAATTCTCATCATTTTGTCTAATTATCAGATTCTTGTCATTGTGGTCTGTCTGTAAAAAGAGCTTCTGGTTTTCACGTATGCATGTGTTCAATAGGCAGCAGGCTCAGAGATGCATGATAACAGACTCGTAAAAAGTATTAGTTCTCCATATGGTGATTTTATACTCTACAAAGCTTTCTCATTTTGTCTTTACAGATCAAGCAGACTGTCTGCTGGACTTGTGCTTTCTTTCTAAATTTCTTCTACACATGCAAATTCTGTTAAGTGTTGCATGATTTAACCTTCTCTTCAAAGACATTAGAAATGAATGCTTTAATTTTGATTTTGTACAGAGTTCTGTCTGCCTGAAGTACTTCCATTTCAATAACAGTTGCATTGCATCCATCTTTGCAGATCTGTATTGATAGTACATGACTGCTTCCTGTGAAATGATCTTCTAGGAATCAAATTTTAGTAAGGTGAAGATATCATATTATTCCAAAAGCTTTGTTTTAAGAGGCTAACACTAGATAAAATATTTTTTTTGCTTAAATGGACATTAAAGATGTAATATTTTTGTGTCTCTGAATTTGGAAATGTAGTGTAGTCAAGTTCAGGAAATACATAAAGAGATGCCAAATTATTTATTTATATTTTTTGTTGTTGTTGTTTTTTTTTTTTTTTCCTATTGCCTTTTTAACACAAGAATATACTGGAGTTACATTTTGTGTGTATGTGAGGTAGGCCTGGGACAATTTTCAGCTGTTTTTGGAGTTTCCAGTGGCAATGTCATTTCTGTACTGTTTTACTTAGGATCCTCTGCATTTTTGATAGTGAACTGGATGCCACATGGGCTTCATTCTTATAGTTACTCTTGCAGTGTAGGTAAAACTAGCCCTACACATGCTGCGTTCCTGCCTCCAATTGTAGTGCACAAACCCTTCAGTCTCTGCTTTCCTTTTATGTCCCCTCTTACAGGACTTCATCACTGTAATTTTCTGACTAAAAGAGTTTGCAGTGATGCTTTTCCATGTGGTCTTGGGCAGCACATTTTTTTTCAGACCTTAGACTATTACTGATGATCTTCATAAATGTTTGAATTGCTATATATATAACATACTCTACTGTGTAAAGAATTCAAAAAACAAAATCCATAGAAATAGTAACACAGTGCAAACATCAAACCAAAGCATTTCAGGGCTGGTGTTTCTGAAGATTAGGGTGGTAGTTTTATCTTTTCTTTTTCCTTCGTCTTTCCACCTCTTGAAACATGATCAGTCTGGGATTATTTTTTTCATTCTGAATAATGCCTAAAATGAGAGAGAGCTGTTTGACACATTCCGTATCCATAGAGTCTATTTATTCAGACTGAATTCCACATGGACCATGGATAATCTTTTTCCCAAATGTTTACTAGTATCTGCTCTTAACAAGTGCTGGACAATATAAACTGAAGGCACCATAAAGAAAGGGGGCATAATAAAATTAAACCTTGCGTTTCAGCTAAGTCTGACTTAAGATCAGGAAGTGCAAGTTTCAAATGGTTTGGATTTTAAAGACTTTTTTTCTATAAAGGACATGAATCACATAAATTTAAAAGCACATGATGAGCTAGTATTAAGAAATGAGCTATAAGTAGGTTTTAATATATGGCATTGAAACTAATGCTTTTAACGGAGGTGAAAGAAAATCCAGGTTCATTTCACTGTTTTCTTGAAGTTATCTTGCACTTGTAACCACTCTGTGCCATGCACAGTCTGGAAAGTCAGGGTAATGCTGCTCTGTTTCCCTGTCCCTTCCTATCTCGGCTGGTATGTACAGCTTTTCAAGACAGATTGACTGATACTGTGTGGGCATGTGTGTGGTCTCCAGTACTAACAAAGCTAATTTTGGATGTAGCTTCTAAGCACTGTTGTAGTAAAATTGAAAACAAATTGGAAGAAGGGGCTCAAGCATTTATATGTGATGGTTTTTACATTCACTTGTGTTTCTGTTGTTGCTGTAGATACTATTTATAATTGTACTTCCTGTTGATGTTTGTTTGCATGTCAGAATTAAGTTATGTTTTTCAAAACTTTTCTAAATCAGTTCCCATAGGAAAAAAAAAATAAACAATTATTTTTAGTAACAGAATTGGAAAGATTACAGATTTGAAAATACTAATATTTCTTCCCCCAAACCTCCCAAACACATAAGACTTTAAAAACAGGTTGTTTTTTTTTCTTCTTTATAAAGTAAATAAATAACTTTGTTATCTCTGAGTAGATATAAATATCTCCAGCTGGGCAAACCTTTTCCTGGTTAACTGTTTGTGTTTGCTTCCTCATCCCTCTCAGCATTAAAAGTTCCTGCAGGTCTTTTCTACTGAGATTTTTCATGTAGATCAAGTTGTACTTTTCCAAGGAGACTTGCATTTCCTTCTATCCCACGCCATTTAATCATGTGTTTGTAAAAGCCTGGGTGAGTAGCTTTCAAAAACCTTTCCCTTCCTGAGTTTTGTTACCATTCAGTACCACCCATTTTATCTGTTCATTATTAAAGAAGACTGAACCTGATGTTCTAGCCTTCCATGGGATGAAGCTGGAAAATGGATCTGTCACTGCATACTGTTATGCTTTGCTTCAGCTTCAGGAGTTTTCAATTGAAATAATTTTGCAGAGAGGGACTTTTGAGTGGAGATTACATAAAATGCTTCCTCCTTCAGCAGGGGAAGAGAAAATAGGAAACAGAATACACAAAAAATATTGTGTAGCAGGTTGATGCTCTGGAATATAGCAGAAAAGAAAAATGTAAGAGTCGTCTTGTTGCAGGAAGATGAGAAGTCATGAAGCACTCATGTGTTGAAGAGTGAAGGCCAGGTATTTAGGCTGATTGCATTTGTTGTCTGCCCTGCACGCTGTTGATCATAGAGCTGTTTACTATCTGCCAGTCCTTGTCATGGTTGGGGGAGTGATCTACTCAGAATGATGGTCTTTACCTTCTTTCCCTTTTCCTCTCCTCTCTCTCTCTCTCTTTTCCACTCTTTCTCCATCTATTTAGTTGAGACGTTGTTTTTGTCATCACACTTTCAGGTACTGCTTTGACATTCAGAGACCATACCCCAAATTGAATAAAAAAAAGGAATGGAATTAACTCCAATACAGTGCCTTTAAAACTTCTAAAGCACTTTCTGGTGGGCATTTGATATCCTTTTCTCTTTATAGTATTGCGCCTCCAGGAAAAAAATCATAATCCTGGATTATTTTGATAAATATATTAATAGCATTGGTTGTAAGAAGAGGCCAGAGTTTTCTTTCCTTATGTGATGCCTCTTCTGTCTAAGATGACTCCAATCACTTTAGCTAGAGGACAGAGACAGGGAGAATTCCTTGACTAGAAACTGTATGTTATGTGATGGTTACCTACTGTATAATAATTTTACTAGGGAAAAAAACCACTGAGACAAGAAAAAATGAAAAAAAAAATCAAAAGGATGGGCTTGGTATTTATTTCATCCATAAGAGAAAAGAAGGATGTTTATAAAACTTCAACTGTTAATTTTTGTATTACGCACTACTTTGTTAATTTTTGAATGACCAGTATATGTATTTGTCTTATGAATATGCAATGTACTAATAATCCTATTTTTTCACAATAAAGAAAATAGATCATATTATTATCAGTTCACTATAAAATAATTCTAGCAGGTTTATGTATTTAGCATAAATGGAATTCCTTTCATATTCAAGTCAGCAGGGGCTTTAATATAGATGCCAGTGTAGCCAAGACTTTACCTGTGGACATTGGAATAAATGCTTATTGAAACACCCTACAATAATTACATCTTTGAGCATGTGATAACAGCAAAAAAGTTACTTCATCTAACATTTAGCAGTAGGAATTCTTTATTTTGGCTACAGTGTAGTATTTATCTAGTTTAAAAAGATATTGAGAAGTCCAGAACCAAGACTGCCTTCCAAAAGAATTTGGTCTGAAAACAGATCGCAAAAGGCGTTACTTTTAATGCAAGAAGATTTACTGTGGAGGAAAAAAAAAAAACCCTGTGACAACAACCAGCCAACCAACCAACCAAAAAAAACCTACCAAAAAAACCCCACCAAAAAACCACCGCTGTTTAATTGCCATTCTCTTCTTTGAGCAGAAGCCAGAGTACTAGGCAAAGTGCTGGCAGAATACTTGAAGGTTATAAAGTATGAACTTGTAAAGTGAAAATATAAATTAATTTCTGTTTCTTGATGCAATTTGGAATCAAAAAAATTTGTTACTTTCTGATTAGTCATTATCTTCTGCAGGACATTAAATCACACAGCTGTGTGAAAACTTTATTAAATCTGTTACTGCAGTTCCATGCTCTGTCACCCATTGATGTCTTCCCCCCCTCCACCCCTCTGTCCTCTCTTTCTTTTTCTTCCTTTTGTCCTCCCTGTTGGGCCAGCTGCCAAAACTGAGGGCTCCTGAAGATCAATTAGAGAACTTTTTCTTTGCTCACTTCTTCTGTGTTCAGTCCTTAACATGATGTGAAAGGCAGAAAGACCTTTAGCCAGCAGTCAAATAGTGTGTGATATTCAGTGCCTAAGGTAACAGCACAAGTTTGAACTCAAAATAGTAACTGAAGAAAAAAGGAATAGGTTAAATTGTAGGATTTAAAAAAAACCAAAAACCAAATACGGTTCTTCTATGCATTCATCTTGAGTTGTGGCAACTAGAATGTTTTCACATCTTTCCAAGTGTGTGACTTATGTGTCAGAGGGAGGAGTAATGTAAACAAAATGTAATATTTATCTTACATGTTCCTACTTTGTTACTTTATATCTATATGATACTTTATAAATTGTATTTCTTAAGTTTTCTAATTTGGGATTTCATGTAACTGTGAAAATTATCTGATTTCTAGTTAGAGGTTGAATTTATCATGCTGTGATGTTGACAGATCACGTGTATATTGTGTGTGTGTACTGTGGGTAGTGTTCATCTCTCTTTCTAATTTCTTGCTAATACTTCAAGAATCATGTCAAGACTTAAAATAGGTAGCTGTATCATAGAAGCAACTGAAAATGGAAAATTCACAGAAGATCCATCTCAAGAAATGTATCCCAGAAAAGCTGCAGATCATACTGCTTGGGGAAGCTCTCTTAGGAGATACAGCAAGTCAGTATTAAGTTTTCTTTTTCTTAGTCATCATCAACTGGAAAAGTTGATGATGAAAACAAACCCTGTGAGCTTCAGAAACTTTTCTTGTGCAACTTGGGGCAAAAGTTTTGGAAGAGTAGACTGCTTACTTAGTTAGGTTGAGCAATGGCTGGATGGCCAGGCTTGAAGGCTCAGCTGGCTGGTGGCAGGTACTGATGGACAGTGAAGAGTCTGGTTCTTTTTTTTTGTCTGAGGAAGAGCAGGTTGTGAGGCAGCCTTAACAGGCCCCCATTTGCCTGAAGAGCAGTTGCAGGGGATGGAAAAGTTAAACTCTTCCTGGTAGAAGGTACGGAATGTAACACCAGAATGAATCCTGAAAAAAACCCAAAAAACCAAAATAAAAAAAAATAACCCCCAAACCCCCCCAAAAACCCACCAACCAACCCCCCTTTATCCCCCCAAAAAAACCCAAAACAAATAAACAAACAAAAAAACCCCCGCAAAATAACAAAATAATCATGGCTAAAAAAATTGCATCTTTAGAGGATCAAATTTAGTATTAGGAAATAACATCTTACCTAGAGAGGCAGTGCAGCAATGGAACAAGTTATCCCAAGGCACTGTGGAGTTTCCATGTGTGAGGGGCTTTGGGCATTGTCTCGAAATGCCAGCCCTCCAATGACTGAGCTGCTCTGGTGTGAGCAGGAGCTGTAACCTAAGCAGGAGCTGGGGCTGGGGGTCTCTCGAGGTCTCTGCAAAGCAGCATTTGTATGACTTGGAGTGACTTTGCCCTGATAGCCATTTTATGTGCAAACAATATAGAAGAGAGGTATTTGTCTTCAATGTGCTGCCAATAACAGACGGATTTCCAGTTTTTCTTTTGTTCCTGGCAAAAAGAGTTAAATTTCTTTTGACTGTTGTATTCAAATAATAGCTAAGAAGTGCCTGGAGGCAACTGAATCAGAGACAGGACAGAAAGAGGTACCCCTGCATGGCTTAAGTTACTGCTTTTGAAAGCAGACTTATTGCTTCTTGAAATTCTGGGGAAAGAGGAAAAAATATGTTATATTTTAAAGAATTTCTTTTACAAAGTCTCAGTTGCTGTACAGATGGGTGCGTTATAAAAATTATATGGGAATGCTGTCCAGAAATCCTTTCAATTAAATAAAAAGCCCTGTTTCCCTCTCAAGTTCTATGGTAATGACCAAATAGTTACTGGCACCTTTTTTTCCCTCAGTTTTAAAACAGAAGATTCACAAATTGCAATGTTTCTGTATATCTCAAAAATTTCTAATGTTTATTGGTAAATATTTGGAGTTTGGACTTTTTTATGTTTGGATTTGGCTTTATTTTTTTTTAAGCAATGATACCCACACATGAGCTAATGTTCTTTCTGAAGGCCTAAAGTTATTTTTAATAATTTAGGGCTACCAGATGAAATTAACCAAATAATATATATAAAGACTGTGTGATTAGCAGTACTGTTGATTAACAATTGTGATTAGTTGTCCTGTTGCAGAAAAAGTGTAGTTTTAACAAAAAGATTTAAAAACAAATTTTTCCAGTACTGTATGGCCTTTTAAGTGAATCAGTGCCGAGGTCATTATTCCACCCATGGTGCTCCTCTCTTCTTCTGCAGTTCCTCTTCTACCTCCTGAACTGCATGCAATTTGTCTGAGTTTTAACCATGACCCTTGCTAAAATGTAGAGATTACAATGTACTAAGAGGTATTTGCTATATTTGAAAAGTGTCAGTGCTGATCTTTGTGAAATGTGTTGTGCCCATGGGGGAAGAGCCTTACTTTGAAGTAGGCAGGAATGAGCTTGTCTAGTTGGTGGGTTTAATTTCAGTTTACAGTGGCATCTACTGATCTATTTGGTGATTCTGTGGTTTTTCTTCTGCAGTACTACTTGGGTGGAAGGGTTAGGCACTGCTGTGCTTTCAGAATGCCTGGAATCTTGTAATTTTCAGGGGCAGACGTTCTGCACTGATGGATGTATAAATCTGGTGATAGCATCTTGTACCACATCAAAGACGACTGTGGCGACTCATTCTTCAACTTCAGGCTATGTTCAATGTGTGCCGTCCTTTCCTAATAAGTGCAACCGTGTCTCATATCTAGGTCAACTCAGGGATTTTTCCTGTCTAGTTTGACTCATTTCCAGGACTTTCTCCTGAAGATGATCTCAGTTGCTCATTGTCTGCTGAAGCTTTTTACTGAAGATGCAAATGCATTGTCTGGTCCTTGTCTGTCCCCATTTTCCCAGTTGTCTCCTGGCTGAGATGGTGCCTTGTCTCAGTCCTCACCTGTCCTCAGCTGAACTGATGCTTCAGAGTTTTTCAATGCTGTTTTTTACAGTAATAATTTATTTTTTTTTTTTTTGACAGTGAAGGGACATCAGGATGGGGGTGGGGAGAATGGTTGTTCATAGAAAGGCAGACAGCCCACAACAGCTATGTATATAGATTTGGAGTTCTACAGCTGGCTGCTGTACATCTGAGTGAGCTTGTTACTGCCTTTTTAGTGTAACTTGGACTGATTTATACCTAAAATAAAGCCAGGAATTGCAAGGTCATTCCACAAAGATCAAAAACTATAGTCTCATTTTAGCCATGCACAGGTAGCTGTGCTTTTCAGAGTCTACAAAATCAATTTTCAGACCATGCATGAACTCAGGAGAAAAAGGTTAGAGTTTTGAGGTACACTGGTACAAATTCTGTAGAACAGATAAAAAGGAATATTGCAACTTATCTGAATAGAATTAAATAGCTTCATTCTCCAGTGACAGCAATTACTTGCCTTTGTAGTCATACAAAATAATTCTTTTGTAAGAGAAGAAATTCCACTGTGAGAAAGCAAATATTTGAAATGGAGCAAGTGGTGTGTGTGGAAATTTGATATGTTCATGTAACACTGTTGTGTGTAAAGCAAATAGATATTTTTTTCCATTATAAATGGGGGAGCTTGAAGGTACTGGAGATGCAGTTCACCAAATAATAGATATGTCTTCATTCCTTTCCCCTTTTTTATTGACTTCCCAATCATGATATCCCTGGACTATTTACAGTCCTTACTTGCAATGCTGTTATTATCAGTGCCCTGATGATGCAAAAGAAAACACTTTTTAATGTGTTGTGAAATATGTCATGGTTTCTGTTCGTGTTTTTAGGGACAAAAAGTATCACTAAGTATAGTGTCATCAGATACCACACTTTGACACGTTTATCTGAAATGGTGGTCCTTTGAATGCTTTGGAAATAGCACTCTAGTGCACTAATCTCTGGGAAAGTAATTTTTATTATTGTTGGCTCCTGTGTGTAGCAAGCAGCTCTCAGCTGGCAGACTGTACATTATAGAAAAATGTTTGTGACTCAGCTAACAAAAACCCAATGAAGTATCTAAATTAGGAATTCTGGTTTTGTGCCTTTTTTTCTTATTACTGCATGCTGTCCTCTCTTGCTGTAGTCAGTCCTTTGCAAGTGTGCGTGGATGTGGGCAAGACCACACTCCATTAGCTTGATACAAGCAGCCATTCTACTTAAAAGAAAACTTACCATTTTCATACCAAAAGTAGAAAGCACAAGTCCAGAATAATAGAAGGCAGAAGTTCGTCAGACTTTAAATTATTTTTAAGTATAGATTGATTCTTTTGAAATAGCAATGCAGTGTCTGTGGTCTTTTCTTGCACTACATTAATTTGGCTGTTGACTTTTATATATGGCTACATTGAAGTATGCAATTGCAGCATGCATTTTCATAGTAGATTAAAGTATGTATGTGTTTTATAAATTCAAATGAATGTTCATCAGAATGTTGTTTATAAAGAAAAGTCAGAAAAACAAGGTAGAATATCTAACTGGAAAAAAAAAAAAGAATAGCTGAAAAGAAAGGAATATAAAATCTCCTGTATAAAACTGCGACCTTGTTTTGTTACAAATTTATTAATAGCTACCTCAGAGAACTCCTATAATTTACTGAGTGAATACCAATCTGACAATATACAGGTTTTAGAAAAACTCTTGTCTTTTTTGTTATTTTATGGACTTCTCAAGCAGAAATTCTTGCCAGATGAAGAAAAGCAAATAAAACAAAAGCATCTTTATCTGTGCATACTATACTGACACTTTGGGGAAAGGAGAAGGAATGAGTATTGATGCCTCTGTTTTCTGTCCTTCCTGTAGGTGTGCAGGACCCTCACCATGAGAAGATAATTACTGTGACTACTAATGGGAGTATTCACAGCCCCAAGTTTCCACACACATACCCACGCAACACTGTGCTAGTGTGGAGATTAGTAGCACTTGATGAAAACGTATGGATACAGCTTACTTTTGATGAAAGATTTGGGCTTGAGGACCCAGAAGATGACATTTGCAAGTAAGTTACCTTCCCTTTCACTTAGGAAAGTCTGAAAGGAGGTGATTGGAGATGAAGAAAAAAAGTACTGCTTGAGTTTTGCAAAAATCAACACTTGCATGTTAATTTACATATAAAATGCATCTTTTAAAGTATTGGTTTATGATTTTCTTTTATAGTGCTACAGGAGTCTTTCATGCTTGAAAGTTCTGGTGTTCTCCTATTTTTACTTCTGCATTCAATACCTAGGCCATACATATATTACAACAGAAAAATGTGACATATTTAATCTCCCTCTCAAGTGAAAGTTTTGACATCTGGGAAAATATTATTGACAGAATGTTAGAATGATGAATGTCTAGTTTTTGCAGAGTAAATTTTGGTGAGTAAGTTGCCTGAAGCAGAATTCAGGTCATGACAAAAAGTATTACACCGCTGTTTAAGACACCTGCACACACTACTCTACAATATTTTAATGGCCTTAAGTTGTCAAGTTATCTGTGAAAAACAGCACTTGAAGTACTGTGCTAATTGACATTCTTCAGTGGTACTGGTTTTTCCCTGACTTCAGTAAGCATCTGCATGCTCAGTCACTGGCGAAGGTTTCTGTAGGACTTGCGGGGTCTCTGTTTCCTTCCATGATTCTCAGCTGAAGGCTTTGTAATTTGGGAGAGAAACAGTTGTGACATAACAGGCGTCAGCACAGATGTAGTTCTGAACCAAGCCATGTGGTTGATAAAGTTTTGGATGTTTTGAGAGGCAGTAGGACTGACATTTCCTGTGGGAGGGTGAAAGAGGAGACATCCTAAACTCGTGTATCCTGTATCTGTCTGTATTCTCAGCAACACATCATAAAAAGTCCTGATGTGTGAATAGTGGTACGTTGTTTGCACTCTTCAGTAAATTAAATAAAATACGTCATTTAAATGGCATTTTCTCCTTTGATACCTTCCTGGAGCAGTAGTTCACACAAGATTTTTGTTTCACAGTAATATTTTGGGTTTTTTTGTTTTTCTGGTTTGATTTTTATTTTTGTGTACGTCATATACGCATTTGACTTGATTCATGTTTTCAGGTTTTTTTAATTGCCTGTTATTCCATTGGTTTGTATCAACTTTTGATAACAAATTTGAATTCTTTAGAGGTTATTTTTGCACTTATCCTTAATTTGGGAAAAGGTGTTTATAACAGATAAATATCTTTTTCTCAGAATTCTAAAGCAAGTAATTACCAAGGCCATATCAGTACTGTACTATATGCTAATGACTGTAAACACAGGTTTGCTTGAATGAGTGGACTCCCTTTGCACAATAAGTCTTTTCTTCAAGTAAAAACTTAGCTTGCTTTTCCTTTTCTTTGCATATGGCAGAGTGAAGTGGCAAGTGAAAGAAAATCCAGGTAGGGTGACTAATTCATCCACTTGCAAAAAGAGAAGAAAGATAAGTTAAAATATTTTATAATATTATAACTAGAATAGTATTTTAATTGTGAGTAGATTTATTTTAGGTAAATAATGTGCTAAATACAAAAGGACTGACAAATTAAGAAACAGTAGCAAGTCACTCAATCTTCACTCAGTTAGAATCTTACCATGCTTGTAATTGTTCAGGGATACCAGGAATTTGTATGACTGCAATTCCTGATATGTGTCCTACTGAAAAAAATACTGGGCTTTTTGGTTTGGAAGATTAAAAAGAGAGTTATATTTCTCTCTGGAAAAGATTTCTATTTTTGATTTTAACTCCAGGATTCCTTTGGACTTCAATTTCAGTAGCAAGTTCAGTAAAGGAAGACAAATTGCAACTTGTTTAATGTAAAGGGTGTATAAATAACAAACAAGTTGACAAAATAACTAAGAGACAGATTACATATGTAAAATAATTCTACACAGGTCAAGTAAGTTACCAGTTACCCGAGTAATATCTCTTTTGAGTTATGTCTTGCATTTCTTACCCTTAGAGTTCCTAATAAAATTATTTATACTTCTTCCAATACTTTCTGTAGAAAAACTAGGGTTTTTTTATTGACTACATCCCACAGAATTTATTACTGCACTGTGCTTCTGCCATCTTGAAACACACAGATCACTATTGTTCATGTAGACTGCTCAACGATTTCTCCAATAGCAGGTTTGTATGACCAAGGACAGAATGAAACATCACATGAAGTTTGATCTATTATAATTCTATACCTTTAGCTTTGACATATGACTGAAACTAAGTAAAAATTGCAGCCAGGAAACATTAGACTTTCTATGCAGTGTACAGTGTGTATCAGGATATCATTTTCTCCCTTCTGTAGTGTCTGAGACAACCTCATGAGTTACCTGCTGTGGTCATTGTCACAGTTTTCAGTCTCTCTACCTGTTTAAGCTGTTCATTCCGGGTAATGCCAGAACTTTCTTCGTCATCTCTGCAGACTGTGGGGTCCTATGGTGTCAGCTCATAGGGCCAATGAGAGAATAGTCTGGAGTATAACAGCTTAAGATAATTAGCAGTTTTTGCATCTCATAGTAATTCAAATATTGCCCATGATTTGGAGAAAAATGAAACTCAAACATATCCAGTTGTACAAGTGTTTTTTGTTTAGCATGGTTCTACATCAGGAATACAATAGTAGTGGTGACTAAAAAATGTCATAGATGCATCCTGAAGCTATGGCAAGTTTTTTCCTGTATCTGACCGTGGATTTCTTCAAAGTCAGTTCTGACATTTCAGGCTATTCAGTGAAGTCTTTTCATCTATAGCAAATATCACATTTTACAGATATTTTTCAGGTATCACTCTAGGCTGTACTTCAAATATTTTCTCAAATGCAAATCAAAGTGATCCTGCATGGCTTTTTTTTTTTTTTTTCCCCACTCGGTTTTTACTTGCCATTCAACTTAGAGTATTTACTAATGTAGCAAATTTGCATTACAAAAAATTGTGTTAAGGCCAGCCCTTCTGACTCAGCCTCTCCTGCACATTCTGCTATTTCTCAACAGTCGTAAGCGTGATTTTTTATCCTGGTTTTACAATGGTGATGTATGTGAAATTCAAGCACATCATGTTTTCATTCTTTTAAAGCTAGTCAATGTTTTTTGTTTTTTGGTTTTCTTCACAATAGTTGTACATCATCTGCACTTCATCCTTCCAATGGACAAAATGTTAAGAAGTCCTTTCCAAAGTGAACACAAACTCCACTTTTTTTGGAAACTAGATCCATGCATATGTCTAGAAGAGATGTAGGTTATTTGGTAGACAGTAGGGATGTATAAATCTCTGCAATATTATGGTAACTTCAGTTTCATACAGTCTGTTTGATTTCAGTTGTGACTTGCAAAAGAATAATATTACAAGCAAAATAATCCCCCTTCAAACCAACCAAGGAGAAAGGAGAAGGATGTAACTTTTGGGTGTTTTGTGCAGTACTGTTTACATGGTAAAAGTGGCAGTGAATTTCTAGCAGAGGCATTGCGAATTTGGATTGCATACGCCTGCCCTTTCTGATGAAATGAAAATGCAGTTTTTCTGCTGTTGGTATGGTATGACATGGTCATTATTTTCATGATGGTAGCCCCTCAATCCTGTTTTAATCATAAAGCCATTAGACTCCTGTGCCAGACAGCTCCTATTGCCAGGGAGCTGCCATAACTCTTCTTGACCAAAAACTGACTTCTTCTCAGCTGTTGCTTGTTGTTCAAATTTGTTGCTTTCTGTCAATAAGAACATGAAGTGATAACAGCTTTATGATTAACTCCTCTGTGACAGGAAGACATAGATTTAGCTTTCTTCCAGCAAGAGCATAGATATTACACTTGACCTTGAAGGGAAGTCTGATTATGTGAGTTGGTCAGAGCATTAAAATGCAAGGCAAAAATAGGAAAGGGAAAGTAAAGAATCTTTCTTCTTGCTCTCTCCCTGTGCATGGAATGGCTCTAGTTGTTCATCTGAGTAGTGGCTGCAGCTGTTCTTTCTAATCATCTGATGATTACAGTCTGACTTTTATTATATATAATAAAACACAGAAATGTGTCACAAATCCAAAGTGCAATTACTGTAGTTAAGGTGATAAGGATGAAATGCCTGAGTAAAAGGCTATGGAACTAACTGATAGTAGAATAATAAATACCATTTTAGCAACATCTTTATTTTAGGATGCTGACACTAATTTCCAACTCTCTTTAGCCCTCTAATAATTTAAATTATCAACTGTAGTTTGTTTGTTTAAGGGGGGGAGGGAGGCTTTTAGCAGCTGCAGATGTGAGTCTGTTCATTTACATGTATAAGTAAAGCATTAACCTATAATGTTTTGAAAGAGATTTCAAAGCTTGTCTACATGATATTTGTAATTTGTGGAACTTCTTCCTGCAGAAAATTAGTTAAGCTGAAGGCAGCCATCAGTGCTAACATAGGGTAAAATCTTCGGTGCCACATGTATTAAATTCACTACCTCCCCTTTCCATGTTTCCTATGGCTACTTTCCTTCACTGCAGGTCTGTTGTGACTGAGCTGTTGCTTTCCATTCATGGAACATCAAGATTCTGGGATAGAAGCTGTGATCCAGACTGCTTCATCAGTCATATAGGTTCCTAATGAATGTATTGTTAGGAAATTCTTTATAAGAATTAAAGAATTAGAAGATTTGGCTTAGTCTGACAACACTGAAAAACGTGTATTAAAGAGGAAACATACAGACACTGTCTTTCATCTGTGACTATGAAGAAAGAAAATGTTTGCTTAGCAGTCTGGATTTCTTTTTTCTTTTTTTTTTTTTTTTTTTTTTGCATGATTTGTTTCAGATGGATGCTAGGCAGTGATAATTTACACTAAACACAATAGAAGGACTGAACATTTTGTCACACAATTTTCCAAAGACACCTTTCTGTGTAATATAAGACACAATGAGTTACTTGCACCATGTGGAACTTTGTTTCTTGTCATTATTACAATGTCTAATATGTGGAGTAAGAGATGGATGCATAACAGTGACTCTCTAATGCTTCAGTAAAAACAACAACAGAAATTTTGCTTCTGTTTTGTGCTTTTGTATGGAAGCACCTTGCAGCATCAAGAGAGTGCATTCATGAAAGGATAATGTCAGCATCATTTTCTTCTATTCAGAAGAAACTCCATCCCACACTCTGCCCCCTAGGGAAGAAAAAGTTTTTTACCTTGGTGCATTGTAGAGTCAATGGTATATGTGTGAAGACCACACCAGTATCAAGCATAGATTTGTGAAAGAAATAACTCTTCACATAAGGTAAGTATTACTTCTGGGGCTTTTGAGGGCAACAAGTTTCTTATCAAGGTCTGGTTCCCAAGAAAATTGTTTTCTGGACACAATTGATGGGCTGACTTTACTATCAGTTAAATTCTTCTCATTGACTGTGGTTACAGAGGGAGAAGTTATCTCCTGAGTAAGTACAAAGTTCAAGTTGGCTTTGAATAACTGCATAAGGACCTTTAAGTGAACTCTGTATTTAAAGTGGAAGTGGTGCAGACAATGTTCACAGTGACTCATGTTGCTAAGCAGCTGGGCTGCTGGGATTTTTACTGCTTCCTCACATATTTCTGAAGATGAAGGGGTTGCTGCTGTCACCTTTATTTGAGAATTCAAAATAGAGTCCCCAAAAATTTTAAGGCTTCAAACTGGGAAAACCCCCAAAACATTGAGTACCAAAACCCATAGAATCCTGAAAGCAGAAATGAAAGTTATAGTGAAGACTAATCCTTAAAACTCTTTTCTTACAGCTGTTGCCTTAGCATTTCAGTATGTTCAATTTTAACCACCTGTTTTTTCATGAGATAATCTCCAATGATTCAATGTTCAACTTGGGCAAGTGCTGGATTCTGCACCTGAGGTGGGGCAACTCTGGGTGTACAGACAGACTGGGGAATGAGGTGCTGGAGAGCAGTGCCATGGAAAGGGAGCTGGGGGTCCTGGTCAATGGCAAGTTGAACAGGAGTCACTGTGCCCTGGCAGCCAAGAGGGCAAAGCGTGTCCTGGGGGGCATCAGGCAGAGCATCACCAGCTGGGCAAGGGAGGGGATTGTCCTGCTCTGCTCTGGGGCAGCCTCACCTTGGACATTGTGTGCAGTTTTGGGTAAAAAAAAAAAAAAAAATTAAGCTGTAATCAATGTCCAGAGGAGGGCCACAAGGATGGGGAAGGCTCTGGAGGGGAAGCTGTGTGAGGAGCAGCTGAGGTCACTTGGTCCTTTCAGCCTGGAGAAGAGGAGACATCATTGCAGTTGCAACTTCTTCTGCAGTGAGCAGAAGAGGTGCAGATACTGATCTCTTCTCTGTGGTGCCCAACCATGGGACCCGAGGGAATGGCTTGAAGATGTATCAGGGGCAGTTTAGGTTAGATATCAGGAAAAGGTTCTTCACCCAGTGGGTGATCAGGTGCTGGAATAGCTCCCCAGGGAAGTGGTCACAGCACCAGCCTGACAGAGCTCAAGAAGTGTTTGGACAGTGCTCTTGGGCACAGGGTGTGACTCTTGGGGATGGTCCTGTGCAGGGCTAAGAGCTGGACTCGATCGTCTTTGTGGGTCTCTTCCAACCCAGAATATTCTGTAATTCTGTGAGATTTGACACATGGGTGGGCTGGGCTCTGTTTAGGTGACTCTACCTATCAGTCATACTGAAGTTTCTCATAATTGGCTGTAAGTTCTGCAAAAATGAAACCGTAACTGAGTTAGAATTTATTATAGCCCTTTTCTGTGACTCAGATGCATTTGGAAAGGAATGATTCATTAATATACAGGGTTATAAAAAGCATATGAACTCTCATTCCTTAATACAAAATATTTAATTCTTTCCCAAGACAAAAATAAATTGTTAATCATTTTTATTCAAAGTATGAAAGGGGGACATATAATTGAAATGGTTGGGATGAGTTCTAGCATTCAACTGCCTTGGTTTAATTGAAATACTGATGGAAGAGAATTAGTGTGAAGTACCTAATTTAATCTGAAGCCCTTTGTAGCAGCATTGATGTTTTATCAGTGGCAGAAAGGTGGCATTTTAGGAAAATTATGTAGAAAATTACTTGTGTCAGTTTGGGCTGATGGAGTAATTTCTTCTGATGTTTGTAGAGTGGTTTTGATTTTTAATTCTTTGATCCATTTGCAAGAAAACTAAAAAGTAGTGCAAGAGAAGTTTGGATGCTAAATGGATAAGAGTGGGGGATGGGGATCAAAATTTGTAAGAAGTTACATTGATTTAGGAGCCAGAGTCCTGTGATTATCTAAAAATTCTTTTATATATAAATAAAATAGTTTTATATTACAAAAGTTATTTCTCTCATGTGAGTTGCAATGTAACAATATTCTTTCAATTTAATGAATAGAATTCTGAAGAAAAATCCAACAAACTTATGCTTCCTGCTTTCTTAGTGTTTTAAAGAAAAAAAAATGAGTAGATTTTTTGCATAAAAAGAAATATCTGGGTCTGTTTCTTCTCTATTCTGATTTCATTGAACAAAACTGTAGTGGGAATTTTTTTATTTTGTTTTTGGATTTTGGTGGTTTGGTTTATTAGGATTTTTTTAAGAAATATCTTCCTTTTGGATATTTTGTGATTCCAGATAAAACATTCCACATAATTCAAACATTAACTCGTCTTTCAGCTGGTCCCATCCTTTTGGTTTAGCTGCTGTCCTCTGTTCCCAGTGTGGCAGTGGTGTGTATCCTTTCTTTTGGGTTCTCTACTGCTTATTAAAATCTGCTTAATACCATTCTCATGATAAGAGATTTATAAGTGTGACAAAGCAGGTATCACAGGCAATAAAAATGCTAAAAACAAATCAGGAAAGCAAAGCTCAGTGTGGTTGTAACTGAGGCTACTCTGTAACACACATTTCCGAGGCTTCAAGAAGAGTAAACTCTTCTTTTGTACAGAAAGCTCTTAAAGCTGCAAAACTGCATTCTCTAAGCAAATCAGAGTGAAACACAAGAAAGGAAGAGTGAAGGAGATGCTTCTCTGGGTGGGATGGGAGGACAGCAGAGCGCAGGTGATGTGATCAGAAGGGCACTCTGCACAAACCTAGAGACCACCTTCTCACCTACCCACTTTTCCCTCAATTTCTGTAAATGCAGCATTCATTTTTAGTATCCACTGTTGCTAGAGGACACTATAATAGATATTATTTTGGAAGTAATTGATGCCTGTTTTCACAGCCTGCATGAGTGTGTTGGAAAATGATTGCTGATGAGTGGGCAGTTGACATAATCCCTTACTCCTTTTTCACACCACAGTCACTGACTTAAAAAAAATTTAGGCTTCTTAAAATTTCTTCCTAGTCCTCTCAATCTCAAGCAAGCTGTTTGAATAAAGTAAACTGTGTCCCCACTATCAAAATATTTTTGTAAACGGTCCTAATGCTAATTTATTGCTTCTGAAATTGTTTTATGTTACCATAGTTGGCAGTGTTTCTAATGGTGGAGACCAAAGTTATTTTCTTCGAATGTGAATTTGGAACTGATGGGTCTTGCTTCTTTCTAAGGTGTTCTGGCAGCAGTTGTAGTTGATGGAGTTCTTCTGCTCTCACCCTACCACTTATTATAACAGAGAAGTAAATCTCTACTTTCAGGGGCAGAAAAACATACTGTGAGCCACCACCACCTGAGCTCAGGGACACAGACAGACTCTGTAGCCACCTGTAGTTTCTGGTAAGGCTCAGTTTAGCTCCTGATGACAAGATTCTGCAAGCTGCAGAGTCAGGACCAACAAAGTAATCTAAAGTTACCCCATGTGTCTAAATATGTAAGTATAAGTATAGCATACAGTCCCTTCTTGATGTTTCCTGATTACTGGAAGTCCAGGTACAGTTACGATGTTAGACTCACCATCAGGTATATAAGCAGGATTAAACAGGAATAGCAGACATTCCAGCTGTCCTGTTCCTAGATGGACAGTGTGTTTTTTCACCTGTTGTGCAGCTTTTCCTTTTACCTTTTTTTCTCCACTTACCATCTTCCTAAATGCTGTCCTTGCTTCTTTAAGTGTATCATCAGCATTTTAACAAAGTATGTTTCTCACATGCAATTGTAGTCAGACAGCATTAGCAGCAAATATTTTCAGTCAGACAAGTTAGTAACAATCCAGTCTTGCACTCAATGCTGGTCCATTAGGATAAAGTAGAAGTAAAATGTAATGCAATTTACATCAATCTGGTCATCAGGATATCTGAGAAGATGCATGTGCATCAGAAAAAGAAAGAAAGATGTATTATTGTAAAAAATATTAGGTGGTCATGTGGGAGCATCAGAGGGGTTTTATAAGGTAAATTATTAGATCATCTCATTTTCTGAAAGTAGCATGTGAAGAGGGAGACCAGCACTGTGGCACCAGTTATTAAGACATACCTCTTCAGACTAACCTTTGATACTGTGGCTGGACTGAAAATAGACTTGCATAATTTTATGACCATCAATTTATAACTAGTAAAACTGAAGTGAGAGGAAACTTTTTATGCTCCTTGGGTAAAAAGTGATCTTCTGGGATTGAGAATACATTTTTTTATGGCTCATGCAGACTGGTCTGTTACATTACAGGGTTTTTTCACCTTTTGTTTGATTAGCAATTACTTGTCTGTCCTGAAGCAGAATATCAGACTGTGACAACTGCTCTGTCCTGGATTGGCAAATCCTGTGTTCAGGTGTAGCTGCAAGAGGCCATATGTTATTGTGAGCTAAAGAAAATAAAGGTGTTTTCATTTAAATGAACATAGATAGAGCCCCAGCCTCCCCTGAAGCAGGCAGGAGGAGGGGAAGGGAAGATGAGGAGCTTATCCAGGCATGTCATGGTGTTCTAATTTCAGAGGGTGCTTTAGGGGAAGGGAAGCACTGCCCTGGCAGAATCTTTGCATTGATAAAAATGCCCCTTATGCTCCTTATGTTTTTTTTCACCAAAACCTCTACTTTTGAATATTGCTTAGCCGTAGTTTGCGCATCACTGTCTGGAGCCATTGCTGCATTCTAGGATTTATGCCCTGGAATATCTTGGAAAGTGCATAAAGAAGAAATTACTCTTTGGGATACTAGAATAAATGTTTATAATGCTGCTTGAAAAACAATGGTAAAATATGTGTTTGTGGATTCACAGAAGCTGGAACAGATGCACTGACCACTGTGAACAGTGTGAACAGAGGAAGAAATTTTATGGAAATAGTGCTTTACAACCTTGCCTGTAAATGTGAACTCTAAGGTCCATTAGATTTTTTGGTTTTCTACAAAACGTCGATCTGTACAGTAGGAACGTGTGATTTATTATGATTGCTGTAATTCCCAAGATAAAGCATACCAGACTGTACAGAGGAGTCCTGGGAAAAATTTGGTAAGGCATTTAGTTCTCCAAAATCTGGAATGTGTAGTACTGTATAGTGCAGGATACTTACTAAGATGATTCACTCTGTGAGGAGAGACAGCAGCTGCATCTTTATGAAAGAAAAAGTGCTTTGGAGATGGTAGTGTCCAGTACAGCAGAACCCTGAAACTTTGGTGTTCATTTCCACACAATGTTTTACTGTAACATAATAATAATAATAATACTACAGGTAATGCCTTGCACAGCAGAAGACAAAGCCAATAATAGAAGTGCTGCTGTGCAAGAGTAAGAATACTTTGTCCAATTACCATTTTTTCTTGTGTGTGTTATTATTTAGTTTATAACTGGTGCAGAATACTAAGGAGGTCCAGTGAATAGTACAAAATAGACAGTTAGAGGTGAAATGGCACAGGAAAGGGTTTCTTGTAAATGTTACCCATTTTTAGTCCTTGAAAAATAACCTTCCCAAGTAACTTCTAATTTTGTGGAAAATCTGTTTTATTTACTGTATTTTATAAGACTACAGGAGAATGTGTAGTCAGATAGGAGAAAAGTAAGTGTAGCATATTAACTGTGAGTGTTGGTAATCCTTGGAATCTTCATCTACACAGAACTTAATTCTTTGTATTTAAAGATAAAGGCCAAAGTAAGTGCATGGACTGAAGCATCATTTGCAGGCTTATTTGTGTGTGTACATTTTTTCCAAGCTCACCCTTTTTCCCAAATTCTTCTTTGATATATAGTAATAGTGATGGTATGAAATGTCATGCACTTTCTTGGTTTCTATGTCTGTTGTACTCATAAAAGGCCATTTTTGTACCAAATTTAATCTGTGTTTTAAAAGAGCTAAACATATTTCTGACTGGCATTGGGAATACTGTCATTCTGTAATACAATGAAGATAAGTAGCTTCTAAGAAATTTGACAATCTATGTTTTAAAAGAAAGAGTTTGGGAAAACATCTTCTTTCCTTACCTCCAACTCTGACCTGCAGGATTATACTGTCTCTATCGATAAGATTCTTATTCAAGTGCTTGAAATGCTGTATGAATAGAAGTTGTATGGCTATAAATTAGTTTGTAGTAGAGGCTGAATTCTGTCGTTCTGTATTCCTGTAATTCCTTGTTTATGTGCTTAATCTGTATCAGTACTTTAATATATGCTTAAATAGTTGAAAGCTTGCTGGTTGAACATAGAATTGTTTTTGTTTCAGAGCCTGAAGTACATTTACTGATGCATCTAGTTTGAAATGTCTCATTCTTGTCCCTTTGTCCCCACAAGGTGGATGTCACCTTCAGAGGCTATGGGATATTCATGTGCTTATGGATGAGAAACATAAGTGTTTATCAGTGCACTTAGATATCAGTCATGAGGATTTATTTCCTAGATAAAGTTGTGTGCCAACTGTCTAGTCATCAGGGAAATGTTTTCAGCAATACACAGTTTATTAATTAGCACTGAAGTAAACTTTTGATAAAAATGGGAGTTTTGAGGAAAAGAGACACATTTCTTTGAACTTCTTATTTTTGCATGCAGTGCCAAAATGCATTCACCAAGGGACAAAAGCTGCTTTGCAAAATGTGTATTTCTCACCTTCACATGGAACTGGTCCACAGAAAATGGAAAATATATTTTCTGGTAGAGTGGAGTGTGGTAATGCAGCAATTAATTTCTCCAAATCAAACAATCAGTGCATCCTTTTAATAAAAAAAGTTTGAATGTTTGAAGAGTAGAAATTGGGGTTTGAACTCTGTCTTGTTTTTCCTTTCACTTGTAATGTGGTTAAGTGTATATTTATGATCGAAATGGCTTGCAGTGAGTGAAATCTAAGGATTAAACTTTTTTTTCCCATGTATTCTAAATAACAAGGTAGAAATACAGAGAGAGCTGTGTGGTTGTGTTAGAAGCCCCAGGCTGTTATTAATCAGTGTGAGAAAAGATTAAACAGGGAGAACCATGGCAACCGTGTAACATTTGTGAATGAATCTGTGTTTCCATAAGGCAGTTCCTAATGTGTAGTACTGCATATTCTAAAATAGATGTATTCAAAGTAGGTTGGCGCAGAAATTACAATCCATATTTGGGGAATGGCAGTTAGAAATGTTCTCTGTTTATACCTTGAGTATCTTTATTTCATGGAAAATGTAGACACGCCAGGATACTTGGGGGTTTTATGCTCATTCGTTGGCTGCAAGTGATGTCTACTGCTAGAAGTGATATTTGTATATAATTAAACATAATTTTTCTGAGTACAAAAACTGACCTCATCAGTTATTTATTTGGATTATATCTGGGTTTGTTGTTTCTTTCCAGTGACTGTTATAACACAGTGTGTATAAGATCAGCAAATACAGAAACTACTATGGAAATTTATTTCTCAGCAAATCACTGGTGTTCCATCATCTTTTCTCTGTTTACATGTTAAAACATCAAGCATGATGATTTCATGACAGAAATGATAGGACATAGGCCTTTTCTCAATTGTTGGATGATCTGTAATGATATCCAAGGGAGTTTCCTCTTGCAGGAGAAGACACTGCCAAGTCCTGCTAACGAGGGTGAGTCTTAGGGGTAAATCACCCATGTTGTGAGCCTCAGGAAACGCAGTCAAATGACTCTGGGTAACTTTGTTTGGAAATTCGTATTGGAAAAACAAAATCCAGAGGAAATATTTTAAATAATTAAAATTTTGCAATGGTTAGTTTTTGAAAATGTTTTGTTCCAGTATCCTGACTTTAGTGTCACTCAAAGTAGCGCCAGTTAAATATTTCTGGTGATGTTAAGCAGAATAATCTTTACGGAATTTTTTCCCTGTATGGAATTTTCTGGTGCTGTCACAGAGCCACCATTTAAGTCAAGGTGCAATCTCCCTTCTGTCCCTCCAGGAAATCTGCTTTCTGAGTTCTTTTCTCTGCTGCCTGTCTGGCAAGTGGCATTATTCATAGGTAACTTAAAGTGATGTGCTGAATGGGGGACTGGACTGAACAGGCCAGTCTGACATTAATATGGATATTTCTGTCTGGCAGCAAATGCACAAGAATATGGTGTAAATTAATGCATTTGAAAGGCAATGGAATTAAATAGCTTCTCTGAAGCTTGCAAAGTTGGGCAATAGGTGGTTGAGCTGCCTGACCTGGTCACATTGTAAAGTAAAAAAATAATACCTGAGTTAAAATTTCATTTTATATAAGCTGAAAATTACTGCACAGGTACCTGCAGTTTCATGATTACCAATGACTTAAATTTTGTGTCATTTTGATTTTCATCTCATGTGATGTATCTTTTGGGTCTGTGCTTTTGTCTTTGAGGAAAAATTAATTTTGTCTCAGTGAGAGGGGTAGTATTGGTATTGAAAAAAGAAAATTCTCCACCTGTTGAGTGAATGATGGAGTATGCTTTTCTTTTTACAACTGTATTGCTATGTCTGTAGGCTTGTTCCTTAGCTGGAATATTTTTTTTTCTGTAATCCAGCATGCCACTCTGTCCTTTTCTCCCTTCTTGAGATCCTCCTATTTTCCCTCTGTCCTTTATCATAAACTCTGCATTCCTCTTGTCCTATCACACATCTTTGCTGTATATTGGCCTGCAGGGAATAACAAAGCTGCTATTAGGTACCATGGATTTGAGTGCCTCTGTCATGCTTCAGTGTCCCATTTTCCACTTGGATAAATGTGAATCTGCCAAGCTTTGAAAAAAATGTTGTTAGCTAAATGTTTGGCCTTGGTTTCCTCTATAGGCAAATATATTTATTTTACAAAGAGCAATATTATTTTTTACAGATGTGATTTGAAAGTGATCTAAGAAGTGAAGACTACCTAAGGTATCACCGGTACCTCACACTTCTGTCTATACAAAGGAATAGTTATGTCAAATTATGGAAACCAAGATTTTGTGTCATAGGAAATATAAATATTGCCATAGCAGAAACTGAAATTTTTTCAAATAGAGCTGAAAGAGGGAAGTGAAGTTTTCTTTGGAATGATGGTGTTAAAATTCTTATTAGTAAAATATCAAAGTTATATTTGCATGACGACAGTTTTTAGTAATTTCCAGTGTTTCCAAAATAGAAGCTGCCCAAACCATTTCAGTGCTATTTTACAACTGTTTGTCTGGTGAACTGCCAGATGTTTTGGGTCTGCAGGTGGGTGTGCTATGCCAACACCAGGAAAACCTCAGAATTCTATGTGCTTTAAAACAAGTTGGAATAGAAATATTACATTGCCCCACAAAATGCCATAAAAAATTCACTAGGGATTGTTAACACTTCTTATTTCTTAACTAAAGAAAAGGAAACTTGTTTTTGTCAAAAGGGGAAGCAAGAATAAATTTCACCTGTCACAAACTGTGTTAAAGGGCTTTTCTAGAGTTTTCTCTAGCATGCATCTGTATGCAGATGTAAAGGTCCAACGCCACTGATATGACAAACGGTTTTACCTGGTGGATTTTTGCTTCTTATATTTTTTTGATATATTTGTGGAATTCTGGAGGCAGAGAGAAGCCATAGAAAGGTCACAAAACTTCAAGCCAAGATAAACAGCCTGTCAGAATATGTTTAGGAAATGACAGTATAAACCACAGAAAAACATAAAGAAAGGAGAGGAAAACATATACCCTTGGAAAATACATTTCCTGGTTGGAAAGCTGTTGAAGCTTTGAGCTGCTTATGTTACTTCCTTGCTCCTTTCCAGTAAATTGTCTTTGCTCAGGTTGTTACTTCAATCCATGTTCCCAGGCACCCAGGCCTTAGGGGAGGGGATTAGATCTTCTGCAACAGGTATAACAGAAGGCATTGTGGGCATCATGCCTAAAGGCCAGAGCATCTGTAGTCCCCAGAAAGGAGATTAGACTGCCTTTTGGCATAAATTTTACTTGGTTGTATTAAAAAAAAAATATTACAGATACAGCACCAGAGCATTTCTTTAGTCATTTTCAAAGAGGCTTGTGTTTTCTCCTTTGCACACTGCAAAGAAAAGAAGGCTTCTGCATTGGTAAGTTCAACATGCATTTTAACATTTGCTTACTCCATTGCAATTGTAAAATGGCATTTCAGCTCTTGGTTATTTATCCTAGATCTCTTGTGTTTCAAGTACAAGCTTCTCTTGATGGGGAAATAGTTTTCCATGGTGGTGCTGTTGTCCCTGCTGATGCTTAGCCCTGTGACATCAGCTGCAAAATTACGTAGCACATTAATGTAAATGCTAAAGCATCTGAACAGCTTTGTTTTGTTATTTTTACAAAAAGTTCAGACATCAGTCCAGATGTATGATGAGAGGAATTTTAGTCTCACAGAAGGCTTTTTGGCAGGCTCTTGTAGCACATTTAACCTAGATAACTGACAGGAATAGTTATTGGCTAAAAATGTCATTATCCAAGCTGAATTTTATTTGGTTTTTCAGGATACTTATTTCCCTCAAGTTTACCTCTCTACTAATGGCATTAATTAGCTTTATTTTGAAGGGTCTAGGATTTAAACTGTGGAATTTGAGCTTCTCTTTTACTTCAGGTGTACCAGAAGACCAAAGAGTGCAATAAAAAGCACTGCAAGTTAGGTAGAGGCACTAAGCCCCCTGACTCCCCTCAACATCTTAAACCTAAGTCAATAAATGTAAATATTAGCTTATTTCACTCTTTAAAAATCAGAAAGGTAGGTAATTATTTCATATTCTTAACTGAAAAATAAAAAAGTTGTCTTTAGAAATTTCAAAAGCTGATCTTGAAAAGAAAAAATGCTCAGTGCTCCAAATAAATTTGATAAATGTGTTGAGCCCTGAGGCCTTAGTACAATTAATGTACACATTGCCTTTGTAATAAGTTGTATACTTGATCATAAAGTAAAAACACTGGTGGATCTGTTAAAGGAATTAGTTTGTGTTTGGGGGAAGAAAGATAATGATAAAGTAATTAGTATCATAAGTTCAACAAAGATTTAAAACTGTGGTACATGGCAGTAATGGATTTTGAACACAGTTAATGAGCATATTCATTGCATTCATTTTTAATTAAGTGGAAAAAATAGTGGTCCTTTAAATGGAGATAATAAATGTGCGAGTCAGTCTTGCACAAACATGCACCACAAGAATTTATTGCCTGCTGTCTAACTAGGGAACTGGGAATCATTATAAAGATTAGATTTACTGAAAAAAAATCCAGAAAAAGCTTTAGTAGAAAATGTTTATGAGGTAATAATTTTCACATTAAATATAGTTTGGCATATTTGGTAGAGTGTGTTTGTGTGCATTTTTTTAAAATATGAGCCTTTGCTATCATCAGAGGTAGGACTGTTTGTACTCTTGAAAAGGACTCTGCTATTTACGAATTTAGATTTATGTGAGATGTATTTAATATATGACTGCACATGCAAGAGGACATAAAAATATCAGAAACCTCAAAACTTTCTCAGAGGTTTGTTATGCTCATGCTTAGGATACAAATTGTGGTTTAAAAGTAAAAACTTGCCTGGGGAAGCTGGAACTGAAAACAGCCGAGTGCTTGCCCTGGTTTTACCAGCACACATTCACCTTCCCAAACCACCGGGCTGTGCTGCCACTGGGGGATTCAAGCTGGAGCAGGGAAAATGCAGCTGAAATGCTCAGTGTTTATTCTGTCAGTGGGCGGCTGGGGAACTGACATGAAGCAGGTTAAAGCACTGAAACCAGATGTACCTTCTAGAGCAGTGGCTTTCCATGTTTTTATGACTTGGGAACCCACTAAATGTTTCCAGTGAAAACGAGGACCTTTGTATGGCATACTGAAGCTTATTGATGATTGATTGGCATGTCTGAGTTACCTTCCATGGATCTGCTTGAAGTTGTTCACTGATCCCCAGGGATACCCAGACCACATGTTAAAAGCAATGAAACTAAATCAGACTCAATATGTTTTATTCTCTCAACGTTGCCTACCCATATGTTTCTTGTCAATATTTCCACAATACCAGGTTCTTTCTCACATGAAGTGGGGTCTAAGTCTTTGCTCAACAAATGTCTTCTTGGGATATGCATCAACTCCTTCCAGGTTTCTCTAAGCCTTAATTTAACATTTAGGAAGTTATTCACCTCTGATATTCCAGGAAAGCAGGTTTTCAGTACCAAAAAACCCCTGAACTTTCCCTGGTGGCATGCAGTGTGCTGCTGGTGACACTGCAGCACGAATTACTGTGCCACTCAGGCAATTATAGCCTTTTTTTTCTCTGATTTTATTCTGCCCTGTCACACATGTGGTCATTGCTCTCTGTACAAGAAGCAAAACCATACACTTGGGTCTCTTCAAAATGCTAACTCTGCTTTTATTTTCTTAACCTCACTGTATGATTTTATTATGTATGTAAGTCAGTAGCAACTTGGGAGCTAAGTTCAAAATAGCTGGCTTTGGCTGCATAATTTTAGCCCTTAAACAAATAAAAAATTGCAGAGTCAGTTTATTGGTTACATTAGGAAGTTTATAGAATTTTTGTCAGTAAATAAACATTTTATTTTCTTTTCTGTTCAGGTATGACTTTGTAGAAGTTGAAGAGCCTAGTGATGGCACCGTTTTAGGTCGCTGGTGTGGTTCCAGTACTGTGCCAAGCAGACAAATCTCCAAAGGAAACCAGATCAGAATAAGATTTGTGTCTGATGAATATTTCCCTTCTGAACCTGGGTTCTGCATCCATTATACGCTTCTTATGCCAGTAAGTAATATGTTTCCGATTGAAACATTTCAGGATACAAAATCTTTGAAGTGGTGGCTCAAAAGAATATTTTAATAGGGTAAGATTAATTACTGTTTATTTCTTAATAATAATAACAGTGTGCAGTCTGTCTTCCTGAATTGTACGTTTTGTTTCTGTTTTTAGCTGAGTGTTCCTGTGGTTCTTTTTGGATGGCTTTGGACTAGGAAGTTGTGGGCTCGGTTGTTTGTGTGGAAAATTCAGTAAAATGTTTACATTCCTAATAATGTACTGTGGAAAACAAAAAAGAATTCCAGCTTTAGGAAGAAGACAGATCAATTTATGAATCACCAGTGTGATGTTGAAAGAGGATTGGGAAGTTACAAAAAGGAAACTGAGGAGATTAATGTTTTTCTTAGTCAGATGCTATTAGACATACTCAACCAGATGATTATACCTAGTTCCCAAACAGAAGAGTTCTTATGATTCTGGGTAGTTTTATTATAGAGGCAAAGCAGACAACCCATAATACTCATTTTTCACTGCATTTTCCTTACTTTATCTGTACTTTAGGCTCCTCTTGAATGTTGCTTAAAGCTTGTAAGTCACAGATATTAAACTAGTCATTGTCTAAAATGTGACTAATTTCAATCTCAACAGTTTTCTCTTACTATTTTCATTAACTGAAAGACCTGTGGTAGCAAAAAAATGTTTACAGAATTTTAAGGGTGAGATAATGTTCTGAAACATTAAAATAGAGGAAAACAGGAGCTTTTTCTTTAATAGGTATTCCATATTTAAAGAGAGTAAGGACTATTTTTTGTTAATGCCTCATAATTCACTTTCAGTCTCCTAAGTAGTCTCATGGTCTGTGGTATTTGGTTGGTGGAAAATATCTCCAAGCCCAAAAAAAAAAAAAAAAAATATTGATCAAAAGAATCCATGTTGTAACCCCACTGAAATGTGCTTCACTCAGAATGCACTTGGCTGGCTTTATTTTTCTGCTATTTTTGCTCCTTCTCCCTATTGGCAAAATTTAAGTTATTGAGAAGAATATATTTACCATGCTGATGATGGTGTCAGCGTAGTGTAGTGGGGCTGAGATGTTTGTGCATGTGTATATATATATATATATATATTTGTGTTGTTTTCCTAGAAATATTTTTAGCTACTTTTGCCTAAGGAAGAACTACTTCTTCTAAAGGAACTAAATGTTTGATCTGCATATTTGACTCTTTCATGAGTTAGAATAACTTTTGTTAGTAGAATGTTATATCTCAATAGTGGTAAACTTTAAAATTAAATAAAATGTCAGTCTCCAAACTTGAAATAAGGCCAGGTTTAAACATTAGTACACCTGAGGGCAGAATGTAATAAGTGTGTTTACTTTTAGAAAATGGTAAAAGAAAATCAACAAATACATCTATTTGTGGGGCTGGTGCCAAATTCCGTTGTCACAGCTCTAGTATTACACCCTACCTGCTATGTTTGCATCTAACTTATGTGTGATCCCATTTCTGTGGAACTGATTAAACAAAGGCACCTGAAAATAGGAGTATACGTATAATTATTTTTGTGTCATGCTGTAAAAATGGACTGAGTTTGTTCCTTCATATTTGATGGGGAAGACAGTTAGAAAATTTAAATTACTCACAAAACAATGGTTTAGTGTTCAAACTAGTCACACCTAACACATGCAAGGAACAAGAGCAGCTCACTTGCTGTCATAAGAATTTGGAATGAGTCCCAAAATGTGCAGTAGAATAACTTCTTATCAGTTAATTTCTAAATCTGCCACTAAAGGAGCTGTGATCTTTTTCAACAAAAAACATTGGTTTTTGCAGAATGCAAAATACAATTACACATTTCAGACATGCAGAATACAATTACACATTTCAGACAGCAGATTGTAAATTAAATGGATATTGTTTACTTCCAAGATTAAACCACCTTCTTGTACCTAAAGCAATTGAAAACCAATGCCAAAAAAAAGTAGCTTGCTTTTATAAAGTTATCCAGCTTTTCAAGGGAAAATAAAATTTACAGCCCCCCTTCCACATCCCCACAAAAAAAGAGGTGAGCTATAGATATTAGCTTAAATTTTAAATAATTCTTGCAAAATCATAACTGATTCGCTAAGAGATTCAGTTCAATGAATTGATCCTAAACAGTTAATTTTTTTTGCTCAATTTTTTTTTCACAAGTAGTGGGGAGGGGGAGATGCCTGGTAGACTAGAAGTGAGAGATTGTTTGGGGAGAAATGAAGCAAAACTGAAATAAAACAGTGCAAGCTTGTTTCTGTATTTGAAGGCCACACACAGTGAGGGGCACTGGACACATTTTCAGGTCTTTTAAAGAGTAAGAGGAGTGACTTTGTTTAGATCTGCTGTAATTTACCGTGTGTATATATATATATATGTGTGTGTGTGTATATATATATACACAGTTTTTGTTTGTTTTTTTTTTTACTTTGTATATTTCAAACCAACTTCTCACATGATAAGTTGTAGGAGAATGGCTATTGATCTGATTACTTTATTTCTAGGATTTAGTCACTCTAAAGGAGGGACTCACAGCCATTCCAATGTCAGTGAATCCAACATCATTCTCTGAAAGGTTTGATGTGGGATTGGAAGACACTGCTTAAAAGCAGTGCATATACTATATGCAAGCAGAATGTTCCCAAAAAAAAACACAGTCCTTGTCTTCATATTCTAACTAATTAGATCTTAATAATTTGAATTTCTTCCATTTTAAGTTGAGTACCCTGGAACTTTCTGTAATTCTGGTCTTACTCCCACTTTCTTTCCTCTATTTTATAGTTATAAGTCAATTTGTCTGCGATACCGTGAAATGGAAGCAAGTGTTGAAAAAGCTTATTCCTATTAAGCAAACATAATTTGTGTTATTTCAAAATTATTATGCTCCTTTCAGCACAGCTGTTATTCTCAGTCACTCTTTCATGCTCTGCCCTGTCACTTACTCTGTGCTTACTGGTGAGCTGCTTTATTCAGTAAGGGCTGCCTAGAGATGGTTCTCAGTTTTGACCAGCTATCCATTTATCAAACGTCATGATTTTGGCAGCACTGTGCCACCAAAACCCTCCTAGAACTTTATTGCAAAAACAATCCATATTTCATTTCTTTTCCTCTTCTTCTCGCTTGCCCCGTATAGTGGCCACATGAAATTGAGGAAAATCTTAAAAACTCTTATAATATACATTTGAGCCTCAGTCTTCCTAGTGACTTTTTTAGTTTAAACTATGTCAGTTACAAGTTTGGCAGAGAAAAGTTGATGTAATAAAGTCCATTGTTAGTTGGGGAGCGGGTGAATGGGATACTTGATGCCTGAGGTGTCATTAAGGAATGCATGACTGATTGCCAAAGTAGTTATTAATTATTCAGGGCACTCAGAACAAAGCAGCTCCAGTTAAAGCTGAAGCTGGGGGTGACTGTATTCCCCTTCTTTTTTGGCATATGGTAGCATGTCATTTGTCATCAAAGATCATGCCAAAGATCTTTGAAAAGAACAGACTTAACCCTCTTTTATGCAAGCAAAGATGAAACTCCAAGAAGCTGTCTAAAGCCTGACCTGATTTAAAAGTGACTTTGGGTGCTTTGGGATTTTGGTGCAGTACCTGTTTGGCTATGTGGGTGTCAATCCAAGAGAGTGGTCTGGTTTGCTTTGCTTTTCTTTTTTTCCCCTTTTGATGCAGGTATTTTGTTAGTATTGCTCTTGCTTTTAGCAGTAATGAAAGTTAAAAAGATACTCTTTTTAGAACTATGTAATAACACTTCCTTTATTTCATCTGAGTTGGCCAAGCTTTGCTCTTCAAAGATTGAGCATATTACGTTTTTTTTTTGTGGAACCTTTTTAATTCAGCTTGTTGATTGAAACAGGCAAATAAAATTAAAATACTAATAGAAAAAGTGCATAAAACTAGAACAGAGGGGAAAGCTCATACCCTGATTACACTTCCTTTCACAAGTCTCCAGATTTCACAGCAATCAGGTGTGTTTCTCACGTGTTTGTGCTGAAGCCCAAGAGATGCTTAACTGTGCCTACAGTAAATGCAAATCCATCCAGAACCATCATAAAGAGCATTATTGATCTTCTAAACAAGGTTTTTTCCTGCACTCTCTTTAGAAGTGGTCAAAAGATTTTAGAAACAAAATTATTTCAGGATTGTTTAAGCCAAGATGGTAGGAAGAAGAGTTGGGGAGTGGATGAGTGTTGTGTAGCAGTTTGCAATACTACATGAAGTGAAAAAGAGCTGTGAAAACCCTTCATGTGGTGGGAAGGACTCTAAAACAAAACCTCAGTGTTCAGAGTTTCCACTGATTAGGTACAGTGAAACCTTAGTCTAGATAATTGAACAGGCTTCTAAAGATGCTCCAGTGTGCAAATTCCATGTATTAATTTTCTTTTGTGTGCAAAAATTCATTGTAAATCAAAGACGTTTTGGAACAAATTCTTTCTTGGAGATTCTGCTTTGCATTAAAGTTTTGCTTAATGTCTTAGATGAGACAATTTCTTAGATGAGACATTAAATATTACCCCAAAATACAAAAAAAAAAAAAAAAAAAAGAGTACAAACTGAGAGTGGCTATTATCCATGGGACAAAAATGAGTGGTGGGGAAAAAAAAAAAAAAACTTTGAGGCAACAGAACCTCTGAAGTATACTTTCTAATTAAATCATAATGCCTTTTTTTCCTGTGGCCATATCTCATTCTGTCCCATGGACATCTTAAAAAGTTTAAAGATCTGTGTGTGTGAAGCACTTGCAGAGACACTGGAGAGGTTAGACTAGAGAGGGTTAGACAGGAATCTAGCAAGATTATGGACCTGCACAGTAGTCCATAGAAGTGTATCCTTGACCTTCACAACCTGAGGTGTCAGTGAGGATTTTCTGAGACTCTAAAAGGAAGAGTGATATTTTGAACCATTTTGGTATTGTCACTTAGTTCTTGAAAGGAATGAGTATAATTTTCTGATAGCAAGTTTTGTACTTTGAAGGACAAGGTTCCTTTCCCTTTGGTCAAAATCTGAATGCAGTTTCTCATGTAGTACATATACTATAAACCATTTGATTCATATTTTTTGTTAGTCTTGCAGTGGCTGAGGCGGAAAAGAATCACAAATTGTTTCATTGTGGAAAAAAAAGTAATTTAATTTCCTTGGATTAAACTTTTTTACAAATTTATCATATATTTGACTAAAATTCAAGTTCATTGATTTGGGAAGTTTATTGAATATCACATCTTGTATCAATAAGGCAAGAGATGAAAAATCAGCTAATTTTATTTCTAAATAACTAGCAGTAATTTCAAAATTAAATGCAATTGCATTACCACAAATGTCATGCTTTGGTATTTTTTTCTTTACAAAAAATTCTGTACAAATTCTCTTCCTGAAAAATTCAAGAGTGTTCAGCAAATATCAAAGCATGTTTTTAATGGAACATCAATATAAGTCTTAAAGCTCTTTAATTTTTGAGTTTGGGGGCATTTTTTGAAAGAAAGTATTAAGGGGCAGTCTCAAAAAGTGACATGGAAAAGAGCTCGTGAAAGCTACTCTCCTTCCAGAGTATTATGTCCAAGTTAGATCAGTCTCTGTCAACTTGTTTCAAGCAGAAATTACCATAAACAGGAGATGGGGTGATACATCTTTCAAGGATAAGCAGGCAACATTTATTGCTCCTTGTCCCAAATAATGTCTTTGATCACACATTAACACTCTCCTCCCAGATGAAAGCAGACCACAGAATATTCAGTGGAAACAATTAAATACCCTAAAAAGTGGAAAAGTTTAGAAAATGTGTTGGAAAATATTTCAAATACATTGGACAATTTCTTTTCTCCATTCTCTGTAAATTACCCAAAGGCTTTTATTAAATTGCCATTTAGTAATGGATATTTATATTGTCAGGGACTCTTTTTTAGTATTTGAAAACTCTATTAGTGTCTCATAGCATTTCAGCAGATAAGTTTATGTATGCATATTTAACTTGGAAATGAGGTTTACATGGTCTATCATTTACTTGTTTGTAGTGTTCTAGTGTAAATTTTAATGTTGTGTGCTCTGCTGTTTTCAAAAAATTTAGAAGTTTTATATGAGGGTCCTCAAACAAAAAAAAAAAAAAAAAAAAAACTTCACTCAAGGCTGTGACTTAAGAGCAATCTGTATATATATAAAAATGTCACTCTTCAGCTGTAAACTCTGTAAACTCAGTGCTATCATGTAATTGGAGCTTTGGGTGCTACTTCAACAGAAATATTTCACAATGATGTTCAAATGTTCCTTTAGTCTTGCAAGATAATTCTGTAGTCATGGTTCAAGTTTATTTGTTCAATCTAATTGATCATATCTATCCTAAAGAATGCAGTGTCTCAATGGTTTTAATTTTTAATTTAATCCTTTCCTAAATATTTTATGAGCTAGTTTTCACTTTATATGTTTGGTTTAAAAAACCAAAACCATCCTCCCTCCAAAAAACCCTGAACAAAAAAAGGCAACAAAATGTCCACACACAAAAAAACCCACAAAAAAACCCAAACAAAAATCACAAAGAATTCCCAACACTGCCTTCCTCTTCCCCAAAGTTTTTTTAGCAATCCATATTTTTTCTACTTTAAGTACTACAGAATCGTCTAGTTGACTATCCCTTCTCCAATTTTCAGGATCAACATTTTTGAGAAAGCATGCTGATGGCTTCTCTACAAATTCCAAAGCAAAGTGATTCTATGCCACTCTGAAAGTAATCCCCTGTGTAACTGGCACAGTCCTGATTTTTTTTTTTTTTCTTTCAAATCACACTGAGACCTTGTGTCTGACATGGTTGCTAACTGAAAGAAAGGTAAGCAAATGTACATTTGATACTAGGTTTCAGGCACCACCATAGTTTTCAGTTATGCCATTTAGGTGCATTCCTGTTCTGTCCCTATTCATTGTTAGTGTCTTAGTCATGCCACAATCCTATCCATTGCCTCACCCCAGCAAAACAGGCAGTAACTAATTAGAGCGGTGTGTACTGTGCTAAATTTTCTTACTATGAATCTGTTAGGAAAAGGCAAAAGCAGAAATTAAATTAAAGAAGTTGGGATAGAAGAGTGCAACTTCTCAATTTATTTTATTTCATTTTCACACGCTAGAGCTCTGAAGGGGGCAGCCCTAGACATTTGAGATAAACTCAGCTGTGGAGCAGCTTCTGTAGATGGCTTACAGCACAATCTAGCTCCACACTTGGTAGAGGCACCACTTTAAATTCTGGAGAAAATTTTTTGACAGAGTAATAACACTGTATAGTAGCTTCAGGGTAAGAGTTTGCTTGTGGGAAGATTAATGTGGAATATTGGTAGTGGTGTTAAGACAAATCCTTTTCTTTCTAAAAAGGAGTAGTTAATAAGCACTATGGGAATACCAAAATTTGCACCTGTCTTGTCTTTGCAGTACCTGGCCTCTGGTGTTACAAATGGGGATTATGAGCTGTCATTTGTTAGCTTCTATAAGTGCTCAAAACCTTTTTAATGATGATGATGAAAGGTTTGGCTGAAGAAGCCAGGATTGTTGTTGAAAAGCTTTCAGTTTTGTTTTCATGGGAAAGTCTAGGAAATCACAAAGCTATCACATCTGTTCTTGTAATTATCTCAGGCTAGGGGAGTAGACAAGGAATTCAGGAAGGCTGTGTCCATGTTTGCTCCTAGCTGGCTGATGTTGTTGAAGAGCTGTAATTGTTTAAAAACAAAACAAAATTTAAAGAACTTAGCTTTCGGAAATGGAAGGCAGTTTGTTTGACCAAAGAATTTCCAGAGGCTTGACTATTAATTTCACTCTGCTTTTGAGCTGAGCAATAAATCACAGGAAAAAAAAAAAAGAAAAAGTAAAGGTCATTTACAAGGAGAAATAGAATGCTGGGCTTCATATTGAAGGGTGTGTTTTAATGCATGAAAGACCAGGTTGAAATGCACTTGAAAGGTGGAGGTGTAAAAGCAGCTGACACAGCCTTTCCAAGAAATTCTGCATGTAGTCCTACAGGCACTGTGGAGGTTGGTGGATCCCAATAGCCTTTCCCTTTCAGCTGCAAAAGAGTTTCTTGGGGGAACTCTCTAATAACTCCACCCTGACATCCCTTACATCACTTCTTGGTCTCATCTGAGTGTTTTAGGAGGATAGGGGGGTTTCAGTGCAGTACTGATAATTAAATTAAGATGGTGATTTATTGTTCAGAATCTAGCTCTGGTGTCTTTTGGTAGCACTTAGCTTCAGTTTGTCAGTACGCATCTCTTATTCTAAATATTCATATTCTTCTAATAGTATGACAAGCACCTTTTAGAAATCATGACCATCTTTAAAAAGACAGATGCAGTACTAAGGAGATTTTGTTGGAAATCAGTATCTTCATATTTTAGTGAATGGTTGACATAGTAAATGCAATTCCTGAATTTGAATTTTCAAGTGTTTTATTTTCACTCATTTTCTTACTGTGCCTGCATGTGAGTGTTTAAAAGGCCACTGTCTTTGAAGCTTGAAAACCCCTAAGATTTAAAATATATTTGAAAACAAATTTTTGCTAACTGTGCTACTAACCCTGAACTTCCCTGCTGACTGACAGAACCAAAGGACTAAGTAGCCAAGGAGAGTAAAATGACGTAGTTGAGCCAGATTATCAAACCCTCTCAGTCATCATCTGTATTTCTTGAGGTGTCATCATCTATATTTTTTATTAAAAATAATTTTTAACTTTCTAACTGGAAGGACAGTTAGCCACATACATGTAAGCTTTTAATATATAAGCTGTTAATAGGGTTGCCCTTGCTTATCTTCTAAAATCATTCTGATCTGCTGAACTCTTCTGATTTGTGTGTGCGTATTTGTCTTTGGGCTTTCAATGTGACGTGTTCTGGGTAATCAAAAGTTAATAATAAAATACTTCCTGCTCTTAACTCATCTGTGTAATGCCTTTTTGGCTTGGAATGCTTGTCTTAGTTGAACTAAGTTCTGTCATTGATCTCCTCCTGTTTGCACTCTGTCAATATATATATCTTAAAATACTGTATTTACTTTATTTAATTGCGTTTCTGCTTAATAAAGTCATAGGCACCTTTAATGTAGAAAAAAAAATCCTTTTCAGTTTGGTGCCTAAAACAGCAGTGTATTTCTGATGCAAAATTAATGTGGAATTAAGGTTCATAAGAGTGTTTTGGAGCTGTTTGCTGGTGTAAAAACTTCAGAATATAGCTCAGCTTTTCACCAAAAATCAAAGATAAATGGTCAGGTTAACAGTACGAAGACAACTAAAAATTTTCACTAAGTTTTTCAATTCTCTAAATTGGAATCTTTTGCTGTTAAAGAGAAAAAAGGAAAAGAGACTTGCTGTTAAAGAGGAAAAAAATCTTAAAATTTCCATTTTAAAGTTTGATATTTCATCACCTGAAATCACAAAGGAGTATGGAAAATCAATGTATTAAAAGGTATCAAAGTGTGAACAAGACCAACTTTTCTGTGCAGGCCATTTCAAATAAATTGTGATTTAATAACACCATTACTTTCACAATTTTTCTCTAAATTTGATTCCCTAATAAATTATGAGAGTGCAATTACTTTTGAAAGACTTCTCCATTGTCCTTGGTTAAATACTTACAAAAGGTAATCTAATCGAGCAATTAGAGAATCCCCCAAGAGAGCTAGGAAGCAACTCATCTTGCATGGGATACAGCATGGGAATTTTTCAGTTTAGATCTTTCTTACCCTGCGCTGACTTTGTCGTGCACAGTGTTCTGTTGCAGTTGCAGTCTGCCATGGGCCATGGCTTCTTGCATAGTGGCAATTTCCACTATTTTTCTTTCTGCAGGAAAAGGATGGCAGTTTTTTGCTGCCAAGTATTGAGGTTCAGAGGAGAAAGTGAAAACAGTAGTCAAGTTACCTAAGGGGTGATAACTGGCAATTGCTGTAGTGCCAAATTGTCATGGTTAGGTTATCTTGTTTACAAATAAAAATGCAAATGGTATTCCTGTGGGCTTTATTGTTTAAATAATTGTTATTATTATTTAAATAATTGTATTTAAAAGGTTTTTTTACAATGCGCCAACTTGAATTAATTATTCCATGCAATTTTAATGTTATTTCTATTCATATACAAGACTACTGAAATTTCAATAAGAGTCATATACTTTCCAATTTATAGGCTTGACATCTTTGGAAGTTTTGATTCTAGTTTTTTTGTCACTTACAGTGTGGCTGGTGGCAGATTTTTAAACATGGAGTTCCCGTTGCCTTCAACAGGAGCTATTAGGTATTGTGAGTCTGAAAAACAATGACCACACCATCACAGTAATGGTCACATGATTCAATCCTAAATAGATTTTGGTGGGGTTTTTTATTTAAAAAAAATTAATTAATTGATTGACAAATAACTGTTTCCCTATACGTATTTATTACACTGAGAATAATGTTCTGCCCAGCATCTATGTATTCCTCTAATCTCCTAATTAAGTGAATTATACACCATGGACCAAATTTAGTAATGAAGTAAAGATTACTCGGACGAATTAAACTTTGATGCTAATCAGGTTAAAATGTATTGATGATCCCATTCTGAGATTACAGTCAGTGGCTGTCCCAAAAAATTGGTTTAATTTTCTGTGGGAGAAGTTGAGTTGTAGGAGATAAAAAAGAAGAGAGTTGTCAATGTTTTAGTTGCTTACTAAGGCATCCTAGTTTCTCAGAATTCTCTTTGACAACATAATAGTTGCTAAGGTAACCCATATCTAATACTAGTATATTGTTTGAGAAGAGAATATAACCTGAATTGTTAAATAGCAAAATGTCCTGTTCTGATTTCTTAACTGAAATATAGCCTTACAATGGGAATTTATGCTCACCTAAATTCAGGCAATTTACATTAAGTTTATGCTGCTGTACTTGAAATGACAATTTGTCTTCCCTCCCATTCCCCAAGTGAGCGCTCAGGCATGCTAATTCAAATCATTGTTTGTCCACTGGGACTGCACAGATAATCTGAAAGATGCAAAGTAACTTCAAATTAAATAGCAAATAATGAAAGAAGGCTAAGAACATGGTAATACTATCTTCTTGGCAATTAGAACGTATAAACATTTACAAAAACAGAAAATATTTTCTCCAAATACAAGACTGAGTCTTCCTTCAGCAAAACATGGTGGTCACCACAGTCACTTTAGTCAACTTGTTTAATGTTGCTTCATAAGTGTAATTCATGCAGAACATCTCAATTATGTTTCATTTTTGGTATTGATAACATTCAGAATGTGTTTTTATCCTTATTTAAACAAACATAGTCTCATGGGGCTTCACTGTGTAGGGCAGGTGGGAGAAATCCCACCAGAATTAGCCATGCAGATCTCTTCAATGAGTGTTCTTGATTGGTGTATTCCTTGCAAAATCACTTCCCTCCCCCCTGACTCCCTCATTTTTTTTTGCACTTTTCTTGCAGTGTCCATCATGCCCTGGAAATCCATACCACGATATAAATTCAGTGATCATTGCTTGTAAATAATACCTTTTTAATATCATCTTAAGTTATCTTCTTATTTGGCTTGTTTCTGAGATGATGCTTTGTTGGGGATGCAAAAGAGCATTTTCACTGATATGGCTGTAAAGTAGATTTTCTGTCTTTGTCAAAAGATAAACTTGTGGTTAGCCAGTATCTTTCAGTCCAATAGGCTAAAGCAAAAAATCACTTTGTTTTCTCTGTGTTGAACCCCACAATTTCTGCAGTTCACAGAAAGTCGTGTTTCTTATGAGCTGGAAAATTCAGGTGCAACCTGTGCCTCACACTTTGGCTTTTACTTAAACTGATAATAAGCCCTACATCTAACCACTTCCTAGATTACATTGAATAGCAGCTTGTGAAACCACAATTAACTAAAGTTTAGAAAACCACAGTTTTTGATGTCTTGTGTTCTGTAGTTAGCTCCATATATTCTTCACTAAATCATTAGAAACTGACAGTATTGTTAAATCAGTGAATGGAAAAATAAGACACACAGGGATATTTTAAGCATATATAGAAGCAGAAAAGTATGTTTCAGTGCAAAAATATTAATTTTTCAAATGGGTATTAAAAAGGGTACATGAGGGGAATAGAATCAAAGGTGCCTCTTTAAAAGGCTTTGCAACTCTTTCAAAATTATGCTTTTGAAATACAAAACTGAGGAAAACCTTCACCTCTTTCCAAAGTGACAGTAAGGTACAGCAGATAGCAGCAGTTTGTAAATGGGTTATGACTGGTGTTAGTGTGCAGCACTTCCTTTCCTGTGCAGGTGTTGTGACTTGGTAGCTTTCCAGCACAGTGAACGTGCAAACCCAGGGTAGTGTGACAGGAGGAAACCAGATGAAGGTCTGTGCACGTGGGGACATCCCTTTGAGTCAGTGTCACTGCTGTGAACAGCCTGCTGGCAGCACTGGGGCCACAATCAATGCCTGAATAGACTTGTTTAAAATGCCTCAAGGAATATTAATGGCCTGGCTGAGGACATAAAGCAGCATAATTTGCTATAATTTCTGTTAAAAAGAGTACCCATAGCATGCCCAAAGGACTATAATCATCCATCCATCCATCCATCCATCCATCCATCCATCCATCCATCCATCCATCCATCCATCCATCATCAAGATCAAGATACATGATCTAGTTGACCATCAGATCAGTTAGAGAGAATTTGGTCACATCTGTGGACAGTGACATTGTTACAGCTGAAGATATCAGTCCTAATGGAAGACAGCTGATTAACTAGCAGTCCTCAGGAGAATGGGATTTTCTCTCCAAAATATTGGGTTTGTTAATAACATGGGTTTATTACTTGGCAGATGCCATATTTCCTTCTTTTCTTTTTTTGTCCAGGAAATGGCTAAAAAGGAATTGCATGTACAAAGGAAAATGTATATTTATTCATTATAATAAAAGTAATTAGATTGTTTCAAAGATTTATTTAAATTTTAATAACACCAAGAATCAGGCTGAGGCAGTTGTTTATAGTGGTACCTTAAAATTCAACCTAATTCTATTTTAATGGATTTTTTCATGCTGTAAGCAGTACCAAATTTCATGGGAGACTATTAGAAATAGAATGAAGCAGTCTGCTTTCAAACCATCTTTGAAGGATCAATTTTAAACAGCTTTGAAAAAGTAGAGCATGGCAGAAATGCATCTACTTTTATTTTATAGCTGATACTAAAACCATCTTCTCAAGTGTGTTATATTACATACTATTTTGAGGTTTCAAAGAAATTGTAAATGATACTGCCAAAGGAACTTCTGCTACTCCCAAGGAACCAACTTTTAATAAAAAGCCTGTGACTCCTTAATTCACTTCAAGAGATAGTACCTAAATTAAAGTCCAAAATTGAAGTAGTTTCATTCTCATTTTAGTTAAGGGCTTGTGGTTTGACATTGAGCTAAAAAAAAAAAAAAGTATTTTTCTACCATGTATTCTATATTTAGGTATACTGGCATCCAGTTATTTATTTTTATATGTACCATTAATTTTCTAAATCCAAAGAGTTAAAATGTACAAATGGACAAAGAGTAACTGAGGGAAAAAAGTGTTTGCCTATGTATTCAGAAGAGCTTCTGGCATAGTTAGTCAAAACAGATTTTAAAATTATTTAGAATTAATTAGTTTTTAAGATTCAGCATGTCCCTCAGCATAATTTCACGGATCTTGTAGACGGATCAAGGTCACCAGGTAGATGCTTTGCAATACAATCACAGGGATGCAAGGCTGGAAGGGAACACAGTAGGACTGGCTCTTTTCTGAGCAATTGTCCTGCTCTAAGGGGGAGCAGACACACTAAGCTCATTCTTGCTAGATTCTTGCTAGTGCTGTTCCTGAAATCCAGGGATGAAGATTTCAGAGATTCCCCATGTCATCTGTTGCACACTTTTACATTGTATAATACTTTTTTCAAACACTTAACATAAATAATTCTTGTCATTGATGGACTAGGGAACAGCTGATCTTCTGATGCTTTTGCATGTTTGTTATCTCCTATCAGCCTGGTCTTGTAGAGATGAAAGAAAGTTGTATCACTTGATCTTTTATCATTGTTCATTCTTTTGTTTTCATCTTGGTCTTTCATGTGAATATCCTGTTTCTCTCTGCCTGTATCTCACAAGTGCTGGAGATAAATCTGAACACTGTATTTCAGCTGAGACCTCTCTAGCAGCTCAATATCTGTTTTTAGGATGTTGTTCTGAAAATATCTGAATGAGATTTGAGTTTTTAAAACAGGATCCCATCGTCTCTTATTCAGGTTTAGGTCTCTGTAACACTGTTTATTCTGCTTCAGACTCTACCTATGATTTTGTATTTATGCTTTTTATATTTTACTCCTAAATTCAAGGGATTTCAAAGTACTTTTTTCTTAAATTTCTCTTGTCAAGCATACTTTCCCAATTAATCTTGACTTTTATTTGTTGTGCAATCACATTATTCTACTTGTGTAATGTATATCAAAGTATAATGAGGTAACATGAAATGTTTGATAACATTAAGAATGGATATATTAGGACATAGATGAAGTTGTTTCCCTGCAAAGTAATTCATTGTTCAAGGACTTTTTACCTTCAAGGCAGGACAAGCTCTGATTTGCAATGTCTGCTGTACAGGAATGTTGGGTGTGTTCATTTTATTGTGATATGAAATGAACAGAAAGCTGTTGTGGAATGCAATTTAACATGTATAGTGAAGGATCAAATTAAAGTAGTGTTCAGTGTAGAGGTAATTTTCATTGTCCTTCACAAATACACTTTCCAGTTGTAATAAATGTTCATTCCTACTGTTTAATGTTTGATGTGCCCCCTGTGAGCATACTGGGATAAGTAAACATTTTCTTAAGAACACCTACCCATTTCCAGTGGGGAAGTTCCTAGAGGGAACTTAAAGAGCAGTTCATTCACTGCCTCCAAACACTTACTGTTGTTTAATTCGATTAAGCTGTTATATGTGTTTTTAGTAAAATGAGTAATTTTTAAAAAGGTCTGCAGACATGGTTTCCTCTAACTATGGCTGGCCATATCCCCTGTCATAGAAGAAAGTACAAAAACTTCTTTTCTATTCAGAACAGCCGCACATATGTTGGCTGTTTATTACTTGTCAGCTACTGTTAGTCAGCTAAGAGCTAGAGCTTTGTGTGCAGAAAATAAAAAAAAGGCTTCTGTAAATCATAAATACAGCAGATGCAACTTTTTCCTGCTTGAATTATAGGTGTGTCTATAAATGATAGTGATTGATAGTCACAGTAACCCCATTTACAATAAGATCTGAGCAAACATTTATAAAACTACATGCCCATTGCCATCTGATTGCAGGAGTCTCTTTTTGCATTTATTTGGGCACTTAATTTGCTGTCAGTTCAACTACAATGTTATTCCTCCTTTTTGATGATAATTTCATATTGTAAACAAAATTCAGGTTGTCATGTTCTCCTGACTGAAGTAAAAGGTGTTCCTTTCAGCCTTCAGGTATGTATACTGGACTGACATAGTATCAAAGTGTCAGGGAAAGAAGCTAAGCTGTGGTGGAATCCTATTCTGCTAAAGTTCAGCTAAATCTTGGAGCCAAGGTCTCTGTACAATAAATATAAACTGTAAAATAGATATAAGGATATCATTATGAATATTGAGAAGAGATATTCTCTTTCTTGTTCCCAGTATTTGATATATAAATCTTGATAAGATTTCCCTCCTAGGAGGGAATTGCAGGCATAATACAACATTCATCAAAATAAGACAACCTAGAAAATTACGTTTAACTTTATATTCACGAAATGAAGGTAAAAGGTTAATTTATAGCAGCATTTGGAAAAAACACTTCTTATTTAGCTGTCAACTCGTGCATTTGAGTGTCCATGAAGGAATATTTTAGTGCAAAGTGATGTCACTATTATTTAAAACAGTCACTAAATACCCTACTGCTTTAATCAAGGTCAGTTCAAGCACAAAACAAAAACGAAGCTACCTTAAGAGCTTAGGGTGGAAACATAAAAAGGTAATTGTGGGTTTAGTCAGAAAGTCATCAAGCAATGAAATATTGACGTAGTTTTTGAAGGGTTTCTGTAGAGTTCTACTTTAACTCCTCAGTGAGAGCAGTATGAGGAGAAAATATCCCATTTTTTTAAAAAGTCAGCAAGTAATCAATATAGAGTTCTACCCTGTAAATGGATACAAGACTGCAGTGACCTCTTAACAATGAGCTCTATTAAGCAGGGAATAAACTTTAAATGTCCTTAAATGCTGTGATGGGTAATTAATAAGGGAGAGTTGAAAGGAAGGCACTAAGACAGGGAGGACAGGGTTACTACTTAGGAAAATATTTTGTGTTTCCAAAACTTAACCTGCAGCAATCAGCAGCAGTCCCATGAGATGTGAGTAGTTGACCACCTGTCCTGCATGTTCCCTCACACATTCCACACATGGTAAGAATTCACTGCAGCTGCTAATTTGTTTAGAGCAGTCCTGTGAATATAAAAAAGAAAATGCTATAAGACGTGAAGGTTATGATTTCTCAGACATTGAGAGCTGTTTTAGCACCTTGCAGCAAGCACATGACAAGATCTTTCTCCAAAGAAAGATTTTACGAGATTGTAATGAGAGAAACTATACTTCAGTAAATTATTTTGGTACTTCATTTTGTCTATATGCAGTCTACTTTCAATCTTTTTCAGCAGGTACCTTATCTATATAAACACACAAACAAACTTCATACCCTTTAAAATGTGTATATAAATGTTAGTATTGCCCATGGTCTGAATTAGACAAAAAATTTCTATTGTGCATTTACATTGTACAAGACATAACATTATCTAGTGGGTTATAGCTTTTTAAATTTGCAGTAATAGTCCTTCCATGTGCTCATGCATGAGACAGGAACAGCCAGATAGTTTTGAATGCATTTCATAAATTTGGTTTGAAAATATTATAATGAAAATTGCTCTGAGGTTCAGAAATCAAAATTTTTAGCAGTTGTTACTAGAATAAAAAAGGTAGACTTTTTCTTATAGCATATATATATAGTTATATGGTAGAGGGAAAGCTCACTCTAAATTTTGTTTTAAAGTCTCATTTAAAAGAGAGAAATGCATAAAAAAGCAGAGTGCTCACTAAAAATTAAGATTTTGGAAGTAGTTATGTTTTAAGTGTTACTCTGCCACAAGTATGCTTAATAGGACTCTGGGATAACAAACCTAAAATCAGTTTGTATATCTACAGTAAATTGAAAATGATAAAAAAGACAAATTATTTCAAGAAGTAACTCTAGATTCAAACTGACATGCTGATTCTACTTTGAAGTTTCTTGTCTTGGAGATAATCTATGCCATAACTTGTTCTATATGATTATCTCAGGCTGTTTGCTTTTAAATGCTTCCTGTTCAACTCAGTGAATTTCAACTTCATCAGGTCCTGCTTTCAGAATAGTAAGGTTGGGTCTTTGTCTTCGGAGTCAAAATGTGTCCAAGTTGTGAGATGTCTCACATTTCTTTGAGTCTTCTATCTAGAATCCTACTCACTGTCATATCCACGAATTCCTAATGCAAGCAAATACAATTAAAAAACAATTAGGAATATAGAAAAAAAGGCATCAGAATTTGACTTCCATTGCAGGTATGTGGCTGAATCTGCCAGCTTTCTGGATTCTGGGGCTTGCAGGGGTTATATGTTTTATGGCTTGAGATTTCTGCAGTTGACAAAGATACTGGCAACCCAGCTTTCAAGCAGAGTTGTTTATACAATTCTTCTCTCCTTAATTAGCTGAAAGAATAAATCAGTGAATCAAAGTTCTTACCCAAAAGAATACAAGAATCACTGGGTCATTTTGTAAAAAAAACAAGGCAGGTAATTTTGTAGTACTTATGAAATACTCATGAAGTAGCACATGCTGCTTCAATGAGACTTACCAGGTGCACTGAAAAAAATAAATGACATGCAACTACATCCAAAAAATATAGTTGTGTCTGTGTATATATCTCCTAGGAATAGAAGCCTCTAAAACTATCATGATGAAGTGTATTGACAATAAGTTATCCCATAAAATACAGGGCTATGCATCAGTTTTCTGCTTTTTGTCTTTAAAATGAATTAGTGTGATTGATTACTGATACATGTGTTCACAGAAAAAAATCAAACTGTATTTATGCATATATAATCACAACTATTTATGTACACATATATGATTATAGATATTTATGATAACTAACCAATCCCTAAAGGTTTTTTGAGAATAGGTTCCAGAGATTATTGCAATTGATGGCATCCTCTGAGAGTTAATGAGCTAGCTCTAAATGTGTCAGCTCTGTCTTCACAGAGTGTCTCTCACACCTGTACTGTCTATTTCAAAAGGTGTCAGTGTGCATAGACTTCAGGCAAAAAGCTGCAATTTGCCAGAGGAACACTGATGATTTGGAAATAGCACAACATCCTGTGCTATTTCCATGCTGCTAGCTTCCTTGGGAGCATCTTGCAGTTGTTTCCAGCACAATTAGAATTCCAGGCCTCCTCTGTGAACTGCACAGAAACTCTGTTTAGGAGAATATTTAAACGTTTTCAAAAAAACATTTTATCTCAGAATTTAGCCTGAAAAAATGTTATGCTGTTAGTTAAGCTGTAAGACTGTTATCCAATGCTACTTTTGCACATCTTTATTCTTTTATTCCCACCTGTGTCAGGCAAAACCAGAAAGGCACAAATGTGTCCATTTTCCCTTGTGATCTCTGTGATCTTTCTCCTGTTAGTGGTTATGGAGAGTAGAGGTCACACACTATTCAGAAAGCAATCTTCAAACTGCAGTAACAAAAATATGGATGTAGAGTTTGGAAAGCCATCTCTGGCTTTGAGATGTAAATTGGTGCAAGGGCATGCATGGATACTCAGCAGATGAGGTCCTCAGTGAGATAAAAGGAAAACCCTGCACACACATGAAGAGAGCCTGAACAAGCTTTTGATGAGAGGCTGTAGCACTCTGTAGGAACAGAAAATTGAGGGAACCTGTGAAAGGCAGAGATCTGGGGGCCCAGGAAAGAGGGGTGCTGTCATCCTGCAGTCTGGTTGTCATTTGCAGAAGCATCAAATTGAGGAGGGCTGGTACCCCTCTACCTGTGTGTCATTTGACTGGCAGAGGTTGCATCCCTGAAAGGAGGCCAGCTGAAAGAGAGGGATGTTTAACTCAGTGCCACTGGAGCTTATTTCACCAGACCTACCTGCTCAGCAGCCCTGGGGTGATGTGCCTCTCATGCAGCCATCCTTGCTGCCCTGACAGTAACTTCATCCAAAGCAGTAAAAAGTGGATGAGAGCTGTGGCAGCCTTCCTGACTTCCATGTCTGCCATGTGTAGTAAACATCCTTGCACACTTCCTTCTGCCTTGCAACTCGAACAGGACTAACACTTTCTTAGCAGTGCACGTTAATGTTGCACAGAGAAGATGTCTTTATAAATAAGAGGCTTTCACAAATGCTTTCTCTTTTCTACTGCATAGATGCAAGCAAGTAAAAGTGTGTGCTTTTTCAGGCAGGTAAGGATTTCTAGAGGCTCTTCGCACCTATTACTGAATATACTTCTGGGAGAAGACAAAGAGCTATTGTTGTGCAGAGAAATTTTTGTCCTCAGGGCAAACTCAAAAGAGTTGGAGATCTGCTTTCTCTCAGGGTTTCTAATGATGCTAGTAGGAGGGTTAGGAGGGTTACCTGTGATTATAAAGGAAAAAAACAGGCTCTTTAGTGCATGTTACAAGAATATGCATGTACTATAAGTTTCAACAGCATATCTTTAAATCTAAGAGGACTTGGAGTGTTCCTGGATAATAATTTAAAAACAAAAAAAAAAAAAAAAAGCAACAAACTCTTAAGGATATTTCATTAAGAGAAATATGTTATTTCTTTCAAATTACTGATCCTAGTTGGGTTTCAGGGGAGACTAGGTTCCTTTGAGGCTTTTGTAGAGTCCCTTCTAGTTTGATTAAACTACACTGATGTTTATTAGTTTCTCTGAACTGTGCCAACTGATGAATGGGTCATAACTCAAAAACTACTTGACAGTATTTTCTTCAAGACAAGAAAGGAAAAAAAAAAAAAAAGTGGGGATTTCTTTTGTGGGGAGGTAATTATTTTAGACATAGTATTCAGTACTTGTAAGTGTTCTGTCATGCCAAGTATTTGACTCACTTGTTTTTGTTTTTCCAATCTTAACTTAGTGTTTGCGTTATTAAACATGAAATTCCTTACTCCTGGCGGCAGCAGCCTAACATTTCTGGTTTTTGCCTTCTTTAACTGGAAGAGGGTACTGTTAGTACCTTTAGGGTGTTAGTACTCTTATCCTGAGAAACAGGAGCAAAATCAAGGCTTTTCTTAGGTCGTAATAGAGCTATCAAGAGCTGATGTTGTGTAGATTGTAGGTCAGTGCTGTTATTTTCTGAGTTGTTTATCCTTGGAGCAGCTACTGTGCAAGGAAAGAGCAAATGGATAGTGACAAACAGGAAAGGCTATAATATCCAATCTCATATCCAAATTTATACCTGGAATCTGTCTAACACACTTCTGTATTCTTTAGGTAAACCAGTAATGAGTATGTAACAAAAATTGGTTGTATTCATTCTCTCGCAAAATCTGTGAGATCAAAGAACTGCCTTTATGCTCATTTTACAGATTTGATAAGGCTGTGTTACAAACCTGTGAAATTCCTGGTGCCAGAGTGAATCTAAAACTGTATTTGTGTGAGCAACTGCTGTGCTTTCAGCTGTGATGGCTTTGCTGTTGCAGGTCTATTCTTCTTTTTCAGAAATTTGCCTCTTATTTATTATTCAGCCACATACACAGTCGTGCTGGCATACCAAGAAGATACTACCTCCAGATGCTTTACATTATGAAGGTTTGACCTAAATACTGTGCTCAGGATAACACAAGAAATATGTGTCAGAACAAGACATTAATCATAAGTCTTCAAGTTAGGCTGTACACTAAATAATACTTTAGGCTTTAACTTCAACCAGATAATTTTGAAATTGTTTGTTGAAGTTTTTGTTCAGATCTGCTGCTTCAGTGAGGGTTGACTTCTTATTCTACTTACAATAGTGTCCTACTCTTTTAACCCTTTTGAGAAGGTTATAAGCCTCACGTTTGAGGCTAGATGGAGTATTTTGATTCCTTTAATAGGGCACAACTAACATTGTGAGCACCATAAGATGCATTTTAGTCCCTAAATTTTTTTCTGGGGCACTGTTATGTGTGATGTTCTGGGCTGGGTGGTCTTTTGTGACATATTTCCATCCTTTTTCCCAAGCCTATATCTTTAACTGTTGCCTAAATGGGTCTATTGGCCTGTCATGTTTGTAAACATTTTAGGGGATTTCTGTGTGGTATTTGTTTTGATAGAGCTGAGTGCATGTACAGAAATACAATATAAACAAACCTGAAGAAAATTCTGTTTGATCCAATACCAATTGTCATTCTTGGCTGTTGTACAGGCCAGCAGAAGTTCAATGTTTTCTGCTCTGGTTTTCATCCTGAATCATTTTAACTAACAGTAAATATGCAACTGTTTACCTCTGTCTTGGTTCTAATCATATTTATGCTTATTAAAGTACTTTGAAATTATTTCCTGGTCAGAAAAACAGAAACAAATCACAGTATGTTTTTTACTAGAGGAATCACATAAAGAACTTGATGCATTTGTCAAATCTGTCTTGACAGAAATTATTCATGCTCAGGGGAAAAAAAATAAGAAAGGTGATCTCAAACCTAAAACATTGGCATGAGTTTAGAATGTGTTGCTATGACAGAACAAGTGTTTACTGTCAATAAGTATTTATTATAGCAGAGTATGGAGAACATCACTTCTCAGAAAATGGTTTCCATCAGAAAAGATATTTTGGATCTTGGGTTGTATCTCCCCTGTCAGATAAATAAATTTATGTTAAATAAAAGGTTGATTATTTTTTAGATGACCTGTTAAGGGAGACATGAGAAATTTCTGTGGAGTAAATTAGGTGATGCCATCTATAGAATAAATGTCCACTTGACAGGTGGCTGCTTCATTATCAGATCATTATCTCCGTCAATGCTGAGCAGCAAAACAGCTAGAGATTATCAGTGATCCTCCGGGGAGGCTTTCCCAGCCCCATTCTGCTGTGAAATGGCAGGGCTCTCTCTGACACCCACTGGCTGCTGGTGTGATGGCACAGCACATGGAGTGCCTGGAGAACACCAGTGAGTGTCAGCCATGCAGGTGGAGTGAGGCATCCAGGTAGGGCTGCCTAGAGAAATGCAGATTAAATTGCAACAGGAGTGACAGACTTACTATAAAGTGACTGAAAGCTTCAGGTAGGAATTATTTCAGCATTTCTGAGTTGCAACTATGATGTTACTTTTCAGAGTTATGCTGAAGTTTCACATTTGCTTGTTCTAAAAGGTGTGTAACATCAATGAAGTCGAGTTTTAATTTCTTGCATCAAGTAATTTCTGCTTTCTGCTCTGTGAGTAAAACCTTATTGTATGAGTAAACTATGCCTATAGATGACAAACTTTGAGAAAGTCAAGTGAAATTATAAATTGTATAGAATTCCAATATATAGTTTTAGTCACTGGAAGGATTACCACTTAGGCTGCCCTGGATGTTCTGTCCGAAAGATTTAAATTATAAAATAATTAGTATCCTCTAGCAAGTAAAAACAATGTAAAGTATAATTAGAAGTACCATTTATCTTGAACAGTTTATTGAATTGAGATTTCATAAAGGTTATATGTCACAAATTCAATATACAGCCTTTATAGCTCTATGATATCAATAATTTTTAATCTTTGGTACATTTTAACTGTCATATAAATTAACTAACATTAAAAAGTATTGGAAGAAAACATTCTTAATCCTGAGATCTAATGACTTTATTCTAAAACATTCAAAGCTGTATGATTTTGCTGTTTCAAATACTTTTTCTTTCTGTTTTGGGCTGCTGTGAGAATGACTAGAAAGTGATGGCAATTTTAATTGTGTTACCATTAAGTGCAATGATTCCCTATATCCTCACAACATTTTAACTCAGGCAAATGCATATTGAATCCAGAATACCATTAACTGATGGATTACTTGCTACATATGTAACATTTAGTGTAGATGTTGTAAGTTGTAAATATGGAAATAGATTGTAGATCAATACATATTCTTCTAGAATCCACCTGTTTCTCTGCCAACAAAAGTCCCAGCAGAAGTAAGACACTGAAGTAAATTCTTCAGCTGAAAACAAAATAGAAGAATTTTTTTTTTTTTTTTACTTCAGTTATGAGTTCTACCGTTGATTTTGTTTTTCACTTTAGTAAAACCCTGCGCCTTCAAACCAGGAAATGTGACTGTTTCAGCATTGGGGAGAAAAACAGGAAGAAAAATTTAGGAAAGTTTTCTTTTTTGACCATCTGAATTACAGTGTCACAGCACTGTTCTGAAGCTTGCTAAGGAGCATATTTTGCTAAGAGCAACTATTTAAATTATACACCAGAATCTGTTGCTTTATTATCATAATCGAATAGATGGATTAACATGTTACTATTTTTAATGCAGGCAATGGAGCAAAGAGAAGAAGAAATATTTTAGTATTTTGAAAACCACATTCATCCAGGATGGGAAACAACTGTTTCACCAACTCTATTTGAAAAGATTAGCAAGATGAAAATATTGTAAAATTAACAGTAGCAGAACACTTAATCTATGTGTTGTATTATTTTTGCAAGACTTCCAGTTACAAAGCAGCACAAATCCTTCTAGTGGCTGCATTTCTTGAAGTTGTAGAGAAAGCCTTCAAGCAAAAAAATAGGAAGGCCATGGTGGTTATTCCCATTTGGCTGCTCTTTCAACCACACATTTAGCTGAAACCAAAATTTTATATATTTAATAGAATCTAGAGGACAGAAAATAAAATATTATTGGTATGGGATGCAGCTACCACAGGAGTATATATTTTAGAAAACTTCTGCTGAGTGTTGTACTAAATCTCCTTTTCCATCATAACTGTTACATGTCTCATCAATTTCCCTGACCATCTTGAAAAGGTAAATGACTACCCTACCATTGATCTGACATTATAGATGGAAAAAATTATAGTATATACACACTTCACATTGCAATGCTGACAGTGCCATTTTGGCACTAAGTGGTATGAGGATTTTTAAATATAGATATCTATATAAACACATAGTCTTGTCCTCTCCATCCCCCAAATTGGCAGCACGTTCAAATTTTTCTTCATCCTTCTTACATGAGCCAGATGAATTGCTCTGGTGCATTACTGTGGACATAATGTCTGTAGTAATGTCTGCATACAGAAAAGCCTGAAGCCTAAACTGCAGGTGCTTCAGAAGCAGCTTCCTACTTAGGCTTACGTTCCTGCCATTTTTTTACTCTTTTGAAAATGCAAATCAATGCATAATTTTAAAACAGATTGTAGAGTGAACAAAAACAGATGCCTCACTTTGCTTGAATTGTCTGTGACTAAGTACTCCTGTCCACTGAGCTTGTCAATGAGATTTGTGCTGTGGTAAAGTACTTTTTCAGGACTCAATTTCAATGTTTAAATACTTTCGATTTCATTTGGAACATTTTTTTCTCTTTGTAAGGGAGAAATAATTTTAGTTTTGCCAGATGTTGTTATTACATTGGTCATTATTGTTTAACCAGAAACATAATTCTTAGCACTGCATGAAACACAACTGGTGCTTTTTTTTTTTTTTATTAGATGAAAGCAAGAATATTTGCTGTCTTTGTACTGGGGTATGTTAATATTTGCATTGAAGGACGAGAAGACGAAGATTGTGGCTAAGTTTCTGAGGAGAGGCAGAATGTGAAATGTGTCAGATTTCTAGAGGGGTTTGGGAAATGCCTGTAAATGGGGCCATATTTTTAAATCACCTTTTGTTCTGTTTCTAAAGTCCCATCCGTCACTCAGTGAACATCTTCAAAGGACAGGTGTAGTGGCGTGCTAGCTGCAAGGCTGAAAATATAAGAAGTAGGCAAACTCTGCAGTGGAAGTTTGTTTACAGTTGTTGCTAAAGAATAATTAGGTACTTTTTGACTTTTGTCATTTGTCTTATTAGATAAACCGTACTTTGGAAACAAGCTATCCACTTATAAACTTTCCCAGCTATGTAACTGGGTAAAGTACCGCACTTTGTCAGAGCAGATCCATTAACCCTCTGACTGGTGCTCTTCTCTTGGGTTTGATTGCAGCACCACACAGAAGCACCCAGCCCATCCCTGCTACCCCCCTCAGCCTTGCCCTTGGATGTATTAAACAACGCCGTCGCTGGGTTTAGCACCGTGGAAGACCTTATCCGCTATCTCGAACCAGATCGGTGGCAGCTGGATTTGGAAGATTTGTACAGGCCAACGTGGCAGCTTCTTGGGAAAGCATACATTCATGGGAGGAAGTCAAGAGGTAATTTACTCTTCTGTCTGGCCTTGCAGCTTGCTACGGGTATGATTTCTTGACAAAGAATTAAGAGCGTTCTTCACTTTGAGTTTTGGTTCGAATAGAGGAATACGTTAGAAAGAGAGCAGGTTCCATTGTTCTTCACTGTCCTCAAAATTGTATTATTTGAAAAAGGACAATAGCTAAACTCAAAACTTAAAGGAATTTAGCAGGATAGGGCAGCAATGTGGAATTAAAAAAAAAAAAAAAAAAGCAAACACAGCAGTTTCCTGTAGGCAACCTGGGAGATCTTTATTTCCCTAAAGTAGCAGGGCATCTTAATAGGGTAACATATTTGAAATTTGTAGGTTTCTTTTTTTATGGAGGGCAAAAACTTTATTTTAATTTGAGGTAGGTAATGTCTTACACTTACTGTATCATGTGAATGATTTTTTTTATTTCCCGTAAATTTTTCCAGTCTCTACATGAAATGAATTGAGAGCAATACCTAAATGTTTCTCATTGATGACACCTTAAGAAATGTCCATGTCTGGGTTGATCATGCAGTTGTCAATTCATCAGAAGTAAAGTATACTGTGTTTTCAAATTTTGTAGGTCTGTTGATCAGCAACTCATTTTCTTCCTTCTACATCTGACACTCCTGAATTTCCTGCCACATCCCATCCAGATGCTACCCACTATTTCATGTTTATGGATAAACATGGATAGCAGGAAGGCAATACCACCTTCCTTGTCCGCCATACAGCATGAAAATGAAAACATATGAGCATAACTGAACAGACTTCCCTGTTGGTGGATATAAACTAGAAGATTATCATCTGATCAGCAAGAAAGGGAAGGAAGTAGAACCTTGCATAGCTCAAATTTAAGGGTTTGACAGATAATTCTTAGATCAGAGCCCAGAAATCAGCCTTTGTACCCTATCCATATTGCTATAGCTGTGCATAGAGCAGCTAAATTATGAGCCGAAGAGGAGGAAACATCTTTAAAAGCTCTCAGATAGTCATTTAATGCTTCCTTAATTAAAGAGATTTAGTATTTGCCAAATGCATGCCATAAGCACACAGGAATTGGGAGAAAAACAAAATGCAGGTGTTGGATAACATCTATATTGACAAAAGAAACTCCCTGCAAGACACATACTAGAAAGAAACTATCAAAGTAAATCTTTTAAAGGCTTCTAATTAGATGCTGAAATAGATTTTTTTCACTGAATAAACATATCATGGTATTGCCACATTTGTCTTAGAGACCACCCTCAGACTGCATTACTGAGTCTGTAATATAATAGTCTGAGGTGGAAAATGTGTCCAGTTGAAATGGCATAGGACTATTCAATAGATAGGAAAAGCAAAACATTTTTCTTCTTTTTAATTTTTTTCCCATGATATTCTCTCAAGAAGCATGTTGGCTGTATTTCAAAACCTTTATAAGAGATGTTTGTGGGAAGGGCATATCCTAAATTTTTTTGCTTTATTCAAACTCTTTCATTCATGATTAGATCAGTTTCATTTTTACAGTGTTTCAGTGTAAAAGCTAAATTACTGTCCTGTTTTCATAAAGAAGTTATTAAAAGTGTATCTTATGTAGAGAAATATCCTCTACTCCTACATAATAATTTGTATGAAAAAACTATATTTAGACAATCTAAATTCCAGAGAACTTCTGTCTCTGATGTTTTCTCTGGATAAAATGCTTACAAAAACTTCTAGTCAAAAAAATAAGAAAAACCAAGTTCAGAGGCTTTGATGTCGAAATATAGTTCTAAATTCTTTTATACTATTAAACATGCTTAAAAATAAATATATTTTGCTCTGCAAAAAAAAAAATATCCCATCACTTCCCACTGAAATCTATGTATAATCTTTAGATCATATTCTGAAATCTCTTTAAGGAGGAAAAAACTAGTCCCAGTCAAAGTGTAGTCCTTAGCAGTTGTGGGTTTTGTACAAGTTATGTCATTTTATTTTTTTATTTATACCCCACTTCTTGCTTGAGATTTTGTAACAGCTCCTATTGTAAAAGCCAGTGAGAAACTTACATCCCTAGGAACATCTCCAAAGTGCTTGGGAATGAAAACCATTCTGCTGCTGTGCTCACACACAAGAGCCCCAACTGGAATTTAATTTGTTTCATTGACTTTGAGAACAGTATCCAGCTGGAAAAATGTTTTGGGAAAGAAGTTTCCCTGTGGTACTCGATACACATCCAGAAGATGCCAGCAAATTGCATTGCCAATTGCATAACACACTTAATTTCAGGCTGCTGTGAACATGGATTAGTTCAGTTGCGTGTGCCAGTGTCGGCACACTCTTGATATACACTTTACTGTAGGCCTACCTGCATCTAGATTTTTTCTGCTTCACTTATTTTTATTTTAGTGCTTCCCATTTATGTGCTACTGCAGAGCCTTTCACTCCTCCTGAGCTAGTGGTAGACAAAAGAACCTTGACTGTTGTGTCAAACATGATACATTAGTGGAAGCCAAGTTGAAGGAGTGTTTAAATGTTCACATTATAACAGGTACTGTAACTCAGTGCACTTGGGAAATCCGCATAACCTTTTATTGTGGTTAAGTAAACACTTTTAAGGGAATATATACATTCTCTCATCTAGTTTCATGCCCACAGTGTGTTAAAATAAATTTTGAACAGACAGCTACTCTTTGAAAAAATAACAGCTTCATTCACACACTTCAAAGAAGTGATTATATAAGCACTAGATAAATTTGCCACAGACCTTTTAATGAAATTGAATTACATAAGATAGGGCAAGGGTTCATTGTGAGGTATTATAGCAATATACAAGGTATACAAATGTAGAGAGTATACCTTAGTACATTTTAGTAAAGCATGGAAATCAAACATGACATTTGTTGATCTCTCCTGAAGCCTGTTGTAACAGTACAGCACACTGAAAGATGTCTGCTAAGAGCTGGCCGTGTGTTCTCCAGCAGAACCCTTTTAAAATTAATGTCTGCAGGTCTGAGGGGTTGAGTTCAAATTGATTTCTTTTTTGTGACAAAGTGAGTAAAATCTTGTTTATTTTAGCACATTGCCCTTTTCTCTATAACTAAGCTAGCTGTAGGTGTGGAAATTGATGCATTCCTCTGCTGCTGCCAGAAGGCAGGAGGCAATGGAGAAGGTCATCACCACACAAGAATCTCTCTCCCGCTGCTCCGTGGGCCTGCTGGAAGAGGTGCCAGTGCCCACTTTCACTTTCAATATCCCATGGTGAAGGGCTGAGCAGCACATGAGATTAGCTCCTTCAAATTCACTGCACCAAGCATATCAGTCTCTGCAGAAACAATCTTCCAGGAGAAAGTATTAGCAGAACTAGCACTTCTCACAGTGTGCTTCAGGCATTTTATCCTCATTCCGGCAGCTCAATTATTATACATTTGAAAACATTACAGAAGAAAGAAATACTCCATTCCTGTCCACAGTCCTTGATTAATGGAGGTAGACACATCCACCTTTTAAGTGACTCTGCCTAGAGCTATTAGATGATCAGAAGGGCTTAAATAATTTCTGGTTTCTCACAGTGAATCTCTCCCCTGGAAGTTTTGTCTCTCTTTTCCTCTGCTCTCTTCTCAACTTTCTCCAAGGAATGCTCTTGCAGTGTGGGAGGCAGGCTGGTGTCCTATCAGTAACTTTATTGGAGTTATTACACACTCCTCCCTCTTAAAATTCAGTTTGTTTATTTAGGAGCCTATGTTAACCTGATAGTGATGGAATGAAGTTCCCCAGCTTGGCATTCACTGTGAGTGCAAGCAAAGAAAAGGCTTCAGTGTGTTTAACTGACCTTTCACAACAATAAATCCTTACTTATATATGCCAGTATGTGGATATGCCTGCAAAAGAAATGTTTGAAGGAACAAGGATTGAAATTCCTTCCCAAAGATCTGCTCCATGGAGAGTACCAGTGAGCGTTTCTGCTAAAGAAATTCAGCTTCCCAATTTTTTTTATGTCTTATGTGTTTAAATAGAATTAGGAGGAATTATCATGCCTTGATAGGCTGAAGTTCTTCTTGATGACCTCTTGAGGCTCTTTACATTGTAGAGAGGGAAAAAAAGATATTTCTCTAGAGGGTGATTCAGTTCACAAACTTATTTTAGCTTTATTGTATTTATTTTTATTTATGAATAGATGACGTTAAAGTAATTTTTAAGCTATATTAATGCACTAGGGTTCTTTTTCCCCCTATTTTTCTCTTGATTTAGCTTAAAACCAGATGGTTAAAGGTCTTTGGCACATTATTCAGCCTGTTTCACTCATCTCAATAGCCATGTTATCATAGGATTTTCATTTTCTCTTTATCTTTTTTGTTTTTTACTAGAGAGAGTAGTATCCCTGTGAATTAGATATCACTTCTGTTCCTTAATGGTAGGTGTGGAGAAAAAACACTTCAGACAAAACATCTTAGATCATGATCATTATAGTCTGACTTTTCTGAAATAAATTCAATTGACATTGCTTCTCACTTTTTTCCCCCAGTCTTATTCATTGTTTTCCCAATTTTAACTGCTTCTTTCAAGGCTTGTTAGCTCTTGACTGTGCAGCTAAGATGAACATAAAGGAGCTTGTCGTCTTTCAGATCTTTTCATGAACTTGCAGTTCAACCAGTGAAACAGTGAAGCTTTACTATAATACAGTGGAACCAGTTTATAGGGAAACTGGTGCCAAATATTAATATCTTTAACTTGCACTTCAACTTAGTTTGCTTACAAGGAGGAACTTTTTTTTAAGACACATCAAGAGAAAATGAAAGCTAGTGAAACAACAGAAAATCATATATATGCTGCTATGGAGAGGGAGGAGAAAATGGAACCTGCTCATGGTTATATAGATATACACTCTTGTACAGTTATTTATTCTATGCAGAATTTCCTGCTGATGAAAAATTCTTGAAGTTCTTAGTCCATATAAGTGACTTCTGCTTAGATATGGATGGTGTCATTCTTATAATTAAAATGCCCTAGCAAAGAAGTGATAATTGAAATTGGAACAAGAAGTTTGAATGCTTTATTGCAAATGAATTAAAAATGTCCCTGAAGTTTTGCAGGATTCTTAATTGCTCTGTGTGTGTTTCTCCAATCCAAAATGACCGTAGAATAGCAACACTAGAACTCAGAGTATTAGTGTGAACAAAGTGACTTCCATTAGGGTTGATTTGATAAAACATGTACTGGAACATAGCAGCCAAATCTTGCTTTGGGTGTAACCAACTTTGCCAGAGTTATACAATAATTGGTGAATATCACTGTGTGATCATTCCATTGGAGTTTCATGGGTGTTCATAGAACCGCAGTACTGCACTTCTGTGCTGAACCGGCACAAAAGTGAACCTTCCCCATGGGTTCTGCACCGCTGAAGTTGATCAGCCACAAAGGAGTTTGGATTGCAGATGGGGCAAGCGCAGTTTTCTCTGTCTCTTTGCAGTGGTGGATCTGAACCTCCTGAAGGAGGAGGCGCGGCTGTACAGCTGCACCCCGCGCAACTTCTCGGTGTCGCTGAGGGAGGAGCTGAAGAGAACGGATACCATCTTCTGGCCGCTGTGCCTGCTGGTGAAACGCTGTGGTGGAAACTGTGCCTGTTGTCAGCAGAGCTGCAACGAGTGCCAATGTGTGCCAACAAAAGTCACCAAAAAATACCATGAGGTATGCACTATTTTTATGTCTGCATGTTGGAAACACTGAAAGCCAATCAGGGCATTTATTTTTAATAAAATTAATGCACCAACATTAATATTTTAATATTTTATGTATTGCACTTTTAGTAAATAATTTTTTAGCATTTTGATTAGGTATTGCATTGAAAAAGGTAAACTCTTTCTTATTAATATTCTTTTCTGTGTAACTATTAATTAATTTCCAAGGTATTTACTGGTGCAGTTCAGACACATCACAACCATACCTTTCATTCTTCTTTCTCTAGTGGTAGATATCGACTTTATGAAGAAACAAATATTTGTTCATTTCCACTGCTATAAATTTATAGCCAAAATTATTTATTATAGAATTTTCTAATTGGGTTGACTCTACTGTTTGCTCTTAAATAAAATTAAGTGGAAATCTGAAATTGAAAGACTCTTCTTTGGTAAAGCAACATGATTCAATTGTGTTCAACATGATTTAATCAATTTTGTAAATGGCTTGAGGTAAAAGCAAAAGTAGTAACGAGTGGGTGGAATTAATGAAGAAATTCAGTTTTAATATGCTTCGTGTCATCCGGTGGGTTTCCAGTGCAATCTAGCTCACAGTCTAGGTGTGTGATGAAGCACTTGCTGTTTTTTTGATGCTTGGCTTTTTCTCCTTCAGGTTCTTCAGCTGAAGCCAAGGACTGGTGTCCGGGGATTGCATAAATCATTGACAGATGTACCTTTGGAACACCACGAGGAGTGTGACTGTGTGTGCAAAAGGAATACTGAAGGATAAACATGATATAATTGTGCTGTTTTCTTTCAAAGCACATTCAATCAATGGCTGATTCTATTATGGGGCTTGTGCATTATCTCCTTCTGTAATCTCAGTTGTTTGCTTTGGGGATCTTCCGTCTTGAAGATTTACAGTGAGCTCTAAAAAGAGGAGAAGCCAAACTGGGATTATATGTTGTGTGACAGCTCTGTTTGGAGGCCCAGTGAAAGGATGGGAGAAAGGCATCAATGAGGGAATTAAAATATATGTATTGTTGTTGTCCCCCACAATTTTCTTGGCAATACATGGATTTATAATTTAGGAGTAAAAAATAGATTTAGAAGGCTGACATCATGGAGACTTGATCCTGCTGGCTGTCTCATTTCTACAGCTCGAGTACATCTGGCCTCTGGTTGAAAACACCTGAAATCTTTCTGTGTTCAGCTACTCCTACGTACTCTAAATCAAACCGTTCTCTGTTGTATAAACTTGGGTTAAAACAGACTGTCTTTTTCTGAATTAAATTTAATTTGTCTAATGCTGGTAGGAAGGACTGGATTTTTCCATATGCTCTAGTAAAGCTCCTGCCTTTTAGAAGGAAGACTGGACAATAATGTGAGCTAAGGAAGCAAACATTGAAAAGATCAGTGCCTTTATTCTTACTACTATGGCTGATGATTTTTTTTGTGTGTTTGTTATTTTTTATCGTGTACATTTTTATACTCTCCTTTTGACGATATAACTATTTGCTTTTCTAAACTTGTTAAATATATCTATTTTTACCAAAGGTATTTAATATTCTTTTTTTTTAATTACAACCTAGATCAACTATTTTTTAGTTTTGTGAGACTTTAAAGCCAGACTTATACAGTTGGAGGAACAGATATGTGACTGCAGTGGGAAAGAAGCATGATCTCTTTGCAGTTTGTTTCTACAAAGTGAAAAGTACAGGTTTTTCACCTGGATGCACGGTAATAGGAGACAGAGATGTGTGGATGAAGCTCTAAGCTTGCTAGCTCCATGAGACTAAAAATATGAGAGACACAGGTTACTATAACCAGTTTCAAAAGTTGACTTTAAAAATTCCCTCTCTCCATGCTGTCCTTTGTTCAGGTAGAAAAGAAATGAGCATAGATGGATGCATTCTGGCTTGTTTAACTCTTTAATTTCTTTAAAGGAGAATGGCCTACAATGTAAGAAAAGAAACCAGTGGCTTGCAGCCATCATGATGCATCATGGTCATGGGAAGGCAGCCTTGTCAATGGTGAAGTGTATGGTTTTCCATTGACAGAAACAGCTGCTTAAGTGCTGTTCACTCACAGGAATGTAACACTCTGCAGTGCAGTTTGATGAACTCTATGGTATTGTTCTTCTGTATGTTTTATTCTTTAACCCATACACTTATCCCACCCCATGCAAATTGAAACGGAAACAGTAAAGTATTTTGCTTGTAAAATGCTTTAACATTATGCCTAGTTTATTTTTTTGACTATTGGATTTTCAGATTGTAATGAATCACAAAATAAAGTAATAATGCTAATTTTGGGAGAATAAATGTTTCAGTGTGGTTGCATATTTGAATCTGTCAGTATACAGTTTAATGGGAAAAGTTAGGATGGTGATTTTCTCTTACCATTTTGAAAGTCAGCTCTGAAAACAAAAGTCTTCTGTTGCCAAGACTTCCACTTGCTTTATTAATTCTGCATTACTGTAAATACACAAGAAGAAAAAGGAGAGGAATTAATGTGATGCTATTTCTACAAACATTCAAAATGTTCAAAATTGTGTGGATATGAAGCCATCAGATTGAAATAACATCTTCTGCTATTGTTTCCATAGTGAAAGTGAATTCTGATGAAAATCTGGGGTTTTTTTGCAAGTTAGTATGACTTTCTGATACCAGTTTTGGAAAGTATTCAGGTGGCTTCTAATTTTGTCCCCACCCTCAAACACCTACTCAGTAAGAACAATTCCTGATGTAAATGTGACATATAATTTTCCAGTCTGAATATTAACCCTGTATCAGAATGCAGAATTATGGTCAGACAAGGAACCTGGTTTACTTGAGTTTTGAGTCTTTGACCAGAAGTGTTTTGCATGGATGTTGGGGATGTTTTTGCATTAATTGTGTCCCTTTTTATTGGTTGTTTTTTTTTTTTTTTTTAATTTAAAGATCTTTTGAGCAGCAAGTCAAGGTAAAGACAGAAATCATAGCCTCTGGCATCATAATTCAGCAGAAGAATCAAAAAATGTAATTCTATTACAGAAGATTCTGCTGTAAAAAATGGAGGAAGTCTCATCCTCTCTGTAGACTTGCTAGGAGAAAAAGACTGGTCATGAATTTTGGAGTAGGTATTTGGTGGCAGCAGAGTAACGCGGAGTTTCTGGAACCATGTGGGATATGGGGAGTAATGTTTTCCGAATGTCACAAGAAGTTTTTTTCCTATTATCCCACTCTGGCTCACTTTCTTCCTTGCCAGTTCCTTAAACCAGTTTCCTCCCCAGCTGCTTGCTAAGGGCCTGTATTTGAGCTCCTTACCCCTCTGCTCCTTGTATCACCTTCTCACCATTTCTCTTTGCCACCCTCATGCCGAGCCTTGTTGAGCTCTGTGCCTCCCCCTCATCTCCATGCTCAGGCTTTGTCTTCGCACTGCTTCTGCCAGGACTTCATTTTTCCACCTCTCCTCAGACATTCAGGAGATTTGGCACTTCACCTCCTCCCTAGCTGAAAGAGTCTGGAGAGGCTCATTTCTCTTACAGGAGGGGATGTAGGAAAGGCACCAACTGCAGGAAGCAGTGAAGGGTGCAGTTCTCCTACTTGGGGCTGCATCCCGGTCCTGTCAGGCAGAGCAGCTGCTCCTGGCCATGAGTGACTTCTAAGCAAAAGGTGTGGTAAAAACTGACTGGAGATATTAATAATTAATTACTAACAAGCAGTTAACGGTGCCTTTCACAGCTACAGGAATGGCAGCTGAATGCTAAGGATATGTGGAAATAGATTGACATAAGTGGGTAGTAAGCATTTTCTAATGTGGAATAGAAGTTGCAAGTTTTGATGTTACATCTTGGTGGAGATTTTTTTTAAATGTTGCTGTGTACTTTAAGCCATGAATTCCTGAATTGCATTAATGTAAGCATCGGTGTTTGGCAATAATGGCTGTTTCTAATGAGTCTAAACAGTGGAAACAACCAAGTGGGATAAAGTAGCTCCAAATGGATTTTGTAGGTTTTATCCTATGCCCAATAAATGTCTTCAGTCAGAAGTAATTGTTCCCTCCAGAGGAATAGGTGGGGGAGCTGATGACTGATGTTGAGCCTTGTGTTTATGGATTCTGTAGATACTCACATTCCAGGAGCCCTCCTGTCAGCTGTGGCCAGCATGGGAGTCGTGGAGAAGCACCAAATCTTTACTCACCAAGGGCGTTAACGGCAGATCTCTTGGCTCTTAAAAGACTTTTTTTGCTCTGTGTCTGCCTGGTTGAACAGGCTTACAGCTCCTTTTCAGCAGAAGAGGAGAAAAATAAAGTGTGGATGATAGAGTGTGTGGAGAAAAAAAAGATAGAAACGCAAAGATTTTTTTTTTTATTAGCTAGTGCATCAACTAATGCAAGCTGTTACCTGATTTCCTTTCTAACAAAGAGCTGTGTTGAAACTTAAAAATTTGCAATTCAGATGCTAGCTGCTTAAATAGTTTCATTTTGATTCCTCAAATTCTGAAAATAAAAATTATAAACATTTACATTTACAATGTAAACACTGCTGTTTGACTTCTGAAGATACAATAACAGTGCTGCCATTGAAGACATTCTCACCAAACATCATGCAGAAATGCTAAAGAATCATGGTTGCAAGATTCTTGTTCAAACCAGATGCTGAAGCTAAGTAGATCAACTTTTCTGACTCTGTGATATGATATTTAAATTTCTTTCAGCAAGATTGCTCTTTTTATCAATTTTTGCACGGGATGCTTTATCAATTTGCCTTTGAAAGTCCTTTTGTGCACCTTTTAAACCAAAGAAGAGTGGTTTTGTTTATCTGTCAAAATCATGTTGTAAAAAAATGGTTGCTTAATTCAGCATAAATTGGACAGACTTTTCAGAGAAGACAGTTTGCCTGTTGCCTCACTGCAGTTTTTCCAGACTGCTGTAAGAAAGATAAGTTTACAGCTCAGTCATGGGAGAAAGATGACAGCTTTTTTTGCAATTGTGATAGTACATAAGCTATATTCCTGCTCTGAATCTTGTTTTGTATCAGCCTTCATTGAGCTGGTCTGTCTTCATAAAGTATAGAGGCAAAGCCTGGCCCTCCCAGCTGAGGCAGCTCTGTTAGGTGCATAAGGTTAATCCATGGGAATACTTCATAAACAGGCCTGTTTTCTGAACAAAACATTGCGTTCTCAAAGAGTGTTAAGGAGTTCTGAGTCTGGAATGGCTTTCCATATAGCTGATCTGGCCAGCTTTTTTTGCCTAATGAAGTAAAGACAGAAGTGCCAATTTTACTCAAGCCCTTATTGCTTTCTTCAGATTCTGCTTCAATGAAGACAGATGCGAGCCAACTTGGATCTGGTGTCTCTCCTGTTTAGGGTGAGTGATAAACCACATCTCAGTAGACTTGCTTTCCTTTCACTGTGCAGAATCCCAGTAAATTAGCAAGGTTGGGGAGAAAGCTCGTTTATCTGTCTTTGTCCTGCTTCACACATCTGTGGGGTGGTTCTTGTCTCAGAGTGAAACTTATTTAAGACTGAAGGCCATAATGTTTAGGATTATATCAAAAACAGCATCACACAGTGATCAGAACAATTAGCAACTTTGAAACTCAAAAGGTAGTAAAATGAACTTCACTACCTTGTTCAAAAGGCTTCATTTAGAGACTGAGAAAAAGAAAATGTTTTGAACTTTGATTTCACTCTTTTAGAGGTTTTCCACAATTTTGGAAGAGAGGCTGTTTTTCACCCTCATTAATAGTTTTTTTAATTCTGTATTTTTTTTGTCATAAATTGAGTGATTACCCTCAAAACCAGTAAACACATAAATCTGTATTTCCTCAGGTTTTAAAAGGCTGGACCTCCTGATTGTTTTAGCCTTCAGGGTGACATCTCTATTATTGTGACTAATATATTTTCAGTGAGGAGAAATCAGTGTCATGGGTACCATGTAGCATCTTTATGCTTGAAAGCGAAGCAGACTTTTGGTATACTTGCGGAGAGGAGGTGTCAGGCAGAAACTGGCTTTTTTTCGTGCCTTGACATAATTGAAAAGTCACAGCAGACTAGCTGAAAGGTGTATGGAATTCAAATTAAAAAAATTCCACTGCTGTTCTCCAGAAAGGATATGCTCCACATGAAAAGCCTCAAAAATAAGTCTGTTTAGCTGTGACTAATGTATACAAACTGAAAAGCAGGAGTTTCCCTCTGAACATCAGGAAAGGCCTTCTCACTGTGAGAGTAACACAGCACTGGTAGAGTTTTCACAACGGGATTTTCCTGCCTGTAGGTATTCAAAAGCCACCTGGACATTATGTGGCCAACTGGCTGTAGGTGGCCCAGTTTGAGCAAAGGACTGGAACCACATGATTTGCAGGGGTCCCTTCCAATATCCCTTTCTGTGAGTAACACACATATAATTTCCACAAACATTAAAACTTTGTGTTAACACTGAAATATTCAACTCATCATAGAACAAAGAATTAATAAGCAGAGAGTCAAGTACTTTCTTATGCTGTAAAGGATATACCTAGGCATCAAATTGCCTTGTAATGTTTATGATCTGTTAAATTCTTCAGTTTCTCCCAGAAAAATCTTCTAAGGGTTTATATCTGCTTTGTTAATCATTGCTTTCAAGATAAAAACTGGAGATAAGGACGTGAAATAATAGTACATTATGTGATAGGAAGTGGCCTATATCTAGGCCAATATCCTGTGTGAAATCACACCTTTATTTTTCAAGTAAGATCAAGTTTCTTGTATAAGCAATAGCCTTTGAACTCTTACCAAATTTCTACCTTAACAGTTTCTCTGTGTTTTGGTTTTGCCTTATGTAGCACATAAAAACATAGACATTTTCCCCTCGTACTTGCTAGCAGTACTTTGCCCTGACAAAAAGTACCTCACAGGAGCAAGTAGAGAATGTGAGTTTCTAGTCATTTGGGAAATGACATCAGAGCAATTTTACGGCATGTTGTCCAGGGGCAGCAATGCCAGGAATGGTGCCACACAGGATGATGATAACTATCAAACTCAGAGATAGGCCACTGTGTAAATACCCACAGGATGCAGGGCTGGGGACCAGGACCCCTGGGAGTCACAGTGGAAAGGATGCACTTCTTCAAAGTTGAATTGTCCTTGTTTTACTTTGAGAAAATATGTAAAGGCAAATGACATCATCCTAGCCTTCCTGGAAGGGGAAAAAAGATGAAGAGCTAGTTAAACTATCCTAATACTTAAAAATTCTTTTTGCCAGATGGAATGTGAAAAAACAATAGAGCTTTTAAGCAATGTTGCAGTTCCCCTTGCATTTAGATCAGTAAAGACAGCATTCTTTCCAGTGTGAAAGCAGTGAACAAGTTTCTCTATATAAATAATTTATTCTATAAAAGTACCTAAATTAATATATCACTGCTATACTAACCACAACCAACCATGTAAAAGCACTTTGTGAGGTGGGTTAAAATTGTTGCCTTAAATATGGTAGTACAGTTCACAAATTTTTAAAGTAACCTTAATGGATTTTAGAATTTTGGCTGCCCTTGCAGAATCCTTAGAGGTCACTCTGAGTGACAACTGCAATGAAAAACTTCTTTGTGACCTTTGGGACAGTTTGAAACAGTGAGGTCATGACAGCAATCTTATTTAAATGTAAGAGAAGAGGTCAGGTACAGATTTATTTTTAAGTTTCAGGAAGATGGCTTGAGATGCCATTCCCTGTTGGCAGAAAGGGGACTCTGATTCCTGAGCTAGGACTGGTTTGTCTCTTAAAACTTAAATTTTCTTCCTTCTCATAGGAAAATGTAACAAGATTAAAACAGAAATCTTGTAATCTAATATTTTACTTTATTTGCTTTCATATATTCTTTTTGTGCACATCCTTCTGCTTTGCAAGCAGTGCATCAAGAGTGCCTGAGCCTGTGCATATTCTTCCTGCCTACAAGCTGTGCTAACGGGCCTCAGAAAGTAGAAACAGTCCTTTTTGGATGTTTGAGATCAGCATCAGTGCAGTTAAGCAATAGAATTAGTAAGTGGAGAAGAGCAGCTAGTCCATTCCAAAAAATAAATTTAAAAAAATAAAGCTCAGTATCTCTAAGAATGAAAAGTTGAAGAGTCAGAGGAACCCTTTACAGACACAAATATAAGGTAAGCATCTCTTGAAAGCCAGTGGGCTGTAGGGTGTGACTTTATTACTGCCTTTGAAAAGCTCCCCTTTGAGCAAAGAAAAATGGCATCAGAATCTAATCTTTGAAAAGAGACTGCGGTGTAGGAAGACTGAAGAAACTAAGCACAAGGCAAAGGATGGTGTTTACAAAGGAAGCTGGTTGTGTTTGGGAGCTGGTGGTGTTCATTGTTTGAGGAGCTCTGAAGGGATAGGGTGTGTATCTCCACTGCAGGAAGGTGAGTTGTATTCACACTGCTCTGAGTCTGCCTGGAAGTGTAGGATGCCAAAAACAAGCATGACAGAGACCTGTTAATGGGCACCATGACTCTGGTAGGCTGAAGGGATGTCACTGGTGCCTATGTAAATGTCTTCTCCAAGGCTACAAAGACAGGAGCACTCCTGACTGGTTTTGCAAGGGTATGCCATCAGGGGCAGAAAGCATCTAGACAGAGGGAGGGAATGCTCTACTGGGAGAGATCTGCCGTGCCTTCACACCTGGGTACCAAATGTGCTGCTCTGGGTGATGTTTCTTTGGAGGTGTTGTGAGATGTGGCTTCTCTCAGGCTGAAGAAGGAAACTCATCTCCCAAGATTCTGTCTGGTTGTCATTACTTTGTCAAGTCATGAGAGACAAAGCTTTGGTCGGAATCTTTTCCTGTCCTTTTCTTCTTCTCATTGGGTGCTTTGCTCTCTGCCATTCTGCCATAAGAGTATGTCATTGGTTTGAGCTGCAGTTCCCAGCAGTGAGACAAACACTCAGCTGTTCCTATTTCACGTTGTGCTTTGCCTATTTTCTGCAAAGCATAGAGGGAAACATTGCAAGGAGGAGCTGGGATTTGGAGAGGTTTTCTGCTGTTTGCTGAAAAGCCATTGAAGACTGTTATGGCAAGAGCTGAGTTGTGGTTGCACATGGCTGAGGAAGACTTCAAGAGGCTGAGAATTTGATTAAAACATTCAATATGCATAAAAACTTGGGATCAGGCCTATGATTTAGATTTACTGTGACTGAGCAACTGGCTAATATTTAGCTCTAAGCAGAAAACAAGAAATGTTTAAATATATTGGCTATCTCCTAATTACTGGGGCATGTAATCTTTGGCTTCAGTCTATTACCATTTAATTCAGAAAATCCTAAACCTTTAGAGCTGGAATGAGCTACTGCAATTTCTATTTAAGTGACATGAGTACTTTGAGACTCAAGTCTAGAAAGTGGGAAATTAATTTACAAAAACTAGCTTGGATACATCTATTAGAAATTTCCTCCCACTGTGCAATCAAGAATATCTTTACTTTGAAAGCTGTCTTCTGTTTGCTGTATGAAGTTCTTTGGTGTTCTCTCAGCCTATTTTGCTTCATTTCATTTTTACTGTAAGTACATTATTTTCAGTAATCGGAGGTATTATGTTTAATTTTGTGCTGTTTCAAACTCTTCTTTTTACTGGAGCTCCAGCAAAATTGTTTACCAGAGGTATGTACTGTGAAATGTATTTTCCTGTGTTTCCCATGGGTGAAATAAATTGCTTCATGTGGGAAGCATGGGAAAATAACATGATGCATTCATTCTACAAAAGATCTTTAAAATATTTTTTTTATTTGCAGTGGGATATTCAGCTTTCTACCTAAAGTTAAAAAATTTTTTGATGTATACTTTTTTTTTTTTTTCCCCTAACACATTTGGTCATTTCAGAAGAAGCTGAGAGTTTAAAACTGTTTCCAAATATGTTGCCTGTCAATTTAGTAACTGTCAAGTTAGTTGTATCAGACATCTGACTATGGATTATTTGCCCAATAGCAAACACAAACAGATCCTCTTTCCTTCTGGGCAGGCACAAATGCACTTTGGGGAGTATTTTGCCGTCTCTTTATATTGACATTTTCCCTAATGTGCAGATATTGAAACCATCATATTTTCTTCATTTTAAGAAGTGGACTGGGGCCCATCAAACAGTCTGCTCTGTTTTCTGCATGGTCTTCTGTCTGCACAGTGCATGGAGCAGGAGGGACATTTTGAAGCACGAGTGCATGTAAATACCTAAACACACAGGTTGTGTACAGCAGATCACACTGTACCCCTGTGTAGCTCCTTCACAAGTGAATGAATGTGCACAAACGCTGGAAGGCAATGAGTTTGAATATTTGTCACAGAGAGATCCTCTTAATGGTAATCTTTTTTTTTTTTACTAGCATGAAAAAGGAAAAATTGTCCAAATGAATGCTGATTTTTGCTTAATGTACTCTTGCCATCGTTGGAGTTAGATTATTATGAGCTCCAAGTGATTTTAAAATCAAATTTTCTTTGATGACAGAGACACATTCTGAACTGTGTGCCTATTATCTTTCTTGTGATATTACATAAACACACTTAATGAACTGGCAGATTGCATAGTAATGAATTGCCCATTCAGTTTGCATGGGAAATTTTCTCTTTTTTGCAGACCATATGGAAACCCTCACTGAGGATCCCCCTGATGGGGAGACCCCTAAAAAGTTCTGTGCCACTATTGAGAGATGGACAGGACTTTTGGGTTTTTTGGTCTTCAGGTTGCTGCTTATTTTTCTGTTATCGGAAGTTCAGCACACATCTACATCTCAGACTTAACATACAGAAAGAAGGCACGAAAAGTCACAAGACACACAGATTCAAGGTTTTTAAAGCTATTTTGTCTAATTAACTCTTAGAACATACTTTATTTTTATCTTTCTATCAATAACTTATTATTTGTCTGTTCACACAGCATCTGCATTGCGGTTCTTTCTAAGCAATCACTCCATGCCACCAACACTGCAGAAGATGGAGTAGATGAAGAACAAGGAGATCAGACAACGTCCAAAATCCTGCATCTTGTCTTCTATCCACCTCCATACTAAAAACCCAAAACACTAAGTTTCTCACCCTGTGATATTACACACTTCTAACCAACCACAGACCTGTAATCCCAGTGCTATCGATCAATTTTGGAAGCAGGTTCCATGGCCTCAGGTCAAATGCAGTGCTCTCCTGAGGGTTAGTGCTTGTCAGCACAGAAAGTCTAAAATTCTCAGCAACCAGGGTTCCAACAAACCAGAACGTTTCTTGCATTACAAGAAAATAGAGAAATTGAGACTGTAATTCTGAACAACAGATTCTGGGCTTTTATAAGCGAAAATTGTATTTCTAGCTTTAATGTAATAACATCATCTCCTTCTCCTCTGCCTTCAAGCTAGTAACCTTTCAGACTGGAAATCAGCATTGTGCTCTTGATGCTGCCACTGATGCCTGGTGAATTGCTGGGCAACTCCCTGTCCCTTCCTTAATTTACCCTGTTGAATTTAGGTGGTGGTACCTTCTTTATACAAGAAGGTACCACCACCTTCTTTATACATATATTATTCTGAATATGGAATTGCAATGCTAATTGCAACTTTATTTGTTATGAGCTGGTTTGGAATAACACCATGTGGATGAACCCAGGGGAAGACAGAATGAAAGAGAAATGGAGCTGTAGAAGATTTTGTCTTGTAATTGAATTGCCGTGTAAGGGGAGGACAGTGATTTCCCAAGGCAATTATTTCATGAGGTGCTGAGATGCTGCATGCAGCATTCATAATTTGAAAACTTCTGCTTTCTCACAGTAACCCAGACATGCATTAAAATAGAAGTGTGGTACCTTTTTGTTTTGATTGGATTTTTTTAGCACATCTTCTTTAGTGCAACTTTGTTCCCATATCAGCAGAACTAGTGTTGCACCCTTTTAAGGGTGCAATGGACTCCACAGTTTGTGGGTTGGTTTGTGTCTGCCCTGCTTTAGACACACTCTAGCCTGCAAATTAAATTTAATTAAAGTGTGAATTGCCTGAGAAGTCAGGAATTCAGGAATAGTTGTTTTTTCAGTGGTTTGTCTTCCTTGCAGTTTTTTCTTACCACCTATAGCTTGAAGGATAATATAGAAATAATTTTACTTTCTATGGATCATTTGGATATGTGAGCATAAATGGGATTGAAATAAATTGGTTTTTATCAGGTCAGATGTCTTTACCATGTATGCGATAGATCAGAAATCCATGTTCAATATGTCACTAACAATCATTTTAATTTCTGGATGGATTTGCTAATGGTATTTATTCTTGTTTTTAGGGACCATTTTTGATGTAACTGGGAGAATTTTGCTCTTCTTAGTCTTCTTTAGAGAAGAAAACAAATGGCAAATGCTTCTCTCTAACTTAAAACATCTTACAGTATTCACATGATTTGCTGAAGAACTTTTTCTTCTTTCTCACTCCTTTGAGATTGAAAGAAATCCAAATTTATACTTCTTTTGGCAGATACAAATGAAAAAACTTATCAGCAAGAACATGAAACTTGAGGCTGAGTATCTAAATTATTGTACTTTAAAAAAGGCCCAAAACTATGCAGCTTAAATATCACATGTTGTTCCTGATTGGGCCTGGATTGTTGAAAATCTCTGTGGTATAGTATTAATGTTTCAAAATTAAAAGCGCTATTTCTTTCTATATATATACATGTATTTCCTTATTTGTGCATTCATAGACTACACTTTGCATTTAGAGTGAAAACATCCCTGGTTGCCTGTGTGTCTGTTTCAGCTCTTACCTTTAATATGAAATTAGCTTTGTCTTCTTACAATGCATTCTTGTTTTATATACATATTTTTTATTAATTTGCTATGTTGTCATTCCTGTCATGATGGCAGTTTCATGCAAACAAAACCCCATAATATTGACAAAGAATGAGTGGTAAAGAGTGAAAATTACAGGGAAAGGAAAGTATTCAGTGCTTCATATTTTAGACTCAGTGAAAACAGGAAAGCTGCTTCCTGTCCCCAGTCCAATTACCCCCATTATGAACCAGTGTTGAATGTTTTAGAATTCAGATGCACTGTTTAAAAAATAAACACTTTATTGATAAAGCAATAAGGTCATTTTCTCTTTTTAGTCTCTGTTAATTGAGACCTTTGTTCAGTTAAAAACAGTGATATCATGACAATAATTTTATGCTGCGGGAAAACAATTGTTGGACTTACTTATACAGTGGGGCATGTGGTATTTATATAGATACATTACAAATTCTTAAAACCAAGATTTTATAATGGAAGTGTTGACACAGACTTCATTCTGCTGGCATAATAAATTCTACTATAATGTTCATTATAAGAATTTCCAGTCCTTTTATAGACTATGGAGTCTCTGGAAAGCAAATGAAGTCAAGAATTACGAGACTATCACAGAAGATTCCTCAAAGTTATTACTTAAAAGTGGCATATGATTTGGAATGTTACTTTTTTTTTCCCCCCAGGAATATTTTCCTTTTCTCCAGACAGTGGGACTTCAGTATAACTCAATTTGTTTGAAGTTGTCTTTTTTTGGAAAAGAAAATCAATTTGATACAATCTTATTGTTAGTTATCTGGGGGAAAGAGATACAACAGCCTTCTCTGAATAGCACCTTTTGATCCATCTCACAAATGTGGTGTTTCTAATATTTTATTATTTTTTGAGTCCAATAGGTGAGATGTGTGAGCTGTCTTTCTTATATAAATCACAGTGCACCCACCCAACTCCCACACGTTATCCCTATGTACAGCTTTAATTCCTTGTGTTTTGTATCAGCCACTGCTAGAAGTAACTATTTCTTATTCTTATCTTGTCTGCAGTTGCAGAAAATCATAGGAGACATTAATTAACATATAAAAGATATGCTATACTTTGCATTACAGGACAGAGACTGAACAGAATATTTTGATTCCCCCGTATTTTTCTGTAGGTTCATTTTGATTGTGAGACTAGAGCAGGCTAGAGGAGAGGTTGTATCGTATTGTATTGTATGTACAACTATTTCTATAAAATAACCTGAATCTTCACTAAAAAAATGTGAATAAGTTCTCAGGCATCTCATAAAGAGCAGCAGAAAAATCCTTGCAGACAGGTTTTAATGTTATCATATGTATATTCAGTTATGTATGAAATTTCTGTTAAGAACTTGTGAATTTAAGATGCATACATCACAAAAACTCGAACTCTTCTTCTGGAAGTATTGGGTGTCCTTGAAGTTATTCAAATATCTACATGGAATCAGATATATCAAGTGGACAAGACAAGATATGAAGTCTGAGAACCTGTTTGGATGTTCTTTAATGGACCTAAAAGTATGTTATGGCTGTGGTGAAAACCCAATCAGAAGACAAGGGGAGGTGTGATGGTAAATGCAGCACTGGGCGACAGTGGAACAAGTTACTATCCTGAGTAAAACCATAATAAGTTTCTCCAATGAGAAGTCTGCTTGTTGCATTTACTTCCCAGCATCTCCTTTTTAGCAGTTATTCTAGGAAATGACTTAGGAAGTACTGAGCTATAAATAACATTATTTCCACTTAGCATAGAGGAAGAGGGAAGAAGGTGTAGATGTTTAAATGAGTGGTCTGATACTGAAGAAGGTTCAGCCAAGCTGTGAGAGCTGGCTGTATTTAATTAGGAACAGACAGCTGACAATTTATGAGTGGTACATGCAGGCCATCTTTAGCTCACTGAGTAGCTCTTGTATTTGTTCAAATTGGCAAGTACAGTATTCCTTTTACCATCCCATAACATGCATCCCTTTCCCATTTATGTGCACAGGCACAGAAACTGAACAATGAAAGTAGACCCTAAGTAACATGAATGATGGGATTGCACTGTGAAGAAATAATAACCATCAGAATATCCAGTAAGTATATTTCCATGGGCATTTGTGCACATTCTCTATTTCAACTGCTAATATTGTACTCCTGAAATTCCAGGGAGCAGTAGTAAAACATGTAGTCTTGGTTTAACGTGAGCTAAAGCTTGAAGGTCATGCAGTGTTTCCAACTGATGTATTCAATGTTAATAAATACAGGGATATTATAATGGTACCCTTCAAGCTACTGATGACCAACCTCTTCAGAGACTGTCACTGATGTCTTGTGTCTGTGTTCTGTCCAAGTGTCAGATTTCTTAAGACAGATTGTTCATCTGTCTGTATTTCAGGAAATTTATAGGCAATTGGACTAAAAAGATCGAATCTAGACATGCAAACTATTTCAGGTGAAGAAAGGTCTCAGTGGGAAGTTCAGGAAAGAAATAATAGTTATCAGTATTTCCTTTGACTAGGTGCTATAACCTTCATATGCCCTGTGGAGCATATTTCAGTGAACCACTTCAAGGGAAAAATAACACAGGAAGCTGACTGAATAATGCATATGTCAGATTCTCTTTCTATTTTTGTTTGCCTTATTTGGAACAGAAAATAATGAGTTGAAGGGACAGGGGAGATTGGTACCGCAGGGAAACTGAGAGAAATGTTAAATGACAGTAAAATATATAAGATAAGTTTTATGCATGTATATTATATATTAGTAACTTATATAATCAGTGAACATAGAGGAATTTTTAAAAGCTATTCAGTAAGTTAATAGTTGAATGGATTATTTAGGTGAACATGCATGTGAATGTGATCTGTAGCAGTTTCTATCACTCATAAAATTATAGGTCCAAAAAAGTGAAATTCCTATGGTAAGATATCAGAAGAGATCAGTCCTGAAAATCATACACATTATTTATGGAGTAATTGTGATCATGAAATGAAGCTTTTAATATTTATATTTTATTTCTTTACATTTAACTTTTATTTTATTTTATGTAGTACATTTTTCTCTATTTAAAATGGAAGAGTTACTCCAAAATAACCTTAAGGGAAATGGAGGATATGTGATTTTTATATTTTTTTTTATGAGTCAATATTCATTCAATTATGTTGTGACAATATTGGAATTACGAAAATTCTATTTGCAAACATGAATTTGATAAGAATCTATGATGGATCTTTTTCTTCTCACACTTGTTTTTGTCACTTCTTAGAAGAAAACACATTTAGAGAACAGAAAATCCTAACTATAAGAGTTTCTATCTTCAGGAGTGAAAAATGCTTTAATCATTCTGAGTTATAATTAGATTCTGCTGCACCTACATGATACATCATGCCATGCCAATGCCTTTTTTCCTATCAAAGTTATTATAGCAGAGACAACAGATTTCTTCCTACTGCAGTGCTTCAGTATGCAAGCCAGGCACTGATAATCCCACCTATAGCAATGACTTAGGAGAATTCCTGACTCATTGATAACCATGAACAGCACACCTTAGATGTGAATATTTCACCTGCAGTGAAGAATTTGCAGATTTACAGGGGTTTGAGGAAACTGGATGGGGAAAGCACAGGACCTGCACTGCAGTTGCTTGTAATTCTGTTGTAGGGAACATCAATATGTGATATAAATAATTAATGCCACATAACAATTAATATGTTTCTTCTTGTGTGTTATTTCATTCCCAACAATAGCATTAAATTAAGATTGAATGCTTGATTTTTGAAATAATGATTAGTCATACCCCTTTATGATGTGATGTGTCATTGGGTGAGTCATAACACCCTTGTGTTTTTACATCTATTTTATACTTTGAAATTTATTAGTATTATTTGTGTTAGGGTGGTGATGGTATTGGGTTTTTTTTGTAAACCAATGAAATTGAGTTTATATGTGACAGTTGCATTTTTCATTGTAGATAATCATTCTAACACCTGAGTATCCTGCACACAAAATTAATAGGAAAGTCTAATGTGGACCTTAAAATAATTAAAATATTTTGACATTTCCAGAATGCTGCTTTTTACATTTTCTTTGTTTTCATAGGGCAGAGAGGCAGGGTTATCACATGGTGGTATTGAATGTAATACTGTAATTGTGTGCCTCACTGATATTGGCAAGGCTTGTTCAAAGAAGGCTGTGAAATGTTTTCAAAAGAGATAAGTCTAGATCTGCCTGCTGTCTTCTAACAGAGGCTGTGCTTCATCCCTGCACCCAAGAGTATTGGTAATGGTGCCAATGACAATGAATCCACCTTGCTTTGTTGTACAAAAGGATCCTCCCTAAGGATCTCAGTTCTAGTGCTTTACTAACGTATTTACTGGTTTTCTTCAAAGATTTTTGTCTGCTAATCCCAAGGTGGAGGAGATTCAAAATTGCTGGAGATCAAACTTCCCAGGTCTTTTTTAAGTTCCTTATAAGGACTCTGCATTGGGTTTGGTGAACCTTTTTATATTGCAGACTTCTTGCAGCTATGTTAACAGTACAAAGCCTTTATTAATGGAAGAATATATTTATAGGGTTGTCTACTCTGTGTCATTCTGTTTGGGTACTTCAGTCTGCATGCCGAGCAATTGACCCTACAGAAGTAGCAGCCAAAACCCTGTCTTTTGTACCAAGTGTTGATTTTTTTTCTGTGTCTGCTAGTTCCTAGCAAATTGTGAAGGAATGAAAAAAAACCTTTCTAATATGAGGTCATTGCTGTTTATGCAAAAGATCCTAGCAACCTCCCCAGCCACTCTGCTTCCATGTTTTTTCTCCCTGTACCCTCTTTCCTGCCCAGTTCTCACTATACCATTGTGAGAGCTGCTCAGTGTGCCAGGACTGCTACCCATCTGTTGGTAGCAGCTGGGTGGTATGGCATTTGATCCAGTCCTTTCCCCCCAGTCTACTAAAGCTCAGTTTTGATACAAGTTTCTTAGAGAACCTCACTGTCAGCAGCTCATTGTCACTGGTGCACTTCATGTACTTTCCAAGGGCTTTCTTCTACAAAGGCTTAGAGTTCAACACACATGAGTAGTTCTCCTACAGTCAAGGAGACCTCTTTAATGTGCATGAAGTGCCTCTGTGAGCTTTTGAAGAAGGTTACTTAAAAATTCTTTAAATATACATGTTCTTATACACAACATTCAACTTTCCAAAGACTTCTGCTGTGGGGGAGATTATCTGGCTCATGTTGTTTCCTGGAAGGTACACAGAATATTGTGTTATTTGTGTGCTCTTTCTCACTCCTTGCTTTGTCCACTTATGCAGATAAATGAGATCTTTGTCTTGTCCACTTGTGCAAATAAATGAGGTGATATCTCCTTGCTGTTGAGATATCTCAGTAAGCTCTGCAAGCTCGGTGGGCTTTGTTAGGACCTGTGCTCAGGTTACATATACTATGGACTTCCATGTCCATAGGTTTGGGATTTTTAGGCAATTGCACCTATCCACCCTGTATTGAAAAGCTAACATTGTGCTAACACGTGATCAGTAGCACTGTCCTCCCTCATACTTGGCATTCCCAGACTATTTGAAAAAAGAAAAGTAGTAAGAGTATCTTCTGTCCCATTATTTCTTGGGAACCAGTGAGATTTTGTTCAAATGTAAATGATTTCCAATTCTTTCCCCTCCATAAATTTTCTAACCATTAACTTGTTCTAAGACAGTCTTGCCCTACTTCTAGTCAAATCTTCAATTGTTCCTTTTGCCTTGAAAAAAAAAAATTATTGTCACCTAAAAATGATTTATTGTCAAAATCATTGTCTGCTCAAATAGCAAGTGGTAATCTTGTCAAATTTACTATTTCTGAAGCAGAATATTTTTTCCAGACCAGACATAACAGTGAAAAATTACTTTGAGATGAAAATGCAGACAAACATTGGTGACCCCTAGTTCTGTCTTTGTTTTCAAGGAAGGCCCTGTGGTTTCCTTGATCTTATTATTGCAGATTGGGCTATTAATGCATCTATTAAAATACCTGTTATGGTAATGATGAAGAGCAAGAGTATAACTGTCCTCCAGTGCTTTCAAATATTTATCATACTCTTACACATCTGCTGAAACACCTTCTGAGAAGCCTTTAATTACATTATTGGCAGAATTCCATCTGTTGCTTCCTTTCACTGCCTTCAATATCTTTCCTTAGAACTTTTATGCATATGTTCTTTACATATGGCTAGTAAGTGTTCCCAAATATGTATCACCGATAAAATAAGACAGCTTACAGGTAGCAAATTAGGATAAAAAAGGGAGAAAAGAGGGAATCAACACTAAACTAATGTTAGAGGCAGAGAAACTGAAGCTGGCATCCCAGGCAGTATAACTAAGTCTCACTTAGAGCAGTTTGTCTTTTCTGGCAAACCAGCAATCCTGTCTTCACTTCCTCTAACTCTAATGTTTGTCCAGCCTTGATTTTGGCTGTTTCTGTGCCTCAAAGCTATAAAAAGCAGGGAGGGGAGAACAAAACCCTTTCATACTGCTTTTCAAACTGAAATGCCTTAGCCAGAGTTGGAGCTGAGACAGGGAGGATGGCAGGGCTGCAGCAGCCAGCAGTCAGATTAACTCCATGATCCACCACCTCAGGCAGGAAGGAGATTAGATAGCTTGTCCCTTATCAAGTCTGAGACAGAGCCAAGAATGAATCAAAATCTGAATCAAAATCAGTGCCTGCCTAACACATAGAAAAAACTCTTCTCTTGATTTTTTCATTTAGTGCTATTCTTCACTAACTGGTTTAACATTTGAACTGTGCCCACATAAAGTACCTTCTTTCTTTCTCTCCTTTATTTTTATTTGCAAACAGTTTTATATGCTTTTGATTAATTTGTGTGTACATCATGCAAACTTAGATTACAAAATGAGACAGAAATGTAAGTACTCAGATTAAAAGAGCAGTGTGGAAGTTTTTAAGTACACAATAGTCAGCTTGACTTTAAAGATATTTCTATAATGTTAGAGAAATATAAAATGTGCAATTAAAATGGTACAAAATCTAAATGTGTTTCAGTTTAAAATGGCTATTTTTGGGATAGAGAAATCTTATATCCAAATACATGTACAGGTATGTGTGGCCAAAATTATGGAGGCACTACAAAAATGATTATGTATCTGTGTAATGCAGTTGCACAAAAGAAAATAATATCCCTAAAAAGTTGAAAATAAATGGCTGTCTGGAGTATTTAAAAAATGAAGAAGTCTAGACTTCAAAAATGTGTTAATTGAGCTGAGTCTTTTTTTTTTTTTAATACAGACAAATGTGTAATAAATAAAGTTGGCATTTACTTTCAAAACAATGCTAAAAAGCATTCAAAGTTAAGTGATTTAGAATAAATGGCTTTGGATTATGTGGCTATCAGAGTAATAGAAGGAGAATACTAATTAGCACTTCAAATCCTTAATACTGTAGCAATCCAATTCTCTCCTTTGGTAATTCTTTTTTGTAGCCATAGTAACAAAAGAAGAAAACTTAAGCCACACAGACTTTTTCAATTCCTTTTATTTTTCTTAAAGAAGTCCTAATTTCTCTAAGAAGCTCTGTTTTGTACTTGTAATACTTGCAATTATACCTTTCTACATTTAAATATGACAGCATATCCTTAGGCATAACTCATTCCTACATAGCTCATCTAGATTAAATTTTTAAAAGTTTGCCCTTGCTTTCATTATTTCATGAAGAGCCCTTCAAAATAAGCTGCAGTATTTAGAACTTATATATATATATATATATATACACACATATATATAATGACAGTACTTACTTAAAATAGAACACTTATTTTGAGGGATGTTCTTTTAGATGTACTTTTAGAAATAGTTCAGAGGATTTTCAAGCCAAAGCAAAAGGATGTTAAAGAAGGGAGTGATTTGAAAGCTCCAGGAAAGGTCTTAAAACATGCAATGAATCATAGATTAATCCAGGTTGGAAAAAGCCCCAGAGGATCTCTAGTCCAACTTGCTACTCAAAGCAGAATCAATCCTGAGGTCAGCTCAGGCTGCTCAGGATTTGATCCAGTTAGGTCTTGAAAGCCTCCAAGGCTGAAGGCTGCACAGCCTCCTTGGGCAGCCTGCTCCACAGCTGGACTGTCATCAGAGTAAAAGAGCATTCTCCTGATTTCTGTGGGACCTCCCCCATTCCAGTTTATGTCTGCTGTCTCTCACCCTCCTGACAGGGACTCTTGTGACCCTGTCTTCATGCTGAATTTACCATAAGCATTGGGGGCTCCATTGGGTTCCCTGAATCACCATTCCTCCTCCCAGATGAACAAGCCTCAGCCTCTCCTTACAGGATGCCTGCACTCCTGCTGCGGTCCCAGCTGTCTTGGCAGTCCTCCACGGAACCTGCTGGATTAACAATGCCTTTCTTGACTGCTCAAGAGACCTCAAACCAAACACAGTCTCCTAGATAGGATCAACATGTGAAATTAAAGGGCACAGACTTCTCCTTAGCCACTGTGTATGCCCCTGACTCTACAGCCCCAAACGCTGCTACCCTGCCCTACTGCCAGAGCATGTTTACCTTTAGATCCACCACTGTCTTCTCTCCAGAGCTGCTCCACAAGCTTGTACCACTGTGTGGGTTTCATGCATTCAAGGGGTACAACTTTGCAATTCCCCTTGTTTTATTACTTAGGGCTCCTGCCAACCCATCCCTCCAGCCTGCCCGGTGCTCCTGGAAGTGCCCATGGCTTTGAGCACACTGGCTGCGTGCACCAGCTGTGTCCCATGAAAGTTTGGTGAAAATGAACTCTGACCTCTCCTCTAGATCACTGTGAAACGTGCTAGACAAGAGAGGTCTTGAAAAAAAATCACAACTGGCCTCCAGGTAGAACGTGTGCCATCAACTACCCACCCTTTTGGCCCCAGGGCCCAGGCAGGTTTTCACCCATCTAGTAGGCCACCCATCCAGATCCACCACCCATAATGTTCCAGTTCAGATATCAGGATGCTGTGGGAAAGGAAAAAGTACCTCCTGATATTTTTTTGAATAGAATACATATTTCTAAACTGCAGGAAAAGTTCTTTACTAAAAAACCCCTACAATATTTTAGAGTCACAGTTTTATAAATATTTACACTGACAAAAGCAGTTTTATGTTATTGCAAGTTGTACATAATACAGTGTGCTGATTTCTGTACAGTAAATAGAATAGTTTCTTCTCTATCTAGTATATCAAAAGGAATCATAAATATCAGAACTACTCAAAGAACAGATTCTTATCATAGTTTAAATCTACCACAACAAATGGGAGATTAAATGGTAGATCCTGACACTGATCACAGCTCTTTTGAGAGTGATTTCTATTAAAATATATTTATTTCATTCCTCTAGTAGTCTATGAAACTGTACAGGTGTTTGCAAAACAAAAGTGGTCAGGGAATGGGAGTTTACTTGCAGGTACCTTAGCAGTTTTTGAGGTGGGAGACAGTATTTGATATGAGGCAAGATAGGTTTTCCAAGCTATAAAGAGATCTCTCTCCTCCCTGTCTTCTTGATGGGTGCCATCCCTGACTGATTTGGTGTCAAGGATGCACATTTCAGGAAGCATGTCCATCCTTGCACAATTTCCTTTGCCACCACAGCTAAAGGCACTTGCATTTGTGACCCAGAACAAGGCTGCAAAGAGTGGCCCAAGAAGCAGCTTTGTCAGGGCATGTTGGGGTGCGTTCTTAATCAGTTATAGTTGAATGGATTTAAGTTATGTATGTCCCATTCCCCCCTTTATGTTAAAAGTGGTTCTGCCCAGGTTGTCTCCTCCCCTGAACCCCTGTCTGTGGTTATGCCCAGGTTGTCTCCTCCCCTGAACCCCTGTCTGTTTTCCTGTGACCTCCCCTGTTGTCCTAGCAATCAAATGTATCCTTTGTACTGGTCCTCCCTGGTGCCCTGCCTGTCACTCGGCAACCCGTCCCTTTCCTCGAGAACCTTCTCTCCAGGGGGTCGGGTGATTGGTTCAGGGGCCGGGGCTCCTCCCCAGGATCCCTCGGGTTGGTCAAGCCGGGTTGTCAATTTCCCCTTGCCTGTTACCCCCTGGTCCTGTATTGGTTGGAGGCCAGGCCCCTCCTTTGTACCCGCCCCTCTTTAAAAGTGGCTGTACCCGTGTTGATTTCGTCTGTGCCTTCTGGAAATCCTTGCTGCTTCAACTCCCTATCCCTCAATAAACCCAGTTCCTCCAGGAGTCAGAGTCCGCCTTTTGTCTCTTCTGCCAGAGCTAGCCAAGGCTGTCTAAGGCACACGATCTCTGCCACAGCGGGTCAGAGAGTGTGCACTTTCAGCACTGCAGCTTGGGTGCCATCAGGCTCGGCTGGGCCGCCCTGAAAAGGGACACACGCGGCTGCAAGGGCAGATAAACAGATTTGGGCCACTGGAGGTTGTGATACAGTCCTACTGAGCCCCTTATGTGATGTGCTTTTTATAGAACAGGTTATTGGAACCCTCCCCCTTAAAGAAGGTCTGGCACCTGCAGATCTGTGTCAAATAGGTTGTCCTTCTTTTCCGCTCTTGGCTCACATCTGACAGGTTGTTCTTTTACACACCACCATCTTTTGTAGCATAGTTGTGTAAACCTTTCCACCAAGCCATTTAAAGTGATGTGAAATTTTCCACCCTAAAATTTTGAATTTCTGTTACTAGGATTTTCCACCATATAAACAACATGAAGAAAATCAAGACAGGATGAATATGAAGGAACAAAGCTGCCTGATACTTGCTTTAAGGCTCTGCGTTCCAAACTGCAACCTTTATGACTCCTTGAAGTCATAAAGAGGTCACATAAATTTGGGGCCACCTGAATTCTTTAATTGCCATGCATTTTTCTGAGCTTTCACACTGACATGGCTGCCCAGCTTCTCAAATGGAGCAGGCTTAGCTAGAGCTGGGTTGGAGGGAGTGCAGACTGAACCTGTCTTTAGCCACCCATTCATGTAAAAATCCTTGCATTTCCTGAAGACTTTAAATTCTTTTTTCCTGGACATCCCCAAACCAGCTTAGTGTGGAGTGACCCAGCCGTAATTTACATTTAACCTAATTTGAATTCATAAGCAAGGCATTCCTCAGTCTGTTTCACCTGAGGGGCTCCATCCAGCTGGCATCCTCCGAGCATGACTAATGGTGCAGGCTGTGCTTGAAGCACAGCAGCAGCAGCAGGTGATGGGAGTCTCCATTCATCCAGGAGTATGAGTGTGCAATGTGGGTTCAATCTTTGCCTAGCAGAAGGGGTTTACGTCCCTCTTTCACCCTAATCTTCTATGTAAAAGCTATTCTAATGGGGGCTTTCCTCTGTGAAAAGCTCTACGCTTAAAAAGAATACGCAGGAATAAAATAAATACTTACTTTCATTAGTGGGAGAAGGGGGGGGGGGGGGAGAGTGCACAGAATTTGTGCCAAAATAGTCATGTTATTTAGGTGTCCTGGGGCAATTGGAGCTCTTGCTTGGAAAAAGGGGAAGGCTGACTTCCAGTCCTTGCAAGTGGTTATTTAAAAGCTTTACCTGATGCCTGATTAACAAAAAACCCCATGAACATTAGCCTCGTGGCTATTATAAGTCTCAAATGGATCCCTAATTGTACTCAGAGGTTGAAGAGAAAAGAGGTACTTGCTGTGGTAGGAAGTGTACTCTCCTGCTTGCCCCTCTTTCTCCAAATCTCCCTCCATCCCCACCTCCTTCTAACAGGTCTTTTATATCTTTTCTGGATTTAGACCCTGAATATAGGCTTCAGTCCTTGCATTCCCAAGCTATATTGATACCAAGGAGCATGAAATGAGATTTGCCTTAAGGCACAAAACCACAGTGTATGCATTTAAAAAGCTTTGTGTGCGCACAACTGACTATTACAGTGGTATTTGAAAATGAACAAAAATGCATATTATTATGCACATTTGATGGCAGTGTGTACAGAGCATGCAAAGCAGAAAAGGTCTTGTGGCTTGTGTGCTCATTCAGAATCAAAAGCAGTGAATATAAGAGGCTAAATCAAGATAATTTTGACTCTTAAGATTGTTAGCATGTTATTTGGTAGAATCACTTTTCCCAAGACATTTTAATGCAAGTGCCCATGAAAGGCATAAAGCACTTAAAACACTGATATGTGTATAAATTTTCACTTAAAAGAATATGTGTGCTGTTTGTTTTATAAAAATGTTGTTTAAGAAATATTCTTACTGAAGATGTGCACTCAGTACATGAACAATAGAAGTGCCCAACCTTTATAGTTTTCCCCATATAAAACTTGAATGAGTAAGATATTATTGCAAAGCAACTCCATCAGGATAAAACTGTAGGGGTTAGAGAATCATTCATCTAGCTCAAACTATTTTTACACTGCTCAGGGAATTATCCAGTCTTTATACCGCTGGCATCAGGAGTGGTTGGGCTGGGTGTGTGGTGGCTGATAGGCTGCACAGCACAATGGCAGGCTAAGGGCAGATCCTTGGGCTCTTTGTGTATGCCAAAGTGGGTACACGACCTAGAATTCTAGGGTTGTGATAAGACAATCACCAGCAGTGCAGAGAGCATTCTAAAAAGAGACATTTTTTTGTTGAAGTAGGACTAAACCTGTGAGAAAATCATGCCGTAATCTGTAGGTTGTAACAAAGTAATTTAGCCAACAGGTTGTTTCTAATCAGGTTAGAGCAGAAAAGCTGGGAATTGTCCAGCAGCTAAAGAGGGGATCAAGATGTTGAGAGATTAAGATTTATCACCAAAGTATATTTTTCCAGATTTTAAAGAAACTGAGAGGTCCTCTTTTTTCACTTTTAACACCATTATAAAAGTATCTAAGACAGTCCATTATCTCGGACACTAGATTATCTTGAAACTTCAGAAACTTGAAAGCGAGTTATATGGGAAGTTTAGTACTGCATAAGCACTCAGACTTCAGCCATCAAAATAAAAGAGAAATTTAATACTTCAACAGTATTAACATTGTATTTACAGCTGCTGCTGCTGCCCACATGAAAAAATGTTTCCCAGGGGCTGAGATCAAAGGTACTGCCAGTGTGACATACTATGGGACTACACTATAATAATTTTACAGTTTTAACAGATTGTTTCCAGTGAAAATGTGTGCGATAAAAACTGCAGGTGTTCATAAAAAGGGAATGAAGAATTTTTATATTAATACAGGTAAAATTTTAAATTAGCTGCTTGCTTCAGCTGTGCAACAGCCTGATGTTTGAAAAGTGCCTCCTTTATCTATAATTTCCAGAGCACATATAGTCCAAACATCCTAGAATTTTCGTGAGACCAGTTCCTCTGTAACTGCTAGCCTGCTCTTCCATATTAAACAAATAAGTTGACAGCAGTTTGTTGTCTGCTTGATATGGGGTTTTGAATTTAGTGTTTGTAAGGCTTCTACTTCATGTAAGTTCATGTGCAAGTGGAAGGTCCTGTGTAAAAAATCAGGCAGAAGCCTCACAGTTATTTTACTTTTCAGAATGTCTTAGCTAAAGCAAAGTAGGCTCTCCCTCTCTGTTTTACTTTGCTGCCCTGATGCCGAAGAAGGAAACATCATATCCAAAAAGGACTTAGAAATGGCAGCAGGCTCCTTGCCAGATGCTGCGGGTACGTCACCAGAATGGTGCGCAGGCATTTAGCCTTCTGACTCTGTTAATGTTAATGAGAGTCAGGCAGTTCAACCTCCATATACCATGCTCTAAACATATCCATTGAAGTCTGGCAAAGAAGCCCTGAGGCTTCCTTGTAAAAGTCCTTGAAACTGCTGCTCTTCTCCTGTAAGATTTGCGATGGAAAAAAAGCCAGAAAGCTGCCTGCTATACAGAGATTTCCATGCAAAAGCTGTGCCTGGATATAGATAGGTCTGGTGTTTTGCCATACTACTAAAATCAAAGCACTGTGAGGGGAAGAAGGGTGATGTAAGGAGTACGTGCTTCCCATGGGCAATGCACAGAATGGCTTTGTAGAGGCAACTCCAGGCAGGCATTTTCTCTGCAGATTATGTTGAAAGCTGCTGAGAAACACCTGAACCAGGCACCAGAGTTCACATCACCGTCCCTGACAAAGCTTTGTGATTTATTGTGTTGTTCTGGTCCAGAGCAAAATGGCTGTATAGCAAATTTATTTCTCTTCTGAGAGTGTGGAAGGCTATTCATGTATTACAGAGGGCTGACCATAAAAAGCTCCTTTCTCAATAGGGAAAATAAGCACATCCTTGTGGTCCCCAGTTACATGGGGAGCAGGAATTGGGGGTGCTGCCCTTACAGCAGCTGATCAGATTGTTACCTGTAAGAGGAGGAGACTTAGCCACATCTGTTGATAATGCCCCAGGGAGTTTGTTCTTCATGCCTTCTGCCATGTGTGGTCTTATCTACAATGAAGTCTGAAGGTAATCTATATTCTCATGTAGGTATTGCAACAGGATCACAGATGGTGCAAAAATTGGTTTCTGGAATGCAAATAAAAAGGGGCAGGAAGCCAGCCTTCATTGCTTCCTTACTTGTACCACCATAAGTGTGAAGGAATGGAACTCCCATCATCAGAGTTACTCACTATGAAGGCCCAGGGAGAAAAGAGTCAAATTCTTCCTTACTTTAAAAGATGCCTTAAGTTCCTTATTTCTTCAAATGGATAAGTGAAGATAGATGGTTCCAAGTTAAGGCAGTTTGCAGTCACTCTCGTACATGCTCAGAATCACCAATTTGTTTTAACACTGGCCTTTTTTTTAACTTCCTGTATTTCTCCAGCTGTGTGGTCCCCTGCAGACTGGGCTGCCTTCCACAAGCCATAAAACAACCTGAGGATTGCCCTGATTTAGGCTTGTTTAAAATTCTCCTTGATTGCACTCATTGGCGAGAAGGGCAGCAGCGCAGGGTGTCAAAATCCAGCCACATTGCAACTAAGAATCTGTACCCAAGTTGGTTGAGTTTAATCAAGTGCTGTGCAAGACATGTCAGCTAGCAGATTTCCTGTAAGGGGAACTCATTCAAATTCTTCTTGGTAGCACAGAGGGGGTATTTCACTGTTTATTCCTTTGTATTCATTATACAAAGTGTCTTGCAAGGAAAATGTGTGGCTGGGTAAGGGGAACTGAAGGTGGTGCTTGAGGCTGTAACATGATCCCAGGCAGAGTCTGTGGTGCCTTTGCCCAAGCCGTGCTCTGTGTGTGCTGACACAGGAGCCAGCAGGAGTGGTCCTTGTGGTCCTTTCCATGTCCCCCACTATTACAAACCAAAGGCAACTTGACGTGGGTGAGGGAGAGAAAATGATGCATCTGACTCCATCATAAGAAGGCTAAATAATTACTTTATAATTCTATACGATATACGTTGCATATAAACTGAATCTGCCTTGTACTCACCCTTGCTCACAACTGCACACAACTGCACTCATCTCTGATTCTCTCGTGACTGTCTCGTGACAGTCCCAGGCAGACACCTTCTTCACCCTGGTAGACCGAGGGAACAAAACATCTTGACTTTGGATAAACAATCTCCATATTGCATTCTACTTTGGCACAGCAAGCGAGATAAGGATTATGTTTTTCCTTCCTCTCTGCTTGTCTCACAGCTTCTCTCTCTTCAGAGGGCATGTGAATACCACACCCCACTGACCACAGCAGAGAGCTGTGGGATGGACAACACTGAATGCGTAGAGTCCACATGTCACACTGCATCCCTCGCCATCGTGTCAGGCCACATTTCCACCTATGCTACCTGCAGGATTTGCTTGTCTGTCACTCAAAATAGTCCAAATTTACTTCACCAGCAAGTGTACTCTCTGGAATCGTTCCATCTACTGCCAGTCACTGTCTTTGGAGTAAGATACTCCCACTCTTTTACATGTAAATGGGCATTCTATTTTTAACCTTCTCCCTTTTTTTCCTTGAATCAACACATAAACTGTGGTTTATATTTTTCTGCTGCTTCATGCTTTTTTTTCTGGCAACTACAGGACATCTGGTGAGCTATTATTTCAATGGCTAGTATTTCTGATTCATCAGAAAACCAGTTAAGCATTTTCAGAGGCAAGGATGGTAAGTATCTTTCTGTGTGTGTTTCAGAAGTACAAGTTTTCTCTCTCAGCATGCCATTTAAGAAAACCCCAGACAAATGTTTTATCAGCAAGGACAACTGAGAAGAAACTTTCTACCTGACTTCCTAATACTTTGATGATTGAAATGGAGCATCACTCAAATTTAAAAATGAAAAATGACAAAGCTAAAAATAGACTTGTTTTGTTTGTGCTGATTTTTCAGCAAACTGTGATTATCCCTCTAAGAACTGGTGTGAGTTTAAGATTGCTTTAAAAACAAATTTCCCTCCATTTTTTACTGAACAGCAAGATATACAGTTTCAAAATAATACTTATATCTCATTCTTGCAGCAGAGAATGCAAAAGCCTCCTGTTTGTGTTGACCCACTTCCTATGCAGAGAGGGACACATATTACAACAAGTAAGACCAATTTCTAATTCAATGGCTCACAGAGAGCTATGATGGCAAGAGAGATTTTTAAAATATTTTTTTACTCAAAAGTAGCACTCCCTGAGCTGTGGATCAGGTGTAGATCTCAGTGTTTTGCTTGATAAATCTTGACACTGACGTTGCTATGCTCTACTGCCACGCTACTCAGATCTTCTGTTTGGTTCTGCAAGATTCTGCATTGTCTTTTTGAATTTGGTTACTGGCCTATTAAAAAGGCAAAGGAATTTCCACTGATCCAATGACTCCAGATTTTTTTCCCATCATCTTTGAAAATAATTATGCTACTGGCTGGGTTTACTCCATTTGTTTACAGGAAAAGGATTTCAGAAATGCATAATTATGTTCAGTACATAGTTTACTAGGTGTCCAGATTGGCTTGTTGAATAAGAGGTGAGAAAAGGTCAAGATCCTGTGAACAAAACTAAATCCTGCTGCTTATTTGTTCTAAACTGAAATTCATTGCACAAGTAAGTTTAAAAAAAAATAAAAAATTATTGAAAATCTAAAGTAAAAGTTAAAAACTTCTCATGTTCTTAAAATCACAGAAATTAATGTAAGAAAAATAAATCAAGCAAGTTAATCTCTTGTTCTTTTTGTCAACATACAGTAAAAATATGAAATACACTTACAGTATACAATAAAATCCTGAGTTTTGATTTTGCTTCTTTCATCAACACTTTAAAAAGTTAGAACAACTGCTATTTATACAAACTAATTATTTTTAAATTATTATTTAAAATCAGCTTTATTGTTTTGTTTTACTCTTTCATTGTGATGAAGTAGAATTTTTCATGTATCAAATGTTTAAGTTTGTAAAATTGTGTAAGCTTACAGTTTTCATAAGAGTAACAAAGCAGGTTAATTTACAAAAGTTTGAAGATGCAGAATAGTATACCTTTAACTATATTTCAGCAACTATATTTTTCAAATGGAAAATCGAGCCATCAATCATTGCCAAAAATTTGTCACAAAAATATGCACCTTCTGCATTTCTAAGGACTTTAAAAGCTAATAGTTATGAATTCCACCACTTCTAAGCTGAAAACTCACCTATTTGCTTTACAATTTCTAGTTAATATGTCATATAAGACTTGACGGATTTGAAACTCATCACTATTTAAAGTGCTGTAATACTAAGCCATAGATACATTCATTTCCTAAATGTTGGCTGTCTGGCATTTTCTAGTATGTGAAAGGCTCAAGACTTTATTAGACTCTTAAAACAAGCATATCTAGTGACTACACATAAAGAGATAAAGATCACGTAAATTATCTGAAATTGGAGGAGAGATGTAGTAATGCTGTTTGCTAAAAGTTTACAAAATGGAATGTAATGACATTATGTGAAATATTCTATTTCTGTCAGTAGTTTGCTTGTGAAGCAGAATTCCCTCTTTCACAAATCTAATTTTAAGAATTGCTTGTTACATTATCAGGATTTTCAAGATAAAAAAAATTGTAAGTATTGCATAAATAATTTAGTTTTCTATGTAGTAAAAAGGTATCACGGGTATTTCCTGTCACATCTGATAGGTAAGAATGCTTGTATATTTATTTTCTGCAGTTCACATTTCCCCTTACCTCTATCAATTGGAAAACAAATGAAGTGACATCAAGTTTTCTAATTGTGGTCCACTCCACAGACCTTAGAAGGATTTAAGGTGTTAAAAGTATTTATCAAAATGTTTAAAAATCTTCTTTTTTGTCACCTAAAATTTCACAATCAAATTTGTCACTCAAATTTGCAACACCTGTGCACTCCCCCCAGGTGTTTCTTAGGGCCCTGAAATTCATTACTATGCTGGGCAGGGCTGACCTTGTCTGGGGGATTCTAGCAAAGCACCTTCACCTTCTCCAAAAGCTGGGCATTGGCCACACAGCTCTCAGCAATCCTGCTGCACTGTTGTACATGCACACAGGCATGGTACAGTGTGTGTACCTGCAAGTACTGCCAAAATCTCAGCTTAGGAGGACGCATATGCCTTTTTTGTTGTTGGTGGTTTTTAAACAAAATTTTTGCTAGAACTGTTACTTAGCTGTTGGGTGCAATTACATTTTGCTGCTGCTCTTCAGCTGATAGAAATTTCAAACACCTGTTGTGCTTCCTGCTCCTGCAAAGCCCTTGGCACTGCATTTTCCTGTACTTGCACCAACTCAAAGACCTTCAGCAGATTCAGCACTGAGAAGTTTGCATTCCTCTTCTCCTTTGTATTCCTGTGGCAGTGAGGGATTCTTGTTTTGAAGAAACAAGTTGTTGACCTGGGACCTTTATCATCACAAAGGGTAAGAGTACATTTTAAGTTAAGGAAATCTGCAGTTTGAGAAGGCTAGGGGAAAAAAATACCAGTAGAATACAGAGGTTTTAAAGTATTTAAAAGTAGCCTTTGAGAAAGTTAAGAGAGGATTTTATGGGTTTTTTATGTCTAACGGGGTATGAGGGGCAAAGAATATTTTTGTTAAGCCTGTGGGCAAATCCACGTATGCCCTGCATCAAAAGTCAGCAGCTACTTGTGTGTGGCTCTGTATCTCGCTGGCTTTTTGCTTTGGCTCTGTGTGTCCCATATCTGAGTGATCTGTGTCTGTGGCAATTTTGAAAAGAATGTTCTGTGGCCAAGATCCAGAGGGTTTTGAAATGGCAATTTTGAAACTGCAGCAACCTCCGGTTGCCCTTAAGGAAGAAGCACTGTAAGACACAGATAGGTACTGTTTTCTGGCACTCCTTTTCCAATCTCCTTTACTTCATTTCATCAAATTTAATAAATCCAATGTCAGTGAATGTGATAATCTGGCAAGTACAGCCAATCAGATACTTAGTGGGATACTAAGCTGTCTTTAAATGCAGTTTTGTTCCCAAGACAAAAACCACAGATGGGTGTTTTAAAAGAACGAGCTAATTGTTCCCACAAAATATGATTGCAGTATATCCACCCCATCAGCAGGTTGTACCTTTAATAACCTTCTCAGAAAGAAAACATTGTTGGAACAATACCCCTTTAAAAAGAAACAAAACATCTAGGAAGAAGCTAAAATATTTTATCAGGTTCTGGAAAGCTGAGGCTGAAATTCCTTCTTTAATGGCAAGGTTTGACCTCTACTTAACTGTCTCCACTGGGAATGCTTTAAGCCATGGAGTGTAAAGTATTCTGTGATAAAGCACTCTCAGTTTTGCTTGTGGAATTGTTCAATTAGCCATTTAAATAATGGCATATGTAATATAAAATACAAAGTGTGTCTGGTCAGCTATCCCTATCCTGAATAAATGTTCTAATTCCTAGGTTGTGCCAGTACATTTGCTCTCTGTGGACCCAATTTTCTGACATTGAGTCATTGAGTATAAAATGACTTACAATGTCTTTCTTTTCCACTTTCAATGAAGTACTTTTTCCACACAAGAGCTACTTCTGTGGAGAAAGATGCCAGAGACCCCTGTAAACCCATAGAGTTTACTTTTCCTGTTCTGTCGCCTTCAGCAGAGATTTAAAGCCACATTCTGTTCCTTGGCCAGGTGTTCTAGTGAAGGTTGTTCTGGTGTAGAGAATGCCCCTCCTTTCTCTCTAAATATGTGTAATTTAGGTGAAGAATTGATGGTTTTTTGGTTTTTTTTGTTTGTTTGTTTGTTTGGTTTTTTTTAAGAGTGCAAATGAGAATGATAAGGGAAAAAAGAATAATCATAGGCTGAGAAAACCTGGCAAGGAAGGGGATCACCTTCAGATTTCTTGGCAGGACTTGGGTCTGTGCACTTTGTTTAGCTTTGCCAAGGTTTGGGCAGTTATGGGCAAGCCCAGAAGATTTTTCCCTTTGTACAGAAAGAATTTCAGCCACCTCTTTAACCCCTTCAAGAAATATAGGTACCACAGAGGAAGGTAGGAGCCAAATGAGTATGAAACGTTCAGACTGGTGTGGTCAAGTTGCCTGTATGTCTTTATGCTACTTCTAAACTGGTACCTCTAACTGTGGCTTTCTAAAATAAGGAAAATGCAAATAAGTGGGTGAGTTAAACTGTTTCTGCAAACCTCCTGCCACTCCTTTACTATTGCCAGGAGCCTTTTACTGCTCAATATGGATTTTTTTGTGTGAATTACTGGTTAAGCGTAGGAACAAGCATAGTGGTTTGGAGCCTGTTAAATGCATGAATATTTCTAAGCTACTCCTGTTCTACAAAGAAAGGATTTCTACCTCCACAGATTTGATGTGCCATCTTATGTACAGCACTGGGTACTTGGAATGATTTGTCTGACTTTATTTCAGAAGTAAGCAATAAATCACAGTTGAAACTACAAATGGTTTCTTGTTCAAGTTCAGTCATTTCAGTCATTGTCTTCAGATTTAACTACTGACTCACATATTAGGCAAAATAAATTCCTCTCTTTTAAAGTTCATTACATTTTGAACACTACAGCCATATGATAAGGATGCCAAGAAACACTATTTACAAGCATTACTTCAATACCATTTAAATGAGAAAAATTGGCAAACATATTTTTAATTGAAGAAAATGTTTTGAACATTTAATATCAAAATTGGGAGGAATATTTTATTTTTAATATTTAAAGAAAACTCTTCAAACAATCAAATTACAAAGAGTCAATTCATAAGGCATTTGGGGGGATTTTTTAATAGTGGGCAATAAAGATAATAACTATTTTTATGTAAATGGAGAGAGCATTGAGTTTTGCTGAGTTAGTTCTCCTTAGCACTTCAACCAACCTATGCATTAGTAACATTGTAATTGCCTGGATTGCTATTCCCTTTTAACACTGTTCAGTTAGGTTCAGAACTACAGATTTTATTTTTTTTTCTGCTTTTAGTATCAGCTGCAGAGTAGGTACATATTATGGGTATTTTACTGAGAAGAATATAAGAACTAAGCTTGTTCAGTCAGCTTCCTAAGGAACCATCTCCCCTCTTGCTAGAGATGCTTTTATATTTGCCTTCTATTGCTTTTCCTACCTAAGAGGCTTAAAAAAAAATGTTTAAGCCCTTATAACAGCAGACCAATGAAGTGGGATATGATTTGCCCTCCACCTCCATGGTCTAGTAAATTATAATGATATGGCTATATATTCTATGGAACCAAAAATCAGCTTTCCAGTAATTTGTACGAAAAGTCATCTGCAATCCTATGTGACATGGTTACAATTTTTATTAGTCTTGCAAAAGAGAAATTTATTGTCTTGTTTTACAAAGCCTTACAGGAGTCAGTGATGTATGTCATTAGCAATCAAACTTCAAAAGCTTTTGCAGCAGTAAAGCAGCACACAGTTTGAAAACCTCCAGAGATAATTTTAGTTTCTTTTTACTTATTTTTACCTTCCTTTAATTAGGAAGTGTCAAAATGCATACGAGAGAAAACACTACAAAGCCTCTAACTTTTAAAATAGTGTTGAGGTAGCTAATGTGTCTAATGCTGTCCTGTCCTGAATGTAAGCATTTGGCACTGCCCACTCAACATACAAACAGTGGATGGACATTGGTGAAAATGCAAATTTTTTTTCTGTGTGACTAAGTCACACAGGTGACCTATGGTCACCCATGAAGCTCCAGCCAGGTCATTATGTGAGAAAAGAACCAGTGCTTTGGCAGGACAGAGGTTGCTAAGTTCTTGAGATTAGTCAACAGCCATGAGAAAGTGCTTACAGGGCTGGGGTAACCTTGACGTTTCTCCTCAGGCTTCCCCTGTGTCAGCAACTGAAGAACCTTTTGCTATTTGACCCAAGTTATACTGGCAATAGAGACTTCTCCTGACCAGTAACAGTTCAGAGTTTTGCCTCCTTCCTTTCTTCTTCTCCTCTTTTTCTAATGCCACCTCTGGTGCCGTCTGTGTTCCAACCACATTTTGTAAGAACTAAGATGCACCTTTTTTGAATTAATCCCCCTGAGGGATCTGTCTGTGCATGGCAAAAAAAAAAACATAAAGGCACAAAAGTGATGTTAAAATACATTTGTAACAAACATGTCTAGATTTTGGTGTGTTGACTTATTTGAGCCCAGCTTATTTCACCTTCTTGTTGTTCAGTATTTTTTTCTTTGACTTCGTTAATTAGATGTTTGATTTTTAATAGCAACCTGCATGATACTGTCCTTGATAGCTGACTTGTTATCGTGACCAAGTATTCCTTGGACTTTCAAATGCAGAATTCCTTCTCTTTACCTATGTGAATGAGGGGAGGAAAAAATCCTGTATATCAGAACAAAGCTAGGAGTGTGGGAAAGTAGTTGGGAGTGCAGTGCTGGCAGGGCTGCTGCTTCTGTGGTCCTCTGTTCCAGGACTGGGAGCTGTGTATAGTATCATCTCCAGTACATGGCTTCAAGTAGCCAAAAATTCTTGCAAATATTTTGATCAAAACCAGGTGTGAGTGGAAATGGAGGGCCACTCTGACTTTTGCAGAAACTATCATTTTGTGGTTTGTTGTGAACTTCAGTGCTGGCTATATTTGATAACTGTGGTGTTTATAATGATGGACTAGGATGGTGGTTTCCACGGTCCAAACTGTCAGGCTGTGGTACATGACCTTCACAACTATGCTGAATATAATAACAGCTCTGGATTCACAAAGACTCAGCTCACTGTGACCGTGTAGCTTCCCTGACTTTCTCGTGTGCCTGCTGGTCTACAGGAGATGCTGAATAATTAAACTAAACAAGGAAAATATGACTTGTCTGTTGGTAGCCTCAAGAATATGAGACACAACAATAATAATCCTGTTGAATTTCAATTCCATTGAAGAGAAAGTGGAACTTGCTGTACTTTGAGCCTAAATGTCACACCTTTTCTTTCCTTAACTTCTCTTCCTGTCAAGATATGTAGGCCCAATATCAGCAGTCAAGATGGGGAATCTGGGGAAAAGATTTCCACAAAAACACAGTGTGATGTCTTTAGTTTGGCACAAAACATGCTTCTCTTTTTCCTCAGGCTCCTGCAAAGCGAAACATGTATGAAAACTTATCTTCACTTGTGTAAATATTCGTTTGGGGAATTTCATTAACATAAGTAGATGCCTAACCTCTTTCATTCTAGAGATGGTTTTATGTGCTGAAACAGAATCTACATTTTGCAACACATACACTTCTCTAAACTCCCAGATAACTATTGTGACAGAAAAATTGGAGGTTACTATGGATCTTTTAGCAGGGAGGAAACAATATGAGAGTCATATTTTCTGGGAAGTTTTTATACTGTTGTGAAGTGCTCTGAACAAACTTGTCATGCTCTACTTTTTGAGCTTTTTATTTTTTTCCATTTCTGGTGAGAGAAACAGGATACAAGGTGTGTGTAGTGGCATTGAAATGGCTTGTATGCATATTGGGGGAAAAAATATTCCCCAAATGATAATGGTTTGAACCTTGCACCTAAGAGCTGGGTTGACTCCAACCCTACAGGCTTTGTCAGAAACAGGGCAGAGGAGTTTCCTGATTTGCTCCTTAGCTTCTCATCATGTTCTTGCAAAAATCTTTGAAAAGAAAGAGAAAATTTTAGCACGTGATTCTTCTTCCCTGTTTAATATGCCTTCTTCATGGCCAAAAAAAATTAGTTGTTATGCAGAAATATTTATTTCTGTTGTCTGTAAAGAGAGATTATTTCAAAATTACACAGGTACATTCATTGACACAATTATAGCCACCCAGGGTCCTTCACTGCTACTTTAGCACTTAGATAAATAAATAAATATAAAATTGGTATTTTATCAAGACAGAGAAGTTTGTCTTGATATGTTAGCTGCTATGACTGAAAGCAGAGTATTTGCATAAATAGTCTATTTAGGAATTTGACTCTTCTAGCCAACTGGCATGATCTTGTTGTTTCCATTTACCATAAAAAATATTAGAAATGTTTAGAATAATCTGGGCAATTTAGTAATTTAAGTCATTTTATGTATTGGGTTTTGTTTGCATTCTTTTGGTTTTTTCCCTTCATTCTTTATCTTATGAATATGCACAGGATGTTACACACTGGATTTTAACTTTTTTTAATGTAAATAACAAGAAATTGAACCCAAAGTTTTCCTCATCTAAGAAGCTCTGAAGAAATTATTAGTCAAGGAACAGTTCAACATTTTCTTGAACGCCTCAAAAATAAATAGTATTTAACTCTAATGTGTTTTGTTTGCCTGTCTTTCCTTTTTGGAAGTTTATTCAATAACTTCTTTTGCAAAGAAATTGTTGTTCCAGCTTCTTAAGGAAATTCATTGCTTGAATTTTATCTATGTTTTAGATATTTTCCTGAAATGTTCTGCATCTTAGCTGAGTTGTGAACCTCCAGGCAGCTTTCTGAGTGTGGTGTTAGTATTTTGTGTCCATTCCTACCCAGCCCCCAGTCAAACTTCAGTGTAGCGTTACAGATTTTTGGTACCAAAAAAGAGGTCAGACATTGTCTGTCTTCCTAGGAGAGCACCTTTCATTGCTGATATGTGAATGTGGTGCGTGATAGAGATTAAAGATTCACTGCAGTTTGCAGTTTCCTGATCACCTCAAGGAAGTTTCAACAAGACCTGTTTGAGTGGCTTTTAAGTTTTGTACTATGCATGCTGCCTCTTTCCAGAGGAACCTAGGCGTGTGTCTGGCTTTGCAGAATTGTGGTTAAGTCCAATACTGTAAGTTGGATGTGAGAAAACACCATTGCAGCTTTTTTGGTTCTGAAGCATTTGGCAATAAATTATGCATTACAAATAAACAACCAATGAAAACATGTTCACTTAAGCAGCATCCAAAGACCAGCATTTCTGATTGATTGCTATCTGGTGCATAATACAGGTGCACAAGGAGCAAACAGTATTTTTCAATAAAGTCTCACTTAACTGAAGCTGTAAATTGAATCATTTTATGGCTCATGTTATTTTTTTTCCAACTGGTGTAGCCTTTGAAGTCAGGTGTTGCATATAAGATTGACATCACCCTGCTGGGTTGTGTTAGTTATTTGCACTGCATTGTCACCATGCTGGAGTTGAGAAGACTTTATAAACATCACAGGCAATTGTCCACTATTGGAGAGGAGGGAATAGTTCTGTAGTTATCACTGCCATTTTCATTTAAATAAATAATAATAATAATAAGGCTTTTGATTTATGCTCGTGATGTTAAAGTAACAGCAAGGAGATTAAAGCAAAAAGAGGCAAGGCCAGAGCATTCCCTGGGTGCTTCTTTCAGTAGATTTGTCTGGCTCCTCCAGTTGAATAAGTTCTATTTTATCCTAAGCCCGTTCAAGAGGAAGCAGGCCTGTTGCAATATTGCATTTTCTCCTGCCTCAGGAGCTCCAATAATTTTGCAAGTATAATTGTTTTTATGCTGCTGTTGACTTTGCATGGGATGTGCAATGTGATGGTTGTCTGTGTCACAGAGGCATCGATCATCAGCTGGAGAAATCAGTGGAAAATGTTATGTGATTTTTTTTTTTTTCCTCACAGCTGGTATTGTAAAACATTAAGAAAGGGGATGTGGTGTAAATATACACTCTGTCAGTCTACTAAAATGTAATGATGGAAACTTGTATGCAAGTGCAAGTATAGCTATTTACTGCTCCTCTCTTTTCTGGTACTCAGGAATAGTTGTCTCTTCACCTGATGCTTCTGAGAGTAATGGTGTTAAAGCTCTGTCAGCCTAAATGTCAGTACTGATGGCTGATTTAAATTTCTGATGCTGCTTGGTGTATTTACAAAAGCCTAAGCTGGTCTGGAGGAGCAGTGTGCTTTCATAGCTCATTACCTCAGTGGTCTTGTGTTGGGTCTGTGGTGAGAGAGCTCTCTTCTCCTTTGGTGCTCTAGTCCTCCATATTCATAAACACTCCTGGGACTGGAATTGGGAAATTTATGAGCTCAGATATAGTGGGTTTGACACAAGTAAGTGCATCAGATTTAAAAAATTAAAAAAAAATTAAAAAAATAGAGTGGTTGCAATATGCTTTGCACTCCAAACTTCAATTTTCACTGCATTTAAAAAAAAAAAAAAAGGAGAAAGATTCTCACATAGAACTGAAAATAATTACAAAAGATTGTTGTGACTTTAGTGATAAATGGCATATATTGCCAAAAACCAGAATTTCATTCAACTTGGTAGGAAACCTAACTTGCCATTCTAATGCTTCATAATTTACTTATGTCATTATCCTTATGCTTTTTTTGGCCTCTGGAAAATTTCATGAGACTTCATGTTAAGTATCAAAATATGAAAAAAATGTTAAACCATGTCCTCTACTCTGAAAATAATGGAAGAGGGCTACTATATTTCTGAATTCTTTACTTCTAGGTTAAATCAATTATTTCAGCACTATAAAGAAAAAGCTTTGTGTCTCACAAAATAATTACCACATAGACATTCTCTAGCACTCAGAACAAACATCTGGATCATGTTGACTGCCTTTTCACCATGGCAAAAAGGATGAATGAAATATAATTCCTGCTTTCTGATATCATTAGGATTTCTTCATTCCCACAACAGCTGGGGGTCTCAATATATTATAAGCATTTTCTTTTTAAGTGTTGCAGATGTTGTGTGAAAAAAATTCACACAACTTACCACGAAGCAACTCTTGTATCAAATGTAGTAGAGAATGAATTAGTCTTTACATGAAGTCTTTGTTAGTCATTAATTTGAGCAAAATATAAAACCCTGATGTCTTTGCAAGATATATTAGTAGTATCAAAATAAAGTAATAACAGCTAATTTTTTATGAGTAGATTAAGCTGTTATATTTTCATTTTCTGCATGTGTTTTTGGAGGTTTATTTCTTGTATCTGTGTGTATGTTTGATTTTCCTAAGTATTTCTAATGCTCTATTATCTCTAGAATAATATTCTTAATACAGCATAATCTTCTGTGATAAACTGCAGCAGACTGGCTCTGGGACAAAAAAAAAAGCTGTGCTAAACTGTGGTCTGAATTTTAGGTTGCTTGTTAGGTTTAAAAGAGAAAACGTGCATTTAAAAATAGTTTTACTCTTTTATGTGCTGGATTAGCCTGGTTTAGCTTCTTTAAAATCTGGTAATCAGATAAAGTTTTGCACAAAGCAACTGCAGCTCTTTGCACTAGCGCTTGCGGTGCGGACCAGCTTGAGGTCAGTGATCAAAATGAAGGTACATTTCAAAGAATTTCCCTTGGGAATGTGCCCTGAGAACTGCTGATGGATCAAAAGCACTGGTCTGTGGCAATGAAAAGACACAGAGAAGCACTTACTGTCATGGAAGTACAAACTGTGTTTGCAATAGCACTTGGCATCTTTTGTAAAGTGCATGGCTATCAGGACAACGGGAAGCATGACAGCCCGCCTTACGTACTTAATCTTCTGAGCAGAATTATTTAACCAGCTGTGGCACTTCTCTTTCATGTCTGGACAAGGAGGCCTAGGCACTGGTGTAGGTTTTCTGAGAGTGAACCCGGTCCATTTTCTTTGACAGTGGAGCTGATTCAGTGTTGCTGAAGTGAATGTCTTCATCAGTGGGGCTGTCCCTGGCCATCCCATCAGTGCCTGCAGGTAGCATTGTGATGTGCACAGAGAGAGAGATGGGAGTCCTCCAAAACAGAGAAAACAGGGCCTTTGCTGCCACTCTTGAGCATGAGGGAAGATTTTCCTAGCTGACTCTATAATTTCCCAAAAATGCAGGTATTTCTGTTGGTTGGACTTTGTATGCTGGTAGTGGTGAACATGAATAATACCATCACACTTAATGTCTTGTTCTGCCATGACAACTGTGTGTTATGACTGCAGACTTGAGTGATACAGAAGTAGCCTGGTAATTAGCACACAGCTATAATATTTTAAGCAGGTAAATGCCCAAACAGGATGAGCAGTACCTGTGTTTAATGATAAATGTAACAAAATAAAGAACGTATTTAAGTCACTTGAGTGATTTTAGAAGAAAATTGCTTTAATATGTCTTACACATGCAGTAGGCCCAGGATTACAATCAAAACCTAAGAATTGTCTGGAAAGCTTTATATCAGTGAGCAGGAAGTTGATTACAAACAGCAATTTCCATTTTGGGACTGTTAAAACTTGTGGCTATCATGCTTTGTCTGCATTGTTGTATTGGAAAGGAGAATTCCTGCCATATGGGATAGCTGTGTTCATTTTGCTCCTGTCTTTGTTTTGATGGTTGTCCTTCCCATATGACTACTGCTATGTACTAGGACTCACCTCAGTGAATGTACACTGACTTCTCAGAAGCCACTTGGAAAGTTACACCAAGACTGAAGGGAATTCATCTGTAAAATTGTAAAAGTCTTTTTGTGTCTGAAGCTCTGATGAGAGCACTGCAAATGAGAACATTAGTATAGTTATTATGTCTCAGATCAATTACAACTGAAATGTTTTCAGCTAATGTATGCAGCTGCTGCTTTGTCATGTTGATATCCAGAACCAAATGGAGAAAGAGGAGACAGGAACAGCATGAAGGGCAAAAAGATATAATGGGATTTAATTTTTTAAGTTAGGCTAATATGGCACTTTCCTTAGGTGAGAAAAAGCAACAGCAAAAAGGAGGCAGAAGAGATGGGATGCCAAAAAAGACTAATTTGGTCTGGTGGCTGCTGCTCTCCAAGCAGATGTGTTGCTATTGCAACAAACTAAAAGAGTTATTTGCAAACATTTCTTGCAGGTTTCCTCCCCGTGGTCTTTTCCTTAGAGACTGGAAACACAATCCAGAAAGTAGCTGGTAGCTTTGCTTTAGCTCACACTCAAGTATGAAAGTGCCAAAGGTACTTGGCAAAGGGGCACAGAACACAAATGGATTAGATATTAAGTGCTGAAATGCTAATGGGGCCTAGGGAAAGTTGTCTTGTGAACATATTATTCTGTAAGTATCCAGTTAGTACCTTCCTCAGAAATATCCAATTTTAGTCAGCAGTAGATAAAATATTCTGCCTACGAGCCTGATTCATGAAGGCAATATTTGTGAAACGTTGTTTAAAGCTATACTGACAGACATTTTCAGATATGGTTAAGCAGGTACACAGATTGAAATATTACTCAGTACTGGTTTAAAGTACAGAAAAAAACATTTCTATTCCATTTTCTTTAAAACATTAACCTTAATGCAAAACATAAAAGAATAGATGAACTGAAAAGTTCACCTTGTGTTTATGCTTGTCTGTGTTCTCTGTGACATTGGGATGATGGGTGAGTGAGACATGCACTGGTTTGCTACCACAGGTAAGATGATTCCTAAAGGGGCAGGGCTTGTATTCCCAACTTTGTTTGCTGAGATATTTTCATGCATCCTCAGAATATGTCTGCTCCTGGTTCTGCTTCATGACTGTTTGAACATAAAATGTAAAAACATGGCAACAGAAGTGGCAGTGTTTTCTTGGGTATCTAAGTTGTTATTTAAAAGTCTAATTGTTATTTAAAGTCCAATTGTTATTTTAAAAATCCAGTTTTGTACCCTCTAAATTATTTCCTTATTTTTTTACAGTCTTATTTTATAATGGTCCTGATGCTGATGGCACATTGCACTGACCTAGCACTTCAAATCAGGGATGTGCTTTTGAAGCAATTCTCTGGATTGTCCCCAGTTTTGATTAAATTATGGGGGGTGGGAGAGGGGGTGGTCTGCAGGCATGTGAAATAGATCCAAGCACATCAAAGTGAGAAATTTCATCTAGGCATCTAGTGTGTTCCTTTTTCAGTAAGGGGCATCTGGTATGCCCCTGATTTCAAGTTGCAGTAGGAAGAGACTTTTTTTTTTTTTTTTATGATTAAGAGCAAATGGTAACAGAAAACAAAGAAGAAATAATGAGCCATTATTAATAAGTTTTTGGTAAGATGATGCAAATAATTAATGTTCCATAAGAGCTTTGCTTCAGTAAGTAATTTTCAGCTTGTTGATTTTCAGATTTGGGGATGTCCTCCAGTGAAAGTGCACTTCTTTTCTGCATAGGTCTGCCAGCACTGTCACTGTTTCAGACCAGACAGAGCTGTGTTAAGCTTTTTCTACTCTTCCTAATAATTTTACTATGGAAAAGTATCAGAGCAGAACATGGTGGAAGTGGTATTTCTCTGAATACTCTTACAGATGGGGTAAACACATGGTTCAGGAACCAACCAAAGTAGAGGGAGTGACTTTGGATTTAATTCATTTTCTTTTAAAAAATTTTGCAGACTGGCTCTGGGACACCGTAGGAAGAGACTACCCAAAAATCACCAAAAAAAAAAAAAAAAAACCCAAAAAAAAACCCCCCCAAAAAACCCCAAAAAAAAAAAAAAAATCCCAAAAAACCAATAAAGCACAACAATAAACATACATGTGAGTAGTTACAGTTTGATTGCATCAAGCTTAAGTATACATTGTACTGTAAGAAGAAGCCTCATTTTGGTTTGTTTTGACTACTCTGACCCTAGTCTCATCTTTCTTTAAACCTTATTTTAAAACAGGCAGTGAATTTTTTTTTCATCTCATTTTGTCACAGTACAGGGGATTTTATGAGCCTCTGCCACATTACCCTTCAATGTTGCCCTTGTCAAAATGAAACAAGTAGCTTCTTGTGTGAAAACAAATACTGGAAATCCTTGTTGCATTCACTTCATCACTTACCAATTCTACTATTCACTTCAGACTTGTGCTTCCCTTGTGGTTGTGCTTCAAAATGAAAAGGTAGGCATGTCTGCAATGACCTGATGTCTTCATAGGGTTATTCACTGTACCTTTAAGATGCTTTTCTTCTCTTTCTGCATCTTACAGAGTTATACTATGGACCATTTTCACTGCACTGTAAATAAGAGGTGCTACTTGCATCACTTGCCTGTTTTGGGACTGGGATATTGGCCCTTCCTGTGAGCTGATTTTACTTGGTAGTACAGGAAGCTAAGCTGAAGAAATAGTTATTCTATACAATATATAAGTGATTCACAGAGGGGAGCAATGGGAACCCAAGCACTCTGAAGGGAAGGATGAAGTCCTTTTGATTATCAACTGGGCCCATAAAACTGTGCCCATGATTATTTTTTGCACGTCTCTTACACATAAGTCAGGGGCTGCTGGTGGTCTCTGGGCAGGAGGTTTGAACTGTATCATAGGAGATATGAGAGTGAAATGAGATCACATGGACTAGAAATTATGCTTAATTTGCTTATGTCTTGAAGTTAAGCAGTTATTTTGAGCTCAGTTGTGTTGCTGTGTCTCAAAGCACATGAAAGGTGAAGTTATTTTAGACATAGAGCAGGGGATAACTGAAATATAGAAACTTCAGTTTCTGTATCATCTCTAACAAGGAATGGTAAACCTGTGGCTCTTTTGCAAATGACTGTAAAGCCAATGACTTTGAACTATGATGTTTGACTGGCCAGTGGCAGTTGATTCAATCAGGTGGATGTTTGCGAGTTAGGATGGATTTGTCAGGACTGCATCATATCTATTTATAAGAACGGTAATAAAAAGTTCAATGAAGCAAGAGGCAAGCTAAGTTCAATGTTATAATTACAATTAATTAGATTAGAATTATTTGTTTTCTCAAAATAATTAATGAAAAAAGTCCTGACTATTCCAGATGGGAATAGTTAGTTCTGAGATGTGCACGTGATGTATTATGTGTTAAAGAGCTTGCTGATTCACGATAATTTATTATGAAAAATCATTATTGTCCCAAAAGTTGATGTAGATTTGTTTAATATTTCTCTGGTTCAGTGTAAATAATGTTTTCTCACCAAAATCTGGCACTGCTGTTAATCAGTTCTACACAAAGCCTTTTAGAAGTGTCAATTTATTGTGTCCTCTGTGTATTTAGAGTGTAAATGGCTGTCTACAAGAAATTTTATTTTGAACCACTTTGCTAGTGGAACATAAAACAATCTCTTATGAGGAGTTTAATAATCTAATGGAAGTTCATTGTGTTCAAATAACTTTCAGACTGCAGTCCTTTCTGTTCAAGGGCTGGTTGTAGGGAGTTAGCACCTGCCTGTAATCTCAACAATTTCTGCATAGTTTTGAGAAGAAATTGAAATGGAAGAAGAAGTAGATGATCAAACTGAGAGGAAAAGGTTTGTATTTCAGGTGGTTGCCTGAATAGGTTCAGCCCTTAGCTCTGCTTTAAGAAAAAAATGAGACCGTGTACTGAGTGTAAATGTTGAAGAGGCAAGACAGGAAGCATTACCCTTCCATACTAATTTGACACCTGATGCAAGTCTTTATATTACACTTGCTTTGAGGTTAGTTGAAAACATTTTAACACTCAGCACACTTGATTTCTTCTCTTTTAAACTGGGGACAGCCTGGGAACCATCAAGTGCCAAATGCTTTCATCAAAGCCATAAACAAAAGGGGATTCTATAGGAAATCCATTTATTCTCAGGAGGTTTCAACAAAACACATTTTCACTTATTCAAAGTGGAAGAATAAATCTGTAGCTCTTTTTAAAGAGACTTACTTCATTGCCCTAGGAGGCAGACACAGTACTGGATTTAAAACAAAAGCTGTAACAAAAGCACCCTCACCAGGCTCAGTAAATTGTGGTAATGTTTTATAGGTCTGCAGTACATCTGCATGTGAGAGTGTTCAGTTACTGCCCAACCTAGCAACATATGAGGGGGAAAATATGTGCTGTGTAGATGCTGATTTTTGATCAAATTAGATAACGTTGAATGAACAGGCTTCTTAAACAAAATAAAGAGCTGTGCTCTGATAGCTGTGATCATGAGATACAAAATTACTTTTTACAGCAATGAAAATCTTAAACAAACAACCTGGTGTTTTATCTGTGTTTAATCTTTCTTGTCACAGATTGTCTTTATACATAAACACACTGGTAATTAACCTTGCCTGACTTATTTAAGGATTCATGTTTGCTGCCACAGCAGAGGCTCCCAGCTCAAATGCTGGGCTGATGTTACTGAATAAATACAGTGAAGGGAAGCTGACTAGTTTTGGAGGTTGGCTCCTGCCCTACATAATAACCTATATATATGGGTTTTGGTGGCAGAGACTACTTCTGCTTGTATTTCTACCAAGCATTGGGGTGTCAGGAGTTAATCAACTGCTTGTTTATTTAGTACAAAATACAGAAATATCTGCTTGTGTCTATTTGCTGGACAGATCAGGTTACAGCATCTATTAGAACTCTGTTTTAGCGTTATTTATGGGCCAACACATGCTAGACCATGTGCAAGCGTCCCGCTTTCCATGCTATATCAGAATACTCCACAGAAATGTAGTTAAGTCCAAACTGCTACAGACATAGTGACATGTGGACATGAAATACAGAATGCTGCAGGAGTACAAGCAAGGCTTTCATCTGATGATCAGTGTCCTTCCTCCTTAGTGATGGCATTTGCCAGTGGAAATTCAAATGTTCTTGGCATCCTGATCTTAGAGTCTAGGACTATAACATACTTCAAAACAATACCAAAAAAGAATATAGGAACTGAGTTAGTTTTTTATCTGTTGTTTATAAGTTTGGTGGAAATACCTATTTTTACAAAAAGTTAGTTGGTAAAGAATCACTAAAAATCATAATTCTTCTAAAAAGTTAAAGTCTGTTTTTGTTGCAGAAAACGCCTTTTTTTTCTGACAGAAAATTGAACATTTTCAGTTTACTTAATGGAGTGACAGTTTAAGTCAGTATTATGCGTACTACATAAAAAATGGAAATGGACTGCAAAGTTAGCAGTGAAATCCTGATATATAAAGCTACTTAAACATATGTTGTGTATGACCAAATAAAATTAGCAGTGGGAATTTCTGGTTGGTTTTGGCTGGGTGATATTTTGTGTGGTTTTTTGTTTGTTTCATTTTGTTTGGGTTTTGTTGTATTTTGTTTTTCTGCCCTGAAGCTATGGTTTCCAGATGTGTGGGATCAACAGTAGTCTTGGGAGTTTTGATGATGTGTTGTGGCTGAAGGCTTGAGACTTTAAAGATGCAAGTTATGTGCAGCAAAAAGGACTGCAAGGAACTGCAGACTGGCTGGAAACAATAATGCTTAGAGCTCAAAATTAAAACTTATAAAAAGAATAGCATAGGAATCATTGTATTTGTCATAAGGAATATTTCAGGCTGGCAGCATATTAAGAGAAGATAGTGTATAAAACCTCCGTTGCTTCAAATTGTGTTTTACTCTGATTTCAGTTACAGAATGTAGGCTGAGCTAAGAGGACACAATCCTTTCTAATGGATATTGCTTCATTTGAATTAATGGTTTTTGTTATTTGATGATAATCTGTACTTTATATGTATATGTCTTTACCGTTTCCCCTGAAATAAAAAACATATGCTTGCAAAAGTATACAAGACAAAAAAAATACCCAACACAATGATAATTGGAAGATTTAGCAAGTGTTATAGACATGTCTTCCTAGAACAGTAATTTGGCTGCTCCACAGAAAATGTTGTAGAAATTTTTTGGTATAATTACATTATTCCCTTGAAAGTTTGTTTAGATTTTGTTGTTAGATTCTGATAATGCTGGTGCAGCCCACTTTAAGTATTAGAACTTGTTTTCAGGGTCAGTTCTTGCGCAGAAACTCCTAATGTGGCTTTCTCACAGAAGTCAAAGGAACAGCATAAGAAGCAGTCTTTCAATAACAAATTACTCCAAGTCTACAGTCAGGATATTGGGAGCTTTGATGAGAATGGAAATAAAAAGGAACAGGAATGGATTAATAGCTTGTGCAAACACTAGACTGAAAAAAAAAAGTAGCATCCACAGTTGGTTTCAAATGAAAATTCAGTTTCTTCAGGATAGTAGCAATGTATTATTAAGGGAGTAAATGGCTTAATTCTTTCTTAAGCAGCAAAAACATTTTGGCATTGACACTGTCTTTAAGGCTTGAAAGGAAAAAGTATGACTTAAGACCAGCAGATGGAAATAACAAGTCAGGACATGTTTCCTAGTCACATTTACAGAATATTTTCATGTACTCATTGCGTTTAAAACTATTTTTAAGGTAGGCAGATTTCCTTTCCTCATCATATGTAATGATGCTATTCCTTCTCATTAAAAAAATCCAGTAGATAACCAATACTCAGAACAAATCTTGGATTGTTGGGGATAAGCTTCTAAATGTGCTTAGATCTCTGTGCTCATCCACCCATGGAAAAAAAAAAACAAAACAGAAAAACAAACCAACAAACAAAAACCCAGCTTTCTCCTTGAAAGGACATGTATAGGGCCAATCTAGCAGGTAATTCACAATCCCTAGAATTTGCCAACCCTTTTCGAAGGACATTCTGCTTTCACCCTCAATGAAAATCAGTCCAAGATGTCTATGTAACTTCATCATGCTGTCTTGAAAAACTCATAAATTATGGTGAATTGAAACTTCTGTCTCTTCCTCACGGTAGCTGAATGACAGTTGCATGTACTTCTGCATTTTGGACTATTCAGTGGATGTCACCGAAGCGTTGAAGTCATGAACCTCAGCTGGGTTGTGTACAAAGAGCAGCTGGGGCTTGAGCTGTGAAACTCTGCATATACATACAGAGAGTGAGGAAAGGAGGCAGCCACTCCTGTGTGGGGAAGGGGGAGCAGGAGTTGCTTCAGTTTTACAAGCCAAATTCATGAGCAAATCATGTGAGATACGGATAATTCACACAGGGACAACTTCTTAAATGTTTTCCTCACCCTCACCTTTGCCCCTCCCCTTTCCCCCCTAAAATGAGACAAGCTCTGATGGATTGATTTGCAAACCTTGTGAGTAGATGTGGAAGACAAGATAGCTCAGAACACAGAGATTGGATGGAATGTTGTCCTGTTTGGATTCAAATCTGCTGTTATACTTTCAAGTCGATGTGCAAGCCATGTAAGAAGGAGGATGTGTGCAACAAATGTCCATTATTGTCTGTAAGTTTGTTCCTCTATTAAAATTTGGATACCTTGCTGACTTGACTTAACCTAGTTGAGGTACTTGGACATTTTAAGAAAGGGATAGATTCTATTACATTCTCTAATACTTTTCTTGCCCTAATAAACGCCTTAGGTTTTCTGTGCTGTTGTCTATACCAATTGATTTTACTTAGGTCAATTAAAAGTTCATGAATGTTGTTTTGAAGAAAAAACATTATGGGTGGATTGGTTATAAAATAAGTGAGGTGAGAGGATATGATAATAACAGGAGATATTTAGGTTTCTTCAAATCCAGTAAGTCTATGCAAAACAGAAAACAAAGGAGGTCTCTGTACAGATTTGAATCAATTTGGTGATAAACAATGGAGAATGTGTATCAGATACCAACCATAGATCAGTTTTCCATGTGGTAGAAACTTTCACTGTCTCAAACCACTTCTTTTTTTTATTCCAAGCAGCCTTTTAAAATATAACTTGATTTTAAATGCACTTTTCCCTTGGACAGATATAGTTTCATTTTAATAGAGTAAGTGTTCAATTAAAAGCGGTTAATAGTCTATGAGAGCTTCTTGCCATAGTAAAATAAAGAAATCTACAAAAAAACCCACCAAGATCAGTTTTGTGACTGACAGTTTTATTAATAAGATGATATGAGAAGAATCTTGGAATCCAGAGCAATAGATTACTAAGGCTCCTGCTCCCTGTGGACAATAACATGGTATAAATCTTAAAAATTAAATTCTTTGCATTCTTGAGACTAAGTTGAAAACAGTAGTTTATATTCAGGCCTGCTTGGGCTGTTCTTGATCAAATTAGTGCTGCATACAGTATGATGTAAATACATATCCAGTAAGCTTTTCTCAGTGTGACATGTGCTACTGCCACCAGCCTCCCACGAGTTTATAAATACAACTCTATAGCAATCAGAATCGTTGTGTGTGGCAACGTACAAATATTTCATAACCACCCACAGAAATATATACTGTAAGCTCCTTAAATATGACAAATGTGGACATTCTGTATATTTGTACATTTGCATTCTCTGATGAAATGTAAGATGAAATATACCTTAAAAAGACAGTGGTAATACAAATAACTGTGGTCAGTTATAACATTCAGACTATTTCAGAATAATTTCAGGTGTGCTGTATTTTCAGTTGCGGGTTCAACTTATGTGAAATGTCACATTCTGTCATTTTGCACTGCACCAGCAGAATATTTGAATAGAGTTCTTAGTAAGTCACATTGCATATGGAGAAATATCTCCATAATATCTGTGCAACTCAGTTCCTGGAAAACTCTACACTGGACTGTAAACATCTTTCGAGAAGAAACTATTGACCTTTGATTTAAAGAAATCTGATTGCCAAATGTGTCCAAGAATTAAAACTGTGATGTTCTTACTCACAAAATCTTTCAAAACATTTCTAGATTCAAAGAACACCTTCAGCAAAGATTTGTCAAGATAGTGTAGGAATAGTTTTCAAAGACTACAATCAATAGAGGCAAAAATGAACCAACCAAACCAACTCTACACACCCACACCAAAAATAACCCAAAACCAGCAAAAACCCTCCAAAACCTGAGGAAGGTATTTCACTTCTATGGGTTTTGTATCCATTTTGGTATCACACCTATCATGGTATACCTATACAATAAGACATTTAGATAGACACATCAATGTTAAAGCACTTTTTATAAACATAACTTTATAGTTACTTCTCAGTTAAGATATCTTATTTTTTAAAAAATGCTTATTTTAGGAAGACTTGTTCCCTGCCAGCACATCACTTCCATTCTATTCTCTTTTCAGAGGGGAAAGAATCAACTTCTGAAGTGTCTAACTATGAGATCTGTAAATACAGCTTGGAAAAAATTTGTGAATGAGGCTGAAATTATGGGTCTTAGGAACTGCTATTGTGATCAATGCTTGCACAGCTGGGAAGAAGAGACTTCTTGTCTTAATCTGAGCAATATGATTTGTAAATGGGCTGAACATATAGTCAAGTCTACGCTGTGGTTCAAGAATAGGGAAGTTTAAAAATACTGTGAGGAATAATGAGTTTATTCTCTTACATTTTTGGTAGCTTCCTTGCAGCTATTAAGAGGGCTATGAGCTATCATTTCCTTCCACAAACCGAGCAATGAAGTGCCATCTGAACAATACAGATTCACAGGATGGATTCCAGTATAGACTTTTCTGAACAATTTTGAATCAGAAAAAAACCCAGAATGCCCACTCATTTAGGCTTTTTCACTGTCTTTTTAACAAGAGAGTGAAAATCACAATAGGAATCTGCTGTGCATTGCACAATTTATACAGTTTCTTGATGTGAACAGGATTGTGGTACTTGGCACCTTACTCTCTTCAACATTTCATCAGTGTTGAACTTGAGTATTGTAAACTGAACTGTAGCATCAGTAATTTTTTATTATTTTATAAAGGTAGTACAATCGGAAACAAATGACATTATTTGAAAGCTGGGCTTGGGTTGGTTGTGTGCTTGTTTGTTTTCATAAATAGAGTACCCAGTGCTTCAAAAAAGAAATTAAGAAAAACTACCTATCATGGTCATCGTAGCATCAGTAGGAGATTATTGTGAATGTCTCAATGTTAGCATTGCTGCTGGATTATTTTGGTGCAGAAGAAAGCCTTGATCAACCAGACCTCCACAGTGGGATTCTGCTCTGTGTATGACCACTCTGCCTAGTGGAAGAGTGGCTAATGCTTTCACAACGCTTTGGTAGGAAGAATAAACACTGTGAGTAATCAGCAGAAAATAGCCCAGGGAAAAAGGAAAACATGATAATTTCTTTCCCAAAAGAAATCTAGAAATCTATGAAGAAGTAAGGTATGATTTTATACCTTGCAAAACATGCTTTGCCACTTCCTGCCTTCATTTCCTCATCTTTTGAGTTCGTTTCTTTTGGGTGGACTGTACCTTGGGGTAATAGCATTATTCCTGATTTTAAAAACACGGCTGATGAAACAAAGCTGTATCTGTTGCCTAAAGTTTCTGGTCTAAGTGCTAGACTATGCAGCTGCTGCTGTTGGTATTATTTCTTCCTTTGGTTTCATAGTTTAAGGTGAGACCCTCTCTGCCCCCACTAATTATTGGGGCAATTATTGCTTAGACGTACAGTCTGTACTTGAGTAAATACACTTGAATTGGAACTCCGTAGGCTTCTGACCTTGTATGCTGTCTCATTGCTCAAATAGCATACATGCACTGATCTTCTGCAAACTAAAGATGGCTATATGCTTTTTTTGTGAGCTCTTTGAGCACCATTCATTTGTCATGAATTCAGGCTTACTGAAACTTTTGAACAGGTTTACAACATTAGGTGACTGTAGTTTCATAGAAGCTTTCCTGTGTTGAATACCTAGGTGGAATTTGGTAAGACTCAAGTCTTGTTCAAAATGCTTATGTGATTAGTTTTTGTAAATAATGGAGAGTGTGTATGTGTTCTTAAAGCCTATTTTTTTAGACAGAGATCTTTTATAGATTAGTCATGTGTGAAAGAAAGAAAAGATAAAAAGGCTGCACGGGAGAAAGTGTTGCAGTGAGTCTCAGGATATCTGGAATCTTGGCTGGGCCGTAGACTTTGTGTATGGACCTTGTGTCTTGGTTCCTTCTGTAAAATAGAGGTATGAGTATTTCCCTGTCAGAAGGTCTGGGGGAAATATTTTTAATGTTAAGGAAATAGTGAGAAGTTCTGATGGTAAAGAAAAAAGACTCCATGGTAGATAACTCAACATGGAAGTAGATGCAGCTGAAGTTTGAGATTAGTGGCTTAATAAAGCGTTTGTCCAACTGTGTCATATAGTTTATATGGCCCACTGCTGTCGCATGTAAAAATAAAGGCAATGGCCCTAATTTCAGTTTTGTATTAACTTTGTGCCACGAAAGGATGAAAAAAGACAAACATTTTCCCATCCATAAGTAATGCTATTAATGAGTTTGCTACAGAACTATAACTCTTTGTACCTTAGTCACAGCTAGGGTACTTAAGAAAATTTGGTACTTGGCAACTCTGTTCTTTTCTTTCTGTTCCTGGATGATATTCCTGAATCAGAGCTAAAAATAAAGCTACTTTTTTCCTTTTTTTTTTTTTTTTTTTTCTGTTTTGTCTTCTGTTTTAACAGGCTTCCTTTTACTTTCAAACAGATTCTTGGACTAAGTATCATTGCACTTCATCTTCATACTCAGAGAAATTAAAAAAAATATTAAGTAGTGTGAAATCACTGCTAAAGTATCTAGAACGTGACAGTAACTTGGAGAATTTCAGAGTATTGGGCAAAGAAAAGTACAAGTACATTACAAACAAGGAATTGTTTTTTTCTGGTTCATATCTGTTTTGGGGGCATTTTGTTCAAGTGGAGGAATATGATAATGTATTGATGGGAGTATGATGAGTTTAACTCTTGGTGGTGGCAGCTCATTGTCTTCTTAGAGGTCAAATAAAGTTAGAACTGAATAGTGTTTTTTTTAATATGGTGGTCTATGATTACTTTAAAATTAGAGGAAAAGGAATGGAGCGCTAAAACAACGCAAATCTAGAAATTCCAGATGAGAATTGGCAAAACAAGGTAGTTTTGAGAGGCAGTCACTAAAAGCACAGTGAAGCTGAAGTCTAGCAAAGAAGAGTGAGCTTTCTGGGATGGTTCAGGCCCTTGTTTAGAGTCCAAGGATACAGACACACTGCAATCAGGAAACTAACATTAGCTCAGACAGGATGCATGAGTCAAGGATTTTGAAAGGAGATGAAAAACGTGGTGTTCGGGCATCTGCCACTCACCAATTGCTGGGCACTCTTTGTGGTTCATGCTGCTGATTGGAATGTACTGGAAAGGAAAGAAAAATAGTTTAAATTGGGTTAACAGCTAACATCTGTCATGTGACTTACTGAAAGAGAGAACTGTTTAGCTGCAAAGACATGACCAGAAAGGATAGGAAGGGAAAAGCTCATGATAGACAGTTTCGTTTTCCCACCACCCCGAGTCCCCCTGATCTTGTTTATTTCAGCTGATAAGGCTTAACAGCTTGATATAATGAGTACAACCTGGCAATAAAAGCATGTACAGCCAAAGCTGCATGTTTTGTTATCTTCTTCTATAATGGACTGTATTCTCAATTGACATCTAGAATCTGTAGATGTTTGAAATGGACATCACAATGGTCCACTTGTATGGTTTAATTTAGGTTGAATTAAAAACAAAAGATCCCAGTGGCCTTTCTCAGGCCTAGGAACACTTCCTTTTTCAGGGCATGCTTCCCTTTAGTTAACAACACTTTGCAGGTATTTGGGTGGAACAATAGTTGGAATTTTGGGTGAATGTAGTTGGTTCAATGTATGGAGCAGAAACTTTTTCATTTAACATGTGCTGACCACGGTGCACTTGCTGTGAGCTTTAGACTGGAGTTATATTAGTAGCTGGAAATACCTACTCAGGCGTGAATCCACTTTGCATGGTTGGTGCAGATAAACACACGAAATGTCTTACCCTCATTGTTTTCCTGACCCTCAAATCTTTTTCTGAACTCTAGTACCAACTTTGACATATATTTCAATCGATATTTTTTTCTAATATAATTTGATGGTCTGTATTCAAATACCTTTAGTTTCTCTGTACTCCTGGAATCCATCAGTCAAGAACTCTGACTCTTTCTTTGATACAGTGTCTGTATCAAGAAAAAATTTGTTGAATTTTTGTTTCTGACCTGTGTAAGCTGTTTTGACATCTCTGGCATTTTCCAGAAGCAAGGAGTTCTTAAACTTTGAGCAGTTGTTTAGTTCTGTGATATCTTTAACCCACTTATATTCGGTTGGATATATTTGATAATTGTAGACAATGATAAATTAGTACTCTGAATGCACTGCAGCTTGTCTTTTGCTATTAAAAACCTATGCAATAGTGGAAAAAGTTTTTTCTTGCAACTGAAATTTATTTTCCACAGAAAAGACAGATTTCAAAAGTTTCCAAAATAGCTTGGAAAAACTGAAATAGAACAACAAAGCTGTCAGTTATTTTAAGACTTTCTGCATGCATTTGTCTAAAACAAGCCCTTGTATTTGTTATCCAGAAATGCTGTTCCCTGGCTTATATTTTTTAAAACCTAAAGCTATTTATACTGTGACTTGTAGAATTTCCTCATGCTTTACCTTTTTCTTCCTTACAGTACAGTAAATAAAATTATTGTTTGTCTTTATTCAGCCAACAAAACCTTAGTCTGAAGAGCAGGATTGATTGGCTGGATGGTGCCTGGAGACAATCTGAATCCATTATTATATATTGTCTCAGATTTATGGGCTCTCACAGTCTCAGAGTACTTTTGCCTATTGTTTATATGAAAAAGGGCTTATCTGACCTTTGTGTTAAGAGTGTGATGGACTTGCCTTTCCAACACTGCTCAGTGATGGAGGTTATCTTTGATCTTGTTGTTTTTATCTTGTGAATAAATTCACCAGTTTTATTTAGAAACTCCCTGCTTGGGAACGTCACATTAATACAGTTCAGGGATTGTTCTACAGGTCCATATAATTAAGACATCACAAATATTTTTTAAAAAAGCCTTAACCAGACATCTGTAGAACTTTCATCAGATTCACATTTTGTATGTTTATTTAATCTCTAAAACAAAACCTAGTGGCATGTGTTTGCTGCTTATTGCACATCTCAAATTGAAATGTTTTCTTTACTTTATAAGGTGGATTTTACTCAATAACTGTGTGACACTTTATTTAAATATGTTGGTGCAGTCAAAAGGTGTTGCCACGTTACAATTAGGACATCTCCTGTCCAGAATATTTATTGTAGTGCAGCTCAGTTATGTGAAAAATAATTTTTAAATGATGTGACTGTTTTATAGTGCTGGTTTATGTTTAGTAGTAGCTGTGTTGCTTTGAAGACTTTTAGAGTTTCATTTCTTCTAAAGCTTTTTTTTTTTTTTTTTTTTTTTTTTAATTTTAAGCACCTGAACATCCAACCCTTCAAATGAATGACCAGGGGATACATGTAAAACATTAATCCCTACAGTTCTTTCATTAATTTGGGAGACACTTTGAGCTTCTGGAAAGCTTTCTGTCTAATTTCTAGGTATTGAAAGTTGTGCTATCAGCTGTAATAAATTTGCTGAATCCAAGTATGTTTCAAAGGACACAGGCTCTGTCTACGTGAGGGTGGTGTCGGTTTTACCTTCATTCATGAGGAATGAAGGTAAAATCGACATATTCAGCTTAGCTGCATATCCTTCTAGTCACTAAGAGGAGTTTGTTAGGCTGTCTCCAAAAGTATAACGGGCTGTGTGCACCAGCTGACAATCAGTAGGCAGAAGCATTGCCTCCCTGTGCTTTTTTTCCATTCTATTTTCCACTCCCTAGTTTAAATAATCCTGTCTAGTGACTGAATAGAAATTCTGTAGTCTTTTAAATTTTTTTCTGAAAGTTGAGTCATTCTGTTTTTTTTTGGTTTTTTTTTTTTTTTTTTCAAAAAGTGAGAACACTCACAAGTGGGAGAAGAGAAGATCTGAAAGGAGGGTGAAATTCAGGACTTTGCTCTTCTGGAAGAGTAAACTGGTGCAATGCAATTCAGGAAGCGCTTAGAGACATTAAATACCCTTGTCTTCAGTTAGCTAATGGATGAAAATAGGAACGGTGACTGCTTCACATATTTCTGTGCAGACAATGGACCCTTGGCTGGCTAGCCTAGATACCTTCAGAACAGATTGTCCTTGGCTGGGCCTTGACCTCTCTTAACTCAACAGGCAGAGTAGTAGTCCACAAGGCTGTGACAGAACTTCAACCTAAGATTTTCATGCCAAAAAATGTCATATTTTCTTTTGTATTATTAGTTCCATTTTTGCTCACTGTTTATGTGGGGTACTTGTAAAAATTCTCTTGTGTTATATTCATGAGCTGCTGTACCTTAAAATTTATTTTTGACCTGATACTGCTCTTGAAGTACTTGGGATAACTACTGAGTTGTTTTGTTTTGTTTCTTTATTTGGTTGGTTTGGTTTGTTTTCCTCCAGAGATAAGAAAAATATATTGCTTCTAGCACTCTTATCAGCCCCCTAACATATTATTTAAATCAAAATGTCTAAGGTTTACAGATTTAAAAGGCATGATCTAAAAAAAGAAAATAAATTTGAAACATGGTTTCAGTGGATCTTTTTAGGTGTGTTGAGACCACTGTGTATCATCTGTTTAATTTCATTATTATTTTATTTATTGTCATGGAGCCTTTTTGAATTCTCCATCAGCCTCTGATTTAGAAATACAGTATCTGGGTTTGTGTGTTTTTGCTGTGTAAAGTCTGAAGCTAATGGTTCTGTCAAACAGACTAGGCAAAATATGAGTGCAAATGCTTGCAAAGAATTAAAAAAAAGAAAAGGAGAACTGGATATTTGGATTCCAAAGTGCCACCACAGTGATTAAAAAATAAAACGTAAAATTCAAACCATTCATTTGATCTGAAACATAAATACAAGTTCATTTTGAGTTTACAAAGCTGAGAACACTGGCATCCTTCAAACCTCTTTGGAAAAGCAGCCAATTCAAACTTCCTGAGAGTGAAGTTTGTGGGAAGTGGCTTAACATCTTAGAAAAGTGTTTTGAACCCCAGACAGAATAAGGTATTATGCTTAGCAAAGGAAACTACAAATTGTGAAACATTTGGTGTATGGTTTGACTTAGGCCACTGTTACAGTAATGTCTGCAACTCTTCAAAATATTCTCATCTTGGGGAATGGTCTCATTAAAAGAAATTTTCTTCCTTTTCCTTTTTTTCTTCTCCTGTGCAAATAAGGAAATGGTTAAGAGCTTTCAGACACTGCGAGCAAACATTCATCCTTACAGACACTTTGGAACTAAGTAAACTTTAAAGATTAACCTGAACAAAACACATTTAAGAAGGAAAGAAAAAAATCTTATAACCATGTCCTCGGAACCTTGCACAAAACTACACAAAGGCCTGCTGTATAAAATATGGTCTACGGGGACATTTGTGGTATGTGAACCAAAGAGTAGGCAGGCCTGAAAAGTGATTTTTACCTCAGACAAGCATCAAGTTAGCAGACAGGGTGCCATCAATCAGGTGAAATTCTGTGTCAGAAGTGGAATTGGGATTCTGTCTGTTTCTGGTACACTGCAGTCTCAAGTGGTGGTTGAACTGAGAAAATTCAAATTTATATTGTCTTTGCCACGTTAAGAACCACTGAATATTGCAGTTGAGTTAGTTAAGTAACCCCAGACAGCAAGAGAAGCTGGACTAAGTTCCCTTAAGTTCCCTTCCTCCCCCTTTTTTTATTTTTCATCTTGAATTAATTGTTTATTTTCTTTTAGAAATGTTGTTTTTTTTTTTCCTCAAGGCTTGTCTCAGATCTCCAGTGGTATAAGCTGTATGAGCAATGGGTTGTAAACACATCATGGAGGTGCTGCTGTTGAGCTGTAGGTGATATGCTCAGCTGTAGGTATGGTACATTGATATATGTATTTCTATATATATATATTTCTGTCTGCACATGAGAAATCATTAAATATCTCCCCAATTTATATAGAGGGAATGTATAATTAGATCTCAGAAAACTTTCTGTTCTCTAATAAAAATAATTAAGTGGCTATTTAATAATGTCTTACAAAATAAATTATGGAAACAGACTTCTTTTTTATTCCAACACTAAAAATTGGTAGAAGTTCTATACTTCATTATGTCATGAGCACCTGTGTAAAAGCACAGATGTATCAAGTATAGGTAAAGTCTATAATGTTAGAAAGATATTTATTTTTGTAGTGAACTTTGATTTATGGAGTTCATTAGATAAGGTGATGCATATTGTCAGGCATTAATTTCTTTGTGAATGAAAATTTGCCTGAAGTGTTGGGGTGATACATTAGCAAGCCCCCAAGTCTGGGAGTCTGGCCACAAAAGAAAGTAGTGAAAGATGTAGAGAAAAGAAATATTTCTATTTATGACTTCTTGAGGATCCTTCTGCCATCAATTCTCTGTTATATCTATTTCTCTTGTATCTTGGTTCAGAAGGTAAATCTACTTCCCTAGTAGTTTGTTTGATATTTAAAGCTGAGAAAAGACATTTTTTAATTGCTTTTCATCTCATTTATTTAACTATAAAAGCCTCTAAAAGTGGTGGTTTGAAAAAAGCATATTACAGAAATATTAATATTCAGATATTATTATAGGTATCATTAAAATAGCTTTGTGCATTTGCTGTGTCAAAAGACATAACAGTAAAATCATGTAAGGAAATTCACTTGCTTTTGGGTTTGTGAAGCTTTTTGGTTGCTTTAATTGTTGTTTTTCAAATGTTACTTCAAGTAGTGGAGTTCACTTTTCTTTAACGCTTTCTATGCCCCAAAAGATGTAGCAGTTTTTTCAGTAAACATTAAAGACAGTAGAAAACAAAGTTATGATACACTTCTGGTTATCCACAGGTAACAATAGGCTCTCAGGTAGTAGCAGAGGGATCAAGTTCTCAGTTGGATATATGAAAAAAGGACTTGGGTACAGTGAATAAGAATTCCTTCCTAAAGCGGGGAGCAATATGAGAGCAGCATTCCAAATGGCTTCCCATATTATGCTTAGTACAGAGTCAGCCTGCTAAAAAGGAGACTCAGGGAGACCTCATCATTCTCCTCAGCTGCCTGAAATGAACTTGTCACCAGGTGGGGACTGGTCTCCTCCCAGGACAGCAACCAGACAAGAGGAAACAGCCTCTCAAGTTCTTTTGTGGGAGGTTCAGGTTGGACCTCAGGAAGAATTTCTTCCCTGGACCGCCTTTTCCAATGCTTAACCACCCCTTCAGTGAAGTGGTGGAGTCACCATCCCTGGAAGTGTTCAAGAAATCTCTGGATATGGCACTTAGCACTATGGTTTAGCTGGTATGGTGGTGCCCTGTCAAAGGCTGGACTGGATAATCTTGGATGTCCTTGCCAACCTTAATGATTCCATGATTATGTAAAACCCAATTCTTGCATGTTTCTACATTTAGGGTTGTTCAGGAGAGTGATTTTTGTTTTCCCTACTACCTTGCTTCCCCACCATCTTCACTGGAAACTCAATTCCATTGCAGGGACAGAAACCAAATAACGGTGGCTTGTACTCTGCTGTTTAATGGATGTGAAGGGAAGATTTACCATGGTTTTTATAACTCAGCTCTTCTACTGAAAGCACTATGAGTATGTTCTGTTGTTTTTCAAGTAACAGGATTTATAAGACTTTGAATGTGGTGAGGCTTTATTGGAAGGATATCACAGGGTTCTATTAATTTGTTTTGCATTCATGGTGTAAAGGCCCTTCGTGGCTAAGGAGCAAGGGGCTGTAGCACTCCCATACTGTAGCAGTAGGTCAGAGGGTCTCATCATCACGCACTGGCTTTACTTAATTGTCTGTGGTTTGACTGATTATTCATGGGAAAGAAGTTATACCACAGTCAGGACTTTTGCAAAACTAGAGGTTCTTTTTGGCTGAAGCCACAGGGAATGAAGAAGCTTAACTCAGAGCTAGCAGAGTATTTCAGCAGCATCAGCATAAAATCCAAACATATTTGCTAACTTGCCTTTCTAGGTTTTAGAAAATGCATTTGGCAATAAGTCTTATCTGTATTGAATGAGAATCTTGTTCTTCCTCCTCTGCTTATACCAAGGGGCATAATGGTAAGGAGCTGAAAGGTAATATGTGGTAGATTCAGCTTCACTCCTCTCAAGACCTTTCACATCAGGGAAACAATATCATCTTTGTCATATTTGTTCAATGAGAGACTAAACCCTTCGTAGTATCTTTTTTCTTTTTTTTTTTTTTTTCTTCGTCAGTATTCACCTTTTTTTCTCCCTTCAGTATTTTTTCAGTGATGAGGGAGATGGATCTTGGGATTTGTATGTGCATGCAGAGTATTCTTAGTGCCTCAGGAGCAGTGAACTGGTCTGTTCTAGCCTATACCTATGCCTTCCAGAACAACGACTTTCCATGGAACTCATTCTGTCTTTCAGAAAATTAAAAGTGATTTCAAAGACTGAATAAGAATCCAGTAATTCAAAATCATAAGGATCTGAGCAAAAGCTGGTTGTGTGGGTGAGGTACGAAGCTTCGTTTGATGTGCTTCCACTTTTCTTGCCTGGATGTGCCTGGCACTGAGTGCACTGCCTGTGCCACACTCCAATCGCTTTCCAGCCCTGACAGTCGCTGCTCCCTACCTGCTCACACCTGCCTGACCAGTGGCTGCTCTATAAGAGGAAGCCCTTAAGGCTGCTGGTAACAAATCTTTTCTGACAACAAGGAGGACTGGGAAAGAAGACACTAAATTGACATCCTTCCCTGGGCATTGTGGCATGACCCAGCTCTAAAAAAAAGACTTAACATTTTTTGTGCCAAATGCTGGGTTTTGTTTCACTTTGGGCACTCAGGAGGCTTCTGTCACCAAAATATATCCTGTCATATATGTTGAAATAAAAGCTCAGGTTTTGCATTTGTAGCCAAAACCAACAAATGAGGCAGGAAATAGCCAAGGAAAGAAAAAGGGAACATTGTTAAAAAACTAATTTTTTTCAATGCAATCTTTTACTACAAGAATAATAATGGAACATTTATAATCCTATCTGACACATGTTCACATAGTGGGAAGGTATTTTTCTGTCTATAAAGATGAAAGACAGAGGTGATTAACACCTGTAAAATGTGTATCAGTGAGTAGGTATATTTTTTTCCAGTCTATCTGCTAGCATTTGACACAGGTCTGTGTATGTGAATTCTAATGACAGAAGCATTATCCATATAAATAACAATATTAGACAGAAAATGCCTATCATGAAATCTTGTTCACATCACACCTCACATCTGAACGTTTTGTGTTGCATTGCTAAAAGGTATATTAAAACCAACTGTAAACGTAGTATATGTGTAAATTATTATGTTATTTGTTTCTGCCAGATTATAGACATTTCTACTATTTTCACAATCTTTCTCAGGAAGGTCGTTGTTTTCCCATAGTCCAAGTATTTTCCTGTGTGCATGGTCCCCTGATCTTCCCTTGTCGTGGGGCATACTAATGCCATGTAGGAGGTTCTCATTGTGACAAAGAGCAGCCCTTTCTCATTGTGTGGCTTTCTGACTGAATTTGGAAAGAACAGTGACTCTTTTCAGCCATTTTTAATGAAGTTTGGGATGGGGGAAGCTACATATTATTACAGAGAGCGCCCCTTTGGAAGTTAGCAATGTTGAGATGGTCATCTAATGTGATATGCTTTGGTACAGCAGGTGTTCAATATTACTGCTTCATTTTTAATTCCCTATAAATGCTGTTTTAAACTATACAATACCCCAAAATTGAAGCCATTATTATCTACTCTGTAGCATTACAGCAAACTAACTCACAGGTCACCAGATCAGGATTTATTTGAATGGCTAGAGGTTTTAGAGCAAGGTCTGAGAGCTCTAGCTGAGAAACATTCTTAATCAGTTTCCAGAAGAAAGTTTTGTATTTACTTGTAGATTAAAGCTTCAGCACAAACTTCATTTCAGATTTTTGTTATTTTTGCTGTGGCATTTGCAATACCAATGATGACATTTAATTTTTTAGATTGTACACCAGAAGACAACTAAGCAGGTGTAGCACTACACAGTAACAGATGGTCTTATAATTTGTTCTCCATGCTTGCAAAGAACATCATGAAAATAATTCTGTTGAGGATGACAGAGTAGTAGTGATATCACTGGCTCTTTATTGATGGATAAAGCTTCTCATATTATTTTCTTCCTTTGCAACTAGAATAAAAGCTTGATTTAAAAAAAGATCTAATGCTCAAAGCAATAAGTAGAAGATGTTTCCCTGTGAAGGAAACATTTATTTAGTGGTCTCCATGGGGTCGGGGTTTTCTTTGGTCTAACATTCTCCTGTCTGTGTAATGTGTATAGTTAAAATTATATTTTTAATTACTGCTTATACTTTTCCTCTGATAGTTAAGCACCGAGTGTTGAGAAAGGTGTACCAGAATGGATTTCTACTTTTTTGTAGAAAAAGTCCCATAGTAGAGGGTTGTTCCACTTGACCTGCTCAAATCCACAAAATCTCTCAAATGGAAAAGTGGCTCATGTACCACAGCCAATGTGTTGGCTGTGGCTACCCTGCTTTCTTTCCTAACTATATTAGTTTTCTTGGCTTGGCCTTCCCTTATGTTATGAACTTTGTTAGAGAGGAAGATATTTAAAGAAAAAATCTTCCCAAATAGCATCAGTTCCCAAAACCGTAGTGAGAATGTGTGGGAAAGGACAGTGGAGTGCCAACACAAATACTGTTTGAAAGGATGGAGCACGCAAAGGACTGAAATATCAGTCTGTAGCAAGACTTATAAACCAAATCTTTATGTGATCATTTCTTTTGGTACTTAACTACCATTCTTAAAGGGTCAGAATCCTCTACATTTAGTCCCATTATTCTACATTAGAATAACCTCAGCTTTACATTTCAATAACATAGATATTAAAAAAAAAAAAAACAACTGCTGTCAGTTACAATAATTACCCTAACGAAACTGCTCCTATTTTATATTTTCAATGAACCTTCATTTTCTCATTGTTCACTCTGATGAGAATGGAGTTAATATGAAATAATACATATAATCATGGTATAGTCATGTATCTATAATTAATACTAGGAATTGATTAGCTGTATTTCTAAAAGGGACTTCAGAATAACATGTAAGAATTCTGTTTCTTTTTACTCTCTGTGGACAGCTAAACAGAATATTAAGAATACCTACACAGCTAATCATGTCACAGAGGATGGTATGAAGCCTCAAATAGAACAGTCTGTACTGGTTCTGTACCTATACATTGCCTTGTCACTTCTAAACCCACATGTCAGACCTAAATTTGTAAGCAAGATAGCATATGGAATTTAATGTTCAATTACCACTTACTTTACTAAAAATTTAGTACACAGAAATTCTATACCTATGATGAAAAATTGTTTTGTGCTCAAAAACCTAGCTCTTGACAACAAAACTTCATTTCTCAGCCACCTCCATTTTCCTAAGCTAGAAATTAATTTAGAGGCATATAGTAGCAACTCCAGAATAGACACTTTTTCCGAAAGTCAGTTGAATTTTCAGGTACGCTTACCTGGAGCAATGCGTGGCAGCATGTGAGGCGTCCTGGCCAAGAGAACATTGCCTTTACAGACTTATTCAAGCCCCTGTTCTTCTCTTTATAGGTTGGTGAAGAAACAGGCAGAAGAAATCTGCACCTGACCCGCATTATACTGATTTCTAAATTTGAAGGATTAATTTACATTGTTTATGAAAACACTAGTTACTGCCAATGGCTCAAAACAATGCTAACCAACTTGACACACTACAAAAGTCTTAATTTCTGTCAGGTAAGTAATTTTTCATGTTAGTTTAGTCCTTTCTGCTTTTTCCTAGCTTTGCAGTCTCCATTAGTTGAACTGGAACCAGCCTACTTGCATTTAAGTACAATATTTATATCAGATGTGGCTGCATCTTCTAAGAATGACAGAAGCCATATTGAACATAAAATAGACTTTCCAGATATTTTTGCATCTTGCAATGAAACTGGGTCATTACTAATTGCATCAGTGTTGTTAAATGTGACTTTCCTGTTTTCTGTTTTTATTACATGTTACTGAAATAGAAAAGAGGAAGAGCAGTAATTCTGTTTGGGAAAAAAAAGCCTCAACCAAATCAACTACATATTCTCACTAATGGATTCTAATTATGCTAATTTAAAACATTAAAATAAGTTGTAGGTAATTTCCAAAGTTATTAAAAAAAGATGTTGTTGTTAAGAAATTATTTGGTGGAAGTATCAGAAATGGCATAATCATATCTACTATACCTATGGCTATAAAAGCAAGTTTTTAGAAAGCAGTTAAAAAAAAAAAAGTGTAAAAGCAATTTCATAGGACAATTTTTTTTCCTGAGAAAAAGACTTAGGATCTCCTCTGGGTAAGTTCTGTTCCATTCCTACTTGTTCTCTTTAAGTCTATATGCCACTGTTCACATCCAGATAACTTCTCAGATAACAGGTTATCTCTTTTTGTTCTGGTCATAGATTAATAATAATAATACTAATAATCTGAAATAGTATAAAGCTGAAAAAACTTAGAATAAATTGCTCAAGCACAAGCAAATCTGAGGAATTATTGCCTCAAAAATTATGTTTTGTTTTTGTAAAAGGGTTAGTGTAGCTTCTACTGCACAGCAATCACTGATTATTATTCTTCTATGACCATTACTAGGTCTGAATATGATAAGGAAGCCAGTACTAAGTTTCCCCAGGACAGGAGAGGATGGGTGTAAAGTTTTCTCTGTCAGTACCTTCAAGCACCCTGAACCCTAAGCCTCAGTACCTTTAGGCCCTGACATTATACTGCACAGAGAGTAGGTCCCCTCTCTCTAAAAGAGATTCCCTGGGAATGTAAAAAGTGGATAAATCAAGCAATATTTCTGTAGAGAAAGGACTTGTATGTGAGAACACCACCCAAACCGGGAAAAAATTTCTTTCCAGCTCCTGTTTTTCATTACAATTCAATCTCATTACTGTGCTTTGGTGGGAAAGGGTAATTTATTTTTGCCTTCTTAATAATACAATTTATTTTCCTTATTTGCTTTCCCAAGTACCAAAAGGAACAAACAGACCCTTTATCCTGCTACTCTTGTGCCACAGCATTTGAACCTGTCAGTCTGGAGTTCAGAAGCGCGACCTGTTGAGAGCACGAGGAAGGAGAAGAGCAGTCCATGCCTCCAGCCCTCTGGAAGGGATTGCACTCAGTCTCAGCTGACTGAAGTTGTGCTCAGTCAACACGGTGTTGCAGGAGAAGGCCTCTAGTACCTTTGTACAAAGCACTAATCTTTGCAAGTTTTAAAGCAAACAACCCATTAATATCTTCTAATCTGCATTAGAGTATTCTATTCTCCCCATAACGTGTGTTACTGTTACTAATGGAACTTCTTTTCATCCTTCTTTCAAGCAGGTTTCACTGGACTGACTGCTCACATTTTAAAGTTATACTACCTTTTTTCTTGCATAAATTGTTTGCAGTGTGTCAATTCACCAAATGGAAAGGAAGCAATTTTTGATTATATCTATATTTAGATTCCTTTGGGATTCCTAGTAAAAAAAACCAAAACAACAACCACAAGCAAAACAGCCCCTGCCAAATTATGCTCTGTGAAGAGTTTCTGTAATGACTGTTCTTTACATTTACATAGAAACAAATTTATTTACTGTAAAACCATTGCCTCTAAATAATTAATTTCACTTGAACAAACAAATGAAAATAGATTTATTTTTTCTATTGGCTATCGATAGCCTTCTATGCTATTTACTGATCAAACAATTATCTGCCGTTGGAAATCAAGACTGATCTTTACTGCCCTATTTCATGTTTTAGAAGACTAATTTTCTTACTTCTTAGTCAAATTTATACTTCTAAGCAGTATTGTTAGGTGATTCAGATAAATTACTTTAACTTCCTTTTTTGATAACACGACTTATGTAAAATACAATAAGAGCTTCAGCTCAATCACAGATTGTTTAGATAGTGCCCTCTTTTTTTAATTAAACTTTTTCAAGGAAAAAAACCTTAAATAGCTGTATGCATTTTAAACCCTCCATTTTAAATCTTTCCTTACATCTGTCTTCTCCATTCTTTTCTTTCCTACTTTTCTAGTGAGGTACACATCATTCTGACCCTGATACCCTGGCTTGAACAGTCTTCCATTACTTGAATCGTATTTTAGTAGTGCAGTACACAGTAGAATTGCTAATTATTTGTGTCTGTTGTTCCAATACCACTTGTTCTAATTCAGCAGGAGCTTGCAGCACACTGCCTCAGTGTTCCTGTTCAGCACAGAATGCCAGGCTGGACTCAGATTTCTGAGAGCTCCTCTTTGACCATTTGCTCTCTTCTGTTGTGGGTTTCCACTGTCATCCTTGATTTCTCACACTTCTGCTTCTTGCCACAGCTCATATCCAGAATGTTAGAAGTTAGCTAATATTTTCCTGAGGAGAATAAGTGCTAGTCTGTAGCAGCCAAGCTTCATCCTCTGTTCTGGGTTTAGGTATCCACAATTTCCTAAGGGAGAGAAATGTCTCTCATACAGCAGTTGGGCTACATGAACACCATTTTAACACAAGTCAAAGGGATTTTACCTTTCTTAAACATTTCTTTATTTTAGTGTTCAGTTTTACAGAGAATTACAATACTAGGAAGTTGAGTACATCTACAAAGAATACTTGTTAAAACCCCCTCATTATTTGTTTAGAAAACGCAAGACTTAGGTGCCTAATATGGGCATGACATGGAATTTAGGCATTAGAATCCAAAAGAGAAGTTTTAAACCCCCTGTATTACTTGCTTTATCCTGGAACCTGAAATTCCTTAGTACTTAACCCTCCTCTTTGTGTCTGAATTTTGACTTTTTGAATGTTTCCAGATGCATCTAATTTTCCTCAAGGCTGAGTTTTCCAAGGATATGGGGGGGAGAAAAAAAAGAGCAAAGCAGATGGCAGCATATAGACCCTGAAATACAAGGCAGTAAAAACAATGGAGATGTAAGAATAGTAGCTCCTATGTTTAAGCACCTATGAGTAAACACCCACTGTTATTTATTTACTAGCAAAGCTAAAATGAAGACAAAATATTCCACAGCTGAGCATAGCCAAAAGAATTGGTACATGGACAACCGACACTAAATGTATTATTTCTTTATCTACTATTTAATATAAATACTGATATAATTGGGCAATTCTCCATCCCAGACAGATGATGAACATCAAGCTAATACATTGTCCCATACCTTCTGATGATCACCCTCTGATTTACTGGACAATGCATTTTTATTCCCACACTTCAGGCTGGTGTATCTTCTGGGAAAAAAAAAAAAAAAAAAAAAAGAAAAAGGGGAGAGGAGACAGGGACCTCAGTTTCCAAGAAAAACCTGTATCCTTCTGATTCTATATCTCTTCAAGGAGAGGAGGAAATTCCTCTGTGTGCTGCACATGCTGGACAGGCAGCCTAGTCAAGGAAGTTATTATATTCAAAAGAGATTTCCGTTCTTTCCACAATCTACAAAGAGAGGGTTCTAGGATGTGGATTCTGGTGAAAAAGAGACACCAAGAACTAAGTGAAGAGAAGGATTAGGTAAAAAAAAAAAAACAAAACCAAAACCAAAACAAACAAACAAACAAAAAAAAAAAAAGAAAAAAAAAAGAAAAAAATTTGACAGTGTATTAACTGGACACCTTTAGGTGTCTGTTTTGAAACTGACAATTTGTAAATGTTTGGATTCCATTTTCATCATGAAACCCTCCTGAGTACTCGCCACAGTGTACATGGTCATGAAGGTGGGCTTTGAAGCCTAAGGCTGGGTCTCAAAACTACTGAGGTACAGATCATCATAAATCAACAGAGAAATTTTAATGGGTTAAGCTACCACTTATATTTTTGGAAGGCACAAAACCTGCAATTCCTTTACTTTTTTTCTTTGTTTACAAATATTTGAGTTCCTTTTCTCATGGTCTATAAATCAAAGTTGGAGAACAAAACTCATGTAAAGGAATGCTGGATGTACAGGGTCTTTAAGCTTCTCAAAAGAAAAAAAAAATCCAAAATTCAGAACCTTGAAATTTCTAGGGCCAAACCTACCTTAAAATTTGTCCAAACAAACTATTATGGTAAAGAGGGAGAAACACAGAAATCTTTTATCCATTATAAAATTAATACCTAATTTTCTCTAGCTCTACATTACAAGATCTTTTTTGCAGTATGAAATTTTGATTTAATCACACAACCATGTTATTATTCTAGAAAAGAGAAGCTGGTTTAACGGATAAGAGCATTTCTAAAATAGCCAATTTAAATAAAAATAAATGAGCTTAGTTGTTAATGGACAAAGGGAGAAGAGAGTATAGTTTAATGTCATCGCTACTGAAAATCCTGGCACAGAGAGAATACACAAGTACATGGCAAAAGTACAAGTAAAAAATTGCCATCTCACAGCTTTTTGTTTATTTTTTTGTTTGTTTGCTGTCAGTAAATAAACCCAAATGAGCACAAATGAGATGCCAGAACCGCATTTACTTGTCTGCCAACATGGAGTGGAAACCCTTGTACAATGCAAGTCCTTCCACAGGCACACATTACTCTTGTCTCACACTCAAAAGAGGGAAAAAAAAAAAAAAGAGGAAAAAAAATTAAAGGAACAAATGAACACAGGGTTAAAAGCAGAGAACATATCAGAGAAAAAGAGAAAGACGTACTCAAATCCCATCATTCTTTCTAGTCCCAGTACTCAAGTTTTTTTGCCTTTACAAGTAGTTAATAACCAGGTTTAGCTGTAATTCTAATTAGAGGGAATATATCCCTTTTTGTTTCCCATTCTCTCAGGAACAGATGCAATAGCAATCAGTTTCTTTATCCACAAATCAAAGTCTCTTTATAGCTAACAGTCTGGACTTAAAAACTTCCTCTCTTGACTCCTTCTGAATGGGAAACGAAACACTTCTCTGTTTCTGTGCTGCATTTCTTGTGTGCTCAGCTGCAGGATCCCAGCCCCTCTTTCTCCACTGTCAGTATTCAGTTGATGCTGCCTTTTTGGAAGAAAGAAAGTGCATGTATCAGCTTGATAATACATTGTCATTAACCTTAACAGACATAAGAAAACTATTGAAAACATTAGATATTTGTCTAATGACAGGTAAATGGTTAAAAGCACTTAGTTTGTATAAACCATAATTATATTATTCTCTGTTAGAAATTACGTGCTAGTACTATAACTGGGCATGTTTTTTCACCAATATTGCCATCGTGTTTTGCTCAGACAGGGCACACACAAACTGTTCAGATTTTGCTTGGTGACCAACAGCCACCTGCAACTACATCCCATCAAATAAGATCATGACTTACTTGCAGGAATGGAGTTTCATAGTTTCCACTGGAAATTTATAATCCAAGCTGTTTGACTGGAGACGGGGCGCTTGCTGAAAGTCAGCAGCCGAAGTCTGTCAGTAATGGCTGTTGGCAGCGAAGCACATTGCGCTGTACTGAAGCTTGGAAAACAAAGACAGGCAACATGCCTAAGATGTTATTACCAACAAAGCAGCGATAGCTGGCAGTCCTGTTTTCCTCTAATGGAACATGGTACAGTCTCTTTCATTATGGTGCACTTTGCCAGTAGTTTCTAGCACCTGTGAGGACCCAGGCTCTGGTGTAGTGCAGTATTGCACTGGACACCTACCAGTGTACATAGTATAAGATGTGGGCTTCAGAATTGCAACAAAAGAGAAAAAAAAGTTAGACATAATCTATTCCTCTGTATCATTTACATTGGAATGGGGAGCAGAGATTAAGGTGCAAGGCTGGAAGTAGAAGCAAGTGCTTTTGAGACCCAAAGGTTACTCTTAGTTGGGATAAATGAGTCACTTACTGGCAAGCTGCTCATGATTGTTAAGAGGATGGGGATCAGAATAAATTTGCTGGAGTTTCTTGAAAGGCAAAGACTCTTCAGTGGTGCTACAAAACACTGACCAGTAAGCAGATGTTGTGGTTAACCTCAGTCAGCAATCAGGCACCACCCAGCTACTCATTCACCCCCAACCAGTGGGACTGGAGAGGGAATTGAAAGCCTAAAAACCAGAGAACTAGTGTTAAGATAGTTTCATAGGGAAAACAAAAGCAACATACACAAGCAAAGCAAAACAAGGAATCAATTCACTGCTTCCCATGGGCAGGCAGGTGTTCAGCCATCTTCAGGAGAGCAGGGCCCCATCACATGTAGTGGTTACTTGGGAAGAAAAACGCCATCATTCCAAATGTCCCCCTTTCACTTTACATACTGAGCATGATGCTATGTGGTCTGGAATACCCCTTTGGTGTGTTGGGATCACCTGTCCTGGCTGTGTCCCCTCTGAACCTCTGATGCTCCCCCAATGTCTTCACCATCCTGGAAGCACAAAGGCAGAGCCGACGCCTTTCCTGCTTTAAGCCCTGCTCAGCAATAACAAAAAACATCTCTGTATTATCAACCCTGTGGTCAGCACAAATCCAAAACATAGCCCTGTACTAGACACCATGAAGAAATTTAACTCTACCCCAGCCAAAACCAGCATGGTGGAAGAAGGATTGAGCTCAGAAAGTTGGAAAGCATGCCATTTTCAGCTGAGGGGGCTTTTTACCCTCTCCCATGCATGCCTCTGCAAGACAGAATTCATTCTAAACTAGCACAACCTTTTTTCCCCCCTCCCTAAAGCACAATGTTAGTTGTCTAAGCTCCAAAATCCTTATTTCATGGAAAATAAAGTTGCTTCAATTTGCCTAAGTATATTTATCACTAAAAGTTTTGATGTACTTTACCATGGATTTAAACAGGATTCAGCACACTTGCTAAGCCAAAAAGGGACAGGGTGTGGGTAAGTGGCACAAGCAGGCACACACAATTGCTCCCTCCCAGTTGTACCACTTGCATCTCATGTACATCTCTGCTGTTCTAACATAGAGATTATCTTCAGTGACCAAAATGTACAACTGTTTGCACAGCAACAATGTACACAGATTATTTTTAGTTCAAACATGTGGCACTACTCATTGTGCAGCTGCTTTCATGCATTAATGCATTGGGATACAAAACCCTAATTGCAAGAGCCCAAATTAATTGCAAGCAATGAGACATTTTGGACTGAAAACCCCTTTTGGCTACACTGGAATCGAGTTGTTGACTTTTCAAGCTGAAAGAGATATGAATCATGGAAAATATTTCATTCTTAACCCCTCAAAGTACCCAATATTCCTAAACTAATGCAAAATACAGTTATGTGTTGGCTTAGAAATTACAACTTCTCTGCCAAAGGTTAATTCAGACTATTCATCCAAGATTAGTTGCAAGTTTTTAAAACTGTAAATAAATTCTTGTTCCTAAACAGCACAGGTTTTCAAAGCAGGGAGTACAACCCACAGCCTATAAAAGGAAAAGATTTAAAGCAGAAATGGGACATTTGACTTCTGCATATTTGGAACATTTAATCACCCTCTTGGTTATATGGAATAAGTTAGTCTGGTGGCTTTTTCTTCAGCTCCTTAGCAAAAGTACATTTATTTAACAGGGCCTTAATGTTTTTCAGGGTGATTTGGAATTGAGTCCTGCACCTTTTACAGGCAACTGAAGAACTCTGCTTCAGGAGGGATAAGGTCCAAAGATTGTAAGCACTTGAAGGCAGAGAGTCTTACTTTTTCTCCTGTTTGAACAATAGTGGGCATCTTTCACATTCACAATACAACATATTAACCAACACATAATTGGAGAATTTTAGTCTCATTCTATTAGATACAGAGAGCTCTTCAAAACTTAAGTTGCTTTTAGCTGTAAACTCAGGGAAAAAATTTAAGGTATAAAAGTACTGTCTCAGGACTAACAGAAAGCAGTAGTTATGAGACCTAGGTCTCAGACAGAATTAATCTTGGCAGATTTGGCTATAAACACTTCAAAACACTGATGCTATTGAATCACCTCCCTCTGTCCCTTTGCTGCAGACAACTACCCACATAAAAACAAACTTCTGCCTTGCATAGTATGATCTTAGCACACATTTACATTCACTGCAATATGGTATTTGGCAATTATTTACATTGCCAATTACCATATTAAAATAAGCATGTGCAGTGTTGTCCTGAAGAGAAAAAAAAAAAAGATAATTCACGCCACTAAACTCTCACAAAAAGCCGCACACACAACTACCAGAGAACCTTGTGTAACTTCACATCTAATGTTCACATTTCCCTCCCAACCTTGAACTTTCTGTGGAGATTTCATGAGGGAGAATAAAATTTTAATCCTAGTTGGATTGTATGCAAATGTGGTTTCAATATGTTCACCTCTGACTCAAGTAGTGAAAAGCTTATTATTTACAATTTGATGCAAGTTTAAAATTAGGGACAATATAATAGTTAATATAAATCTTGATATCACTTGAGGAAAATTCTTATAGCTGAGGATAAGAGCATTTTGAGGCAATGGTGAATCAAGGTGTGGTGAGTACACAGGCATTAAGTAACCTATGCTGCCACAGTCTGTGGGCTAAGGCATTCCTGCTGCTGGGTGCATCCTTTGACTTGAATGATTCTCCAGCCAAAGAGTTTGGATAGACCCATGTTTTCCCTCCAAAAGCCAGGCTGCTTGCACCATTACCTGTGGTTGGCATCTTGAAGAGTCTCGTGCTGTGTTGCAAGCAGTCAGGAGCACATTTGCAGCTCTGCAGCCCCTCTGGCAGTAACCCTGCTTCCTTTTGACCCGTTTGACCTCACTGCACAGGAGCTGAGCACTTACATTCAGTTCAAATGGACAATTTCTCTGGTCTCTCACAGCTGGACTTTAGTCAGTAACACCTTGGTGAACACAAAGTCTGAACGTTGCCACTGATCAATTCGTTGCAGTGTCCTTCAGAGAGGGGAAAGCTGTTGTTTCCATAGCAGAACTCCAGTTCACAGATTTATCTTTTGTCCAGCTCCCAAAGAGTTATCCTCCAGGACAAATGAAGCTCAAAACCTTAAAGCACCTGGTGCAGAGCCTGATGCCAGACTACTGTTTTCTTGAAAGTGCCTGTCAGGAATACCTTTTTTTTTCTGGGTCCATCTCTAGGCATTAATTATTACTCAGCAAATACCAAAAAAACAAGCAGGTTTCTGACAAGGAGTTCAGTTTAGAGGGTCAGCAGACACTCTTTTGTTGTTCCCTCTAGCAGCCCTAATTTTTCATCTGACAGCCAAATTAAAAGCTGTCTGGAGAAGAATAAATTTCTGCTGCAGCACTTGTAAATTAGAAATTGGAGTGGAAACCCTATGTGTGGCTATAATCAAGAATTCTTAAGTTGTCCATTTAGCTTTTTTAGACTATTTAGAGAGAATAAGTGACACTCCTGAATTTCAAAAATCCAAATGCTCCTTTGAAGGTCACAGCAATCAGGTACCTCACTGTACTGAACAGCATGAACAAGACTAGTTACAAGATGGATTCTTTGAGTCATCCTATGGAAAGTATCAGCCTGTTGAGCTTCATTTGGTATTCATATGAAGCAGTTCTGAAGTCCACTGCAAATGACTTAAACAGATAAGGATTTTCTGTGAGGCTGCAAAGAACACAGCAACCTACCACATACAATGCTTTTGTGAGATCAATGAAAGGAAAAGAGGAAAATCCTGCATTTCCAGCACTGTCTCTTACAAGCCTTCTTATCCTAGAATATGTTCCTTTTTTGAGTGTTGTTTCTATTTCTATATTCTATAAGCTCTTATTAACATTGGTGAAATTTAATTTTGAGCTGTCTTCAATGCACACTTATTCACATTTAATAGCACACACTGAAATTTTATTACGTTAGTTATTTGGTACTGACTATATAAGCTTTTGGCACAAAACACAGCAAACATGAGATCTGCTGGTACTCTAATCCATAAAATGCTTTAAAATGGGAAACTATAAAAATCCTCTTTTCTCTCTTTGTATTACAGATATGATGGGACTATTTCACTTGGATGATATTTTCATTTCTCTTACCTGAAAGGGGTTGGAGGAGGGGAAGGAAAAAAAAAAAAAGCTGTTGGGCTTTTGCAAATATGTCTTTACTTTCACATATTTTTTTATGAATTTAGTAACAATTAAGTAGCTGTCCTCACAGTTACCTTGTGAGGTCTACCTTAGCCCATGCCTACCTGCTATTTATATAGAAATAATTAGCAGTTGTTGTTGTGTGCCTTAGATCCTGCTTTATCCCATGCTAATTTTCCTTCCCTGCTTTCCTTGGGTTATATAATTTAAGAAATATTTCTTACTCCCCTCTACAAAAATGTGAGAGCTTGAATTAGAGGTACTGTGATAATGTCAGCCATAACAGAGAAGCAAGGATCAGGAGGAGAACTTTACAGCTGAATGATCTGATTTGTCAGCATTTCTTTGGTACATCCAGGATGTCCTAAAGCACAAGGCATAGTAATATACAGACACAGCTACACCAAGTGATATAAAAATCATTAGCAAAAGGAATTTTTGTGACCAGTTATTGTGTTAATGTTACCTAAATGTGCAGCAAATAATCAATTCCACAGTTTCATTTGTGTTTTATGAGTCAGCTAAGGCAGCTCAGGATAGGACTCAAATAGGCAATGCTTATTCACATCTTTTGCAGCAATTATTTTTTGCCCAATTCTAACTTACTTGCGTGATGTTACATAACAATAGGTTGTTCTGTTGTTTGTTTTCTCTCCATTTTTAATAGATAGAAGTAGCACAACCTCTAACATTTCTGAATAAAAAGCCTTTTTTATCTGACGATCACCCAAATATTAAGAATAGAACACAATACTTTTCTAGACCTGAGTTATCTATATTTTTCCTTTTTTTTAAAGCAGCTGCTCCTCAACAGACCTGCAATGTGCTTCACGACTTAGAAACACTGAGTATTAGTTCTCCGTGGTGGAACTGTGTCAAACAGAATTCTGGTGGGACTGAACTGTGCAGCATAAGTGGAGAGCTCTGGAGCATTTATTGTACTCTATACAAAATTATTCTTACTTCTGTGAGTGGCTAAAGGTACAAACTTCTCAAATGAGCTTTGTTCATACAGCTTCTCCTTCAGTGCTATGTTATGTTATATCACTTGACACTTCCTATACATTTACAAGCTTCAACAATCACTTACCTTTCTGTATTCTTCATTATCCATTTGTTCTCTCTGGTTAACAGATTTCAGACATAATTATTTACAAATTCCTTTTCTTTTGGTTACATATCCAGCAACCAACTGCTATGGCCTTTCTGTTTCACTCCAGATGGTAAGTATGCTCTACAGAATGGAAAGCAGTAAGATTTGAGAAAAAACAACTCCCTGATATGTCCAAATTCAGTGAATGTGGTTAAAGTTGTAACTCCAGCAGAGAAACCTGTCCCAAGCAAGACTGGGACAGGTAGCTAGGCTCCAGGGAGGGGAGCAGGGGCATGGGCAAACATCAGAGATTGCAGAGCTTTGATTTAACAAGCTGAGCAAGCACTGGTTACTGCTAATAAACATCTCTGATATAGGCATCTCTTATGCAATTGTAAATTTAAATGCAGATTTAGACATTTACTTCTGCTATCTTCCTTACAGAGAAATATAATTGTGCACGTTGTGGGGAATGGAGTGCCATATGCTGTAATATGCACAAAAAAGCCTACCTCTTAGGCCTCCACCTTGCCTGAGGATCCTCATCCTCAACTACACACATCGATGCTGGTACATTATGTTACTGAACTGACAAAAACAGACACTGGAATAGCATAGGATGTAACCATAATTTACTTAGATTATGAGCAAGGCAGACTTTCCAAATGAAGATGCTGAAACAGATGTGGAAAAACTGTTACGAAGGCTAAGATTAAAAACTGTGGGTTTGTGTATTGGCTGGAGGAAATTGCAGCATATGTCCAGAGCTAACTGCAGTCCATCAGTTTTAATATTCCATCAAATCTTTTAACAAGAGAGAAGCAAATGAATGCTCTGCATTTGGGTTTTTGAAAAATACATAACTTATGCTGTATCATCCTGCAGAAATTTGCATCACTCACCATCATTTTCTTCTGTTTTCAAAATGTCTGGTAAATTAACTTTCCATTAATTTTTCTTGCTCATGTTCACAATCTTTAGCACTGCTTGGGTTATCTTTGATGATAAAAGAATGGAATTTTGCAGTACATTACAAAGATATGCAAAAAGTATTAGTTGTCCTATAGCAACCATATTTCATTTAGAACTTGTCATGCTGCAGATCTGAAGATATGACATAGTACACTGAAATCCCTCCATAACACTCTCTCCTAGTGATAACCTGATCAGAAATGTCTACAAAACTACCCCTACAACCACAGTCCTACAAGACTGCAACAGCTGGCAGCTGCTGCTGCATGGAGCCTGCATTTCTCACCCTTATAGAATCTTAATGACTTTCTTTCATTTCCAGTATGCATCTGCTACTTAATAACATGGGGCTTGGCGAGGTGAGGTGATGATTTTGGTAGTCCTCTGCAAGTACATTCAGTAACACAGAACACAGTAGGTGATCCAAAGTAAGGATTTTGCTAGTTCTCATTATTACCAACATTCTGTGCTGTGCTTTACATTATTTTAATGGGACCCAAAATATTTAAATCCTACCATCCATGAGGAAGTTTCCCTGCACTAGGCACCTTTTTTTTTTTTTTTTCTGAAAAGAAAGCATGAGACTTATTATAATAAGAGAAGATTTTTTTTTTTAAATCATCTTCATTCATTGAAGGTTGCCTTAGAAACATAAAAACAAAAAAGATGATCCCTCCCACTCCAACCTCTTTCAGTTTCAGCTTTAGCTGGTCGATACACAGGATTCTGGAATACATTTCCCAGGGCTAAAAACAGAGGAAAAAAATTGTATTGCAAATCATTCAGATTAAAAGTTCTTTGTCTTTAGGGAAACATCAGGTGAGGGGCAACACATTTTTACCATAATTCCAGAAATCTTTACACAATGGACTCCAAGCTTGTTGGCTTTTTCCAAGTGCAATATTGATGTCAGTTGTTGTCCCTTTACTGCTGAGATTTCTTTTTTACAAGAAGCTGATTTTCCTGCCCTGTTCATCTATATCTCATCCTCCTTTTCACAAACAGAATTCCCATTACAGTGACTCCCAGAACTATGAAATGGGGTCCATCCACCTTTCAAGCTTGCCCTTTTCCTCTCTCAGTTACAGGGTCTATATAGCTCTTCACAGTCCCAAGAAATTCTTAGAGCAGAGACTGTTTAAACAGGTCTTTCTTCTTATGCTTCTTTCTTGAAACAAAATCTAACTGGTTTTCCATTTTGAAAAGCATTTTAACAACTTCAAAATTGTTGTGAAATACAGTTTTCTGGTGAAAGACTCTCTAGTCACAGTAGTTCAAAACCTAACTTACAAAATCCCATATTATAAATGCTAATTGAATTCTAGTTCTTATATATCACAATATCTTCACTAAAGATCCTTGAAGCTCTTATTTTCACTCATGCTGCTGATTCTGCTCAAAGTTAGCAATGGAGAACATGGCAGCAGTCCCTCATCAGCTTCAGCAGAAAGAGTTCTCATTTCAGGTCAAGAACTAGATTAGAGTTTTCCTGTTAGTCACCTGCTGAAGAGTTCATGTTTCTATAGATTATACCAATATTCATTCACCCCTACACTTACCTTTTGGGGTTTACTTGCTTGCAAGGTAACATCAATGGAAATCCAGACTGCAGTAACATTAATAACTCAAAACTTCAAACGAGGAAGGGAATCTAACAGATCCATGTCTTGGTGAGATTCATGAACATTTTCCAATAGAATTGAAGCATGCAATGACATCCTAACAGGTCTGTTAGGAGCCTTTAATCAATTTTACCACTTAATCCATATCAGAATGCATGTACAGCTTTTCTTGCCACAGCAGTATTCTTCAACAGATGTCAAGGCTCAGGTCCTCAGCAGAGCTACCTACTTCTATCTCATGGGATCTGATCCTACCATGCAGGCACCACAGACCTTCAAGGAAGATCAAGGCACTTCCAAGATGCCATCTAAGCACAGAGGAGCTGAGCAGGTACTGCTAATGCCCTAGAGTTCTGGATACCTTGAAGTTCAGGATACCTTAACAGTGAGGTACTCACTACTTAAGACTCCAGCTGGAATTTGACAATGTGAACCCATTTCTCTATTTCATACAGAGCTAGATTCTCAATGCAGAGAACACATTTAAGAAGTTAGAAAAATAAAATAAATGTTTTTTGACATGCAAACTGGCTAAATTGACACTGGTATATTCAGAGACACAAATAGGAAAGTCATGAGAATATGCAGAGGAAAATGATCCCTCTTTCCCCAGTTGCACAGCCTTAAGACTCCTTTAGTACTATGTTATGCAACATTAAATAATATCCTTTTATATAAAAATACAGTAGTAAAATATTTTCCTCTGTCTTTCCGCCTCAATTTTTGCACTGCTTAATACTGAGTGCCTGATGTCCAAAAGACATGATATTAGTATCTCTTTTCTGTGCATGTGTTTGGCCCTGTGGGGTCCTTAAAGCAGAAAAAATCCTGGATCCTCATCAAACCTTACAGAGCAATTCTTTAGACTGACTACAAAATATTCTCCAGTACCATCAAGATGAAGGATGAGCTATCAACATTGCTCCTATGGGATTTGGTCCTTTTTTAATATACAGAAGTCTGTCTCTATAGATTTCAGTGTTGTGCTTACCTATCATACAACAGCTCTGATTCTCTTTTATCAGGTATCAGACTAAAGCAAGCACAGACCATATATTTGGATATATCCAAGTATATTGCCAAATCCTGTTGACAAAATTCTACACACATGAAATTGAATTGTCATTTTATATGAAACCATTTATACAGAGAAAACATAATTGATGCAAAATCAGAATGCTTTTGCATGAACATAAGTTTGGAGTTCTACACCTCTACAAAATTTGAATTCAAAACTTACAAGATTAAAAAATTTTCACCATAGAAATGATCATCCTTCCCTCCAAGAAATGAGGGCAGTTTTTTATTCAGGCTGTTTGGAACAGCTTGTCTACAAAGCTTTTTCCAGGTTTCCTAGAAACCTAACCATGCAGATGGTCAGATCTCATGTAGATAAAAAGTCTAAATTTACTAAGGATGAGTGAGGATAACCAATTCTGGTGCAGTAACTCCCCACACAACCTTAGTTTTAAGGCAATTTAAAAAGTAAAAGTCCAGAGCCACCACCTCTGCACCCCTTGGTTCTTTGCCAGCAACAGGTCAGCATAGCTACCTCATCATCTACCAGAAACTCAGTTTCTTTCTGCTCTTTCTCTTCCATTTAATAAAATAAAATTTAAACAAACCAAGAAACGATGGGTTTTCCCTGCTTGTTTTGCTAGTGTGAGGTCTACTTTCTGTGGTGGTGTAGTAACAAGGGAAGATGCATAGCTTAGCTGTTTGTGTATTTAATTTTGTTTGAATATGAACATTTGTAAACATTTCTTTTCCCAGCGACCTCATGCCATTTCAAAAAAATCAGCTCTAAGGTCATCTTCCTAATCTGACAAAAGGTTTATGGTCACCCCAAAAAATGGACATGCAATGTTTTTAACACCCATCTTTACCTCAAACTGATTGCCATGACTGTTGCCTTTAACTGCAGAATATAATTGTGAAAGGAATGCTCACAATAAACTAGAGTTCTTCTCCTCAACTGTAACTGATGCCCAAAGCACGCCATGAAGAAGAGAACTGCAATATAGGAAGAAATGCAAGTCAAAATCTCATATAAATGCTAATGTACTTATGTACTAAAAATCTAGCAAAAGATGAACTAAAAGATGTGCCATCATTTCTAGACCAGAAGGCCGAATAGTTGCTTATTAGTTTTAGACATGAAATGGCCTTACAAAATAAAAAAAGGATTTTGCTCCCTGTGCCCCATTTCTCTTTATTGTTTAATTAACTTAGATATTAGACTGGGGTGATGCATGCACTAGGTTTTAAAACCTAATATTTGCCAAAATATTAGTTATGTGTAATTTAACTGTCAAAAAAACAGAAACAGGATGTGTTATGTGTGTACTTTTGGCAGCATAGCCATCTAAGAGCTAAAAAAGTGAAAAGAAGCTGGTAAGCCCATGAGAGGGAATGGAATCAATTATGACTGTTTGCTCAAGGTAAGAATTTTTAAATCAGCTCAATTTTTTAAAACAGTCATTTAAATATGCAATATCCAATCTGGAAGGCAAAAAATTCTCAGAAAGGAGCACAAGCAGACAGCTGTTTAGGAACACTCAGTAAATGTATTTTAGCTAAACCAAAGCAAACCTTTTAGTCTACTTTCCCCATTAGACCCCATCAGACCACCATTTTCTCTCCTTTTTATTTCCATTTAAATTTTATTTATTTTACTTTCCTTCAGTTCAAATAAAAGATTGCCAAATAAAATGTATTATTTTCTGTAGGTTTTACAGTCTGCAAAAAAATTCTAAGTTATTCTCCTGAGGAGGTATTTTCTCAAAATGAAGCAATAGATAATCCTTTCTAGGTTCATATTTTGCTAATCCTTGATAAAACAAGATAAAATTAGTAATGGCAAGATGAAAGATGCAGAACAATTTTGCTTTCTTTTAATACATCATATATAAAATCATATATTACAGTGAGCTTCTTTGATGCAGCTGGATCTACAAAGTTCAAATGCTCTGCATTTTTCTCTGTCAGGTCAGAGTGGACTTGGCAGCTGCAGTGGCCACTAGCCTGGATAATTTCTTGAGTGTAAAACCTAAACAAAACAAAAAAATCCACCACAAATGAGGAACAAAGGGGGGAAAAAATCAAAAATACTGTACTACATAGGTCAACAAAATATTCAGTGGGGATTACTAACATTATTCTGCAAGTACATTCCAAAGTATGTACACTGCTCTTGGGTTCAGCATTTACCTTAAAAGCAGAAAAATGTACAGTAAATTGTGGCAGATCTACAATTTGGCTACAGAGATGCCCAAATACTGACTTGGATACACCTGAAAGAAAGAACAAACAGTAGCCCCCACCTTAGAGTGTGTGCATTTAAGGTAGTCATCATGCAGCTGCTTGAACTTCCTGACTCCAGAGGAAATCCAAATTGTGCTGCTGGCAGAAATTCCTGTGTCAGGTGCAGGTTCTCTACATCCAGAGCCAGGGCTGAGTTTTTTATTGGTTTTACTCTTATACCTAGCACTGTTATGAATACTTCTTTTTAACTATTATAGCAGCTCCTGATGCTTTGCCCTCTGACAGAAACATACCTTCTTCCCTCTTATACTGATATGAACCCTGGTGTCGCAAATCCTGGTGGATGCACAGACTCATACCCTTCCCTCATTACTGTGGGAGTGCCTAGTGATTCATCTAAAGGGAGAAATTAATGCACTGCTCATAGTGACAACAGAAATTACTCTGGCGGTCAAGGGAAAATTGGAGTATAATGCACACACAGAGCAAAGGCAGAGGGTGGAATGGCACATTCTAAGTTTGCAATTATAGAATTATTTTCAGCTATAACCCCAAGAAAATATACAATATGGACAGACCACCTGATGCAGCAAGGAGTAATGTAGACAGTGAGAGTTAGAAGGAAAAAGCAGAGAGATGAGCTACAGGTCTGTAAGATACCTTCATGTAGCCCACTTTGTTCTTTAATACATATTTTGAAAACTCAGCTTGACTGTTTACCAGGGACTCAGACTGCATAGAGATATCAAAACAATGTCCTAGTAGTACAAATACTTGATACTTGCAAAAAGCCCCCATCAAACCAATAAACCTTTCTAGTCCTGACTCATTCATCAGCTTTGCCAGAGCGCTTGTTTGAATTTCTAGTGTCACCAAATATGATGACTATTAAATAAAATTCAAACCAGGATTTATTTAATCTGACTTGATTGAAAACATGCCTGTTTAAAGTTTCTTCCTCTTTCTCTCTCAGGTGAAATAGAACAAGCTACCAATAAGGAGGGCAAACAGGAGTGCTGAAACATTAGAACTAGCTTATTCATTACCTCACATTGATCAAGGAAGCAGTCAATTATAATGGCAGGCTATAAGGACAGAGTTGATACTACAGTTGTCCAAACGGTCTAGAGAAGGTGCTTGTTAAAGAAGCAGCTTGCAGATGAGTGCTTTACTCCCTCTGGACTAGAATAAATGCAGCCTCAGAAGTGATATAAACTTTAGATAGGTGATCTGCTGCAGTCTCTAGAAGGCTCGTAGGACAGTCCAATGCCTGGACGAAGAAGAAATAAATCATAATTGTCCCTTCTGGAACTCAGGCTTACACCTGTAAGACAATAGTCTAGAAAAATAATAGTCTGGCTAAAGGTGAGAGTTGAAAACAAGCAAACAAAAAAACCCTCAAAAAGTCTTTGTTCCTTCAATTCAGATGTGAAAATAATATTTTCTTGTTCTTCCCATTTATGATTTTTATGTCAAATATATTTCTGATCACCACAAATGTCTCAGACATAGATTTATTTATATGTATTTCCAGCTTCACAAAGGAACCTCTTCTGCATAACAACAAGAATCTTCTTAGATGTCTAAAAAAGTTATCCAACTATCCATTATTTTCCTTTTCTTTGGTGTTGCTTGGTTGGTTTGGTTTCTTTTTTATCATCTCAATGAGTAAAATAGAATTGTGTGTATTACTCTTATTCTGAAGGAACCTTACATAAAGGGATTTGGAAAAGAATAAAACTATTTATTAGCAATTCTAAACATACACAAGGTTTTAAAAAGGCAAGTTACCCAATGGTATTGAATAAAAAATAAATATATTTTAATTTATATTTCTACAAAATATATATTTATATAAATAAAAATAATATATTAAAAAAATTTAAAAGAAATTAAATTACAAAATCTAACATGCTAAGGTTTTTTTGGATCATATCCCACGGTCTCTCATTCTCTGTACTGACTGTAAAGAGCTTTTTCTTCAATTTTGCTAGCAGAAGTACAGTTTGTGCACAAACACTTTTTCCTCTCAATCTCCCAATTTTTTTTTCCCCCCCCATTTAAAAAGCTCAATTTCTTCCCAGGACTACATTAGGAAAGAGGGATACCTACCCAAAATTTGTGCCAGTTCTTTATTCACAGAACAGCTTGAAGGTTTATATTCTTTTTTGGAATATAAACTGCTTCCACCTCTTTAGAAATGCTGATGTCCCATGGCTGGATGAGCCATGGTCATCTGTTGTCCTCAAACAGATGTTTCTCTAAGTTCTAAATAAATTATTAGCCCACAGAGACATAAAATATTCTTTCCTGCATCACACAGTAGTGTTCAAATTTCAGGGTGAAGACTTTCCACGCAATTAATCATGTATTTCATGGGAGCATGCACACTGAATCATATTTTGTACGAGTTTATGAACTGGATCAATGCACACAGCTTACTTACCACAGGATCTTGAGTGACCTTTTGAATTCAGTCACTGAGGAGCCAATTGGTCTTTGAAGGAAAAGTCACAAGTGACTTTTGGAATAATGGTCAAAGCATTAAATCCCACAATAAAGGCATATCTTAACCTTTTCCTTTTTCTCCCCATTTAAAATAAAATAAAAAAATCAGAAAAATAGTTGAGCAAGATAGGGCTTATCCACATTTCTAAGCAAGATTAAAACTGAAATTAGCAGTAAATAGTGGGGGTTAATTTGGAATATAGTAGAAACTTGGTAGCCATAATTTTCCTTATCACATGAACTATAGTTATGCTTCTAGACTTTTATCTGTTCATTGAGAAAGCAGTAAATTATGAAAGAGGCTTGGTTCTTAATAAATATTAATAACCTCAGGCACTGAACAGTACAGGCAGAATCCTGTGCTGATCTTCCCTTCGGGTCCTGGGATATGAGTACTTCAGAATACAGAGTGAGCAGGGAGAGTTTTAATTCCTCTGCAGTATTGTATTTTGCTTTTGAAACAATATAAAGAGTTACAAGAATCAAAAATTAGTATGCTTTTATGTCAAAAACTGTGGAATCTGATTTTAAGCAGCAGAGTTTATAGGGTGTGGCAGTGCTGAATAAGGCAGGTGCTTGCCCTCTTCTGAAAAAATGTCATGATACATCTGTGGCAACTAGGCAATATTTCAGACACCATCAATAATTTTTCATGTTCTTTACTATTTTTTTTCCCTACACTGCCAGGCCACAAATAGCTTATGCCATTTTCTGACCTCATCAGAAGCAAGCAGAATGTAAGAAATCTGCTTTTTCATTTTCTCATACTCTTATCTCTCACAGGCTTCAATGCTTACATTCTAATTACAAAATAAGGAGAGGCTAATAATTTGTTTCATCTTGGTGAACATTAAAGCATTTCAGTTTCCAATTTTAGCTGTTTTCTACCATAGCAAACACCACCTTTCCCACCATCAGAAAAGACATACTGTCATCTGGTTTAAAAATACTATTAAAGAATAGAAGTCATGAATAAGATTATAGTGAGATATGCTTTTAAGGCAAGTTAGAGACAGAACAGGAGTTTCAGCATATTCCTGTAAACATTTTGCCCATGTAAGTAATAAATATATTCTAAATGAAAAGTAAATTACTTAATGTTCACCTTACTCACAGCACTTTTTTGTCAAACTACTTCAGGATTCACCTTTTAAAGATCTTTCATAACCTGACACATACTGGGTTGAGCTAATCCTTGCATACATGCCCTATTTCTTACACTGCTGAGGAAAAAAAATCAAAATCTCTTGCTTCATACCAACATTGGATCACTTCCTGTTAATCTTGTCCTTGCAAAAGGACCCATTCCATCAAATTGTGCAAATAAAGAATACAAAAGAAAAAAGGTTAATTACTGTTCCACTACATTGCATCAGTATAGCCTTTGTATCTCTCTCATTGCAAGAGATTTTAAATGCTGGTTAGGAAGGCAATTGGAAATCTAACATCCTTCAAAGCTGTATGTCTATTGCATCCTCCAAACCTAGTCCTGTGAGCAATTTTGTTCTTCCAAACATTTGGAAAAAAGAAAAAAAAAGGATATTTTTGTTCCTAATGGGACCAGGTAGTGAAAGTGAATAGGAAACAAAGTCATTAAAAAAAAAAAAAAAAAAAAAAAAAAAAAAGCAATAGTTTTGGCAAGTATATCAGATGACTAATCAAGTGCACCCTTTGTTCAACAGTGCAAAGAGAAGCTAATTCCTGAAGGTTTTTTTGCTGGGAGGCATTGTGTGGTATCTCCAAAATATGTGGGATAAGAGTGGGGGCTGAAGTATGGAAGTGATCCAAAGAGAGTTAGGGATTAGATTCCTGAGAGATTGCAAGAGTCATCTAGGGTTAATAAAAAGAACAAAGTGAGGGAAAACATTGCCTGTAATGAAGTCTATTGATTATGAAACTGCCTCCAAAGGGAGCAGTGTTTGCCTTTTAAGAACACAACCAATGAAAGCATTAAAGACAGCTTGTAAAAGGACACAGCTGAACTAACAGAGAATGGTACTTGACCTGGGGAGAGTTTTAGCTTTTTAAATTTTTATGCATAGTATGGTATTTGTATATGAGTACAAAATGTAATCAGTGTTATTACCTGTTCCTACACAGATGTCAATGCCATTCTCTGCAGATGCCAGCTGTGGTCTGCTGAAACAACCTACCCATCCCATCAATTAAATGTTTGCAACAGCTATAGACAAATTCAGTGTTCCACATTTGGTTTAGTCTCTTGAAATGAGGATTACTGCATAAAGCTGTATTTTACCTTGAAATCCAAGTGACTTTGTAAGTCACTGAACTCCAGATTCCCTATAACCATAATTGTTGTATCATAAGTCTCTTCAAACAGTCATACAAATTACATCACCTGTAGAAAAAGATGAAGTCCCCACTGACTAGGGGGAATGCCTGGTTCAACCTCCATCTAAACCAAGCCAGTTTTTATTCCAGGATACCCACAGAGGTTTAATCTGCAAAATTATCTACTTGGTTCCTGGCAAAGAAACAAAATAGGTTTTGGTTGGGAAAACCAACAAACTTATTGGGAAGTTACAAAAATTAATTGTAAAAGACAACTGTGTGGGTTCCTAGTCTATGTTACTAAAATACATACATAAGAAGTCAAAGCATGCATCAAGTTGTTTGAAAATTTAATCTTTCTAGAGATAAAAGGGTAATAATTATGTTCCCTCACTGCATCTACCCTCTCCCTAATAAGAATCTTTATGTCTACCCACTCCTTGATCCTTATTTTCCCAAAACATTGATTTTGGGATTTCCTCAGCAAAGACAGGATTTTAGCAGCCCTATGATCTACACCAGAAAAACATGTTATACACAGATGCAAAATACATAGAAGAAAGCAATACCTAGCTTATTATTATTTTTATAAAAAATCAGTGGTGTTGAAGAACATATTTTGTCTGTCACAAGTGATCACTGCAAGGAAAACAAGCAAACATAAAAACCCCCAAACTAAAACTAAACAAATCAGATGTGTATGGTTCCAACTCAAGTGTCAGAGAACTTAATAAAATGGCAGTGGGTACTAAAACCTACAGGCCCAAATTACTTCCTAATATTCCATTAGTGACTTTAATTAAAAAAAACCCCCACAAAATGGTTCAAGAAATAAATCTTGGTCAACCCTCTTTTATTGTGTATTTGGTTTGCTATTTTCAATGTCATAAACTGCAACTACCTTTCTACATAAGTTTTGATCAAGTTCTCCTTCTCACCTTCACTCATATCATTACCTTACTGCTTTGTGTCTGAAGTTTATAAATCAGGAGTCTGCTGAAACAGTGTGGAGAAAACATGTGGTTCTAGAATCAGACTTAGGTCCTCCACACCTGAGACACACAAACTGTGATGATTTGCAACTATGGCCTCTAAAATCAAGTCTTCAAACATTTGGTACAAAGACATGATATTTCTTTGTAGACTTCTACAACACAGTTTGAAAAAATGTTCCAGGCCTCATTTCCAAAGTATTATAGCTGACCCTTTGGATGTGCCATGATTGTTGCTAAAACTGTTAAAGCTGAGAGAATTTTTATGATTTTTTTTTAGAGATATTTGAGAAAAATCAGTCAGTGAAACTAATATGAAACTCCATGCTTAATTATGTAAGTATGATGAACTAGAGCAATTGTTCCAATAGAAACAGAAAAAGGTGGTACAAAATGATTAGGAATCTGTAATCTTCTAAAAGAAAAAAGTAAAATGAGTGCCACTCAGAATTTCTATGTTGCCAGACAATTAACCCTCAAAGGAGATCTGTACTACCCTCAACAAAGCTTCACTTAATACCTCCAGAGAACAAAATCAATGCCAAAATGGAGCTACATGTAACTGAACTTGTTGCCTTCCAGTCACTTAGTAACTCCCTACAAATACTGCATAGCACTTAGCGGGATTAGGGCAAAATCAACCATGAAAGGCATGAATTGCATAGCCATGGAGCACGTGGATCGCTCATTATTGCTATAATCATATCAGAGCAGCAGTAAATCTCTGGTTGGAAGTGCAGATCCTATGATACTAGAGTGTATATTGATTCTGGCTGTTTGCTGGAGATAGAAGTGAAAGCCTTGGAGCGAGCAAACTAAGACCATACAAAGTAATATTTAAACTAAAGAGATTTTAATATCTTGGTTAATTGTTGGGAATATTTACACAGTATTAGTTATTACTAAATACAGCTATTTTTTATACTATCTGAATGGAACTTTATTGCATAGGTTTGTTAGATAACTTTTAATTAATTTATACCTGAAGGGAGGGAAAGATTTTCACCAAACACTGTTTTCCCAACAAGCACAAACCTCTGTGTGTCAGTCTTTAGTTTCACGACCCAAGTATTGTCTTATGAAAGGAAGGAGAATAATTCTGTTTTACCTTCTTTCAAGCACCAGATCTTACTATAAGAGTTATCAGTTTCTCATTTGTGCCTGACACTAAAAACAAGGCAGAAGGACAGAGATAATTTTCTGATGTTTATTATTCTTATTTTTTCCAATAGAGACATTGGATTAAAGCATTTTCATGCTTCAAGTTACATGTGAATATACACTCTCTTTTTCAAATATATTTGAGCAGAGGTAAAGATGGCCAATACTCAAAAACAATGCACCACACTGGATTACCAGGAGCATCCCATCCCATGCAACAATTAACAAATAGAGTTTTCTCCTGTTGAGGAAACCCCAAGAAGTTCTGTCTTTTAAGAATAGATCAGGCCACTCATGCACAGATGCAGGGTCTCAACTTAGAACTATATTACCAGAAAGAAATAAGAAAGGTTTTTTGAGCTAGAAGGTAATACTCACTTTAGTGCTCCTGAGTAAAAAACAATGCCTAAACATGGTAGTTAAGTCTTAACAGGGCTTGCCTGAACTCACTCCCTTATTCTGTGGTCTTTGTGGTCCATAACTATTCAAGAAAAGTATGATATCACTGTGGAAGAAGCAGATTTTTCTCTCTGTCCCTCTACACAGGCAGACATTTGCGGGGAATATTCTCTTCTAGTAAAACTAAGATTTCCCTTCCCCATCCTCTAAAGATGCTCCACATTGAAAAGGGTGGATAGAGGGATGGTGAAATTCATCTTTGGCAGTACCCAGCCCAAGATAACACATTCAAACCCTACAGTTCTTAGATTTTCAACAATATTATTCCTTTAAAAAGAAGGAAAAAAACACAAACAAACAAAACCAAGACTGAAAGTAAACCTCAAAAAAATTGTAGTTTTTTTCTCTGTTTTGTTTGTTCAACATCATAAGAAAGACAACTACTAGTTAAGTCAAACTTGGTAACTAGATGTATTGTATATGAATATATACCCAACCTAACATTAAAAGCAAACTCTGCAGCAGCTACAATATTTTAAGCCATTACCAGTGGATCTTTCTTCAACTATATCTTCTAAGTCTTCCAGTAATTACTACTTGTATGCAACATACCATTTTTCTGTCTCGTTAAGAACACAATAGTATAATTAGGTCTGTTGCAACACCCCAAACTGTTTAGCATAACTTGTTATAAAAGATATAAAAAAAACAAAAAAAAAAAAAACAAAAAACCAAAAAAACAAAAAAAAAACCCCATCTTTTTCTCCAATACAGGATTAAGACATACTGGGAATACACTTTAAAACATGACCAGATCTCATAGCTATATCTAAGCCAACAACAATATGTGGCTACATCAGTTATTTGTGTCAATAAGACCTTATGTACCCAGAAAATAAATGACAGATTTCACAGAATATGTATTATGTGTGTGGTGACATTTAATATAAATGAAATTACTCAGTAAAAGTGAACAGCTGGTGTGCAATCTCTTGAACTGGTTAAAACATGAGTAGCTCTTCAGTAACCATCCAGTCAAAAGTGCTTCACTAAAGGCCCAGTAAACTGCATATCAGTTGGGGTAGCACAATTCACTGCAAAGTATCCAGCTTTTCTCTTTCTAGCTGTCCTTTTTTTTCCCACGGCATTTCATCCATTCTCTAAAATTTTCCACTAAGGCAGAAGGAGAAACTGGAAGAAAATTCAGAAGCAATTGCAACCATTGTGAGATAAGGTGTCACAGCACACTGAATTCCTAGCACTGCTGTTGGGGCAGAAAGAAGACTAAGAGAGCTAGGAAGCTATGAATCCAAGCTATAAATCAAAAATTAGTCTAAATATTTTCACAAATATCTTTATTTTCCATCTGTAAGCTAAAATCCTGTTTGCAAATATTTGATATACAGATCCTTCTGTTTTATTGTTGAACATGTCTAAAGATAGGATAGGGAGGAGGAGGAAGATGAGAGCTGAATCAGAAGAAAACTGAAGTTCTTAACAGCATCCAAGGGCTAAGGAGTGTTTCCTGTCAAGGATCAGTCTGCAAAGAGCCCAGGTGGGAATTGCACTGCCCATGACAGTTTCTGGGAAGAAGCTCCCTCAGGCAGGTATAAGTCAATAAATACTCTATTGCAAAGGAAAGGTGGTTGAGAGACACACCAACAGTTCTGGGTGAACTGTGTATTATTATAACCCCTGGCAAAACGAAGCTGACAAATGTTTTCACTCCCAAAAAGGTGGCATGCATCCAGCAGAAAACACTAAAAAAATGTTAAAAACCCTGGAAAGAACAGGAACACCAATATGCATATTTCAAATCTGAAATCCACCTCCAGTCTCTTATCTGTAGCCATTGAATGAATGTGGCTTGTATTTTCTTGATGGCATTATTCCAGTGAGAAACTTTATTGGCAACAGAAGTGACAATCTTTAGAGCAGTGATTAGAAATTACACGAAATAATTTTTTAATAGAGCTCTAAAAGTTGGAAAATAGCAGCAGTAAGATCATTCACAATCACTGATCATATTGCTTTTGCCAAAGAAATATTTAAATGACTTCATACTGTAATTAAAACGTGCTAGTTAAGCAGAGGAGTATGCTATCATGCACAGGAAAGGTTCTGGAGCAGCAGTGCTGTGCCACTGAGTTTTAAACTGCTCAGCCACACCTGGCTGATTCACCCTCTTTTCTCTCAGGTTCCACCGACATTACACCCCTGCCTGACTCTTATGTTTGGCAGTGTTGCTGCTTTCAGCTGTTGAGAGATGGCAAGTTTTTTCAGCTGCCATCCAGCTGGTTTTGAGTCCCCTGACTTTTTCCTTCAAACCATCAAACCCGTGACACGTAAGACGTCCAAAATCCCCAGAAAGCGGATTCTGACCTGAACTGAAATCAGCAGTCCCTCCCATCAGCAACTATTGCAGGGAATGTCTCTTCTGTATTGAACTCACACACCAACTTTGGCTTTGCCATCTGTAACACCTGCACAGGAGCGTGTGTATGTAAGACCTTTCAAACATACATACAGAATGTAATATACACCATTTTCTTCCTGGAGAGAAATTTGGGAGGCAAGAGGGAAGAGAAAGAAAAGCACCACCTGAGAGAGTAGTCATCTTGATTAACCCAATATGAGCTGATGCTCAGATAGTGTGGTACAGACAATAATGGTGCAAAGTACTAAGAATGGGGACAAAAATATTTTTCAAAATGTGGATTTTAAAAGCTACTTATTTTCTAATGTAAAAATAGCTCAAATGAAACCAACTTCTTTGAGAGCCTTACTCCGTACTCTTTCTGGAAGTACCTTCAGAGGAAAACTTACTGGCTGTAGACGTGACAGTCTTTAAAGCAGCTATTGGTTTAAAAGGTGGCAAGTTTTCAAGATCTGACACTACTAGAAATGCAACCATAGTGAAATGACAAAAAATTTAATGCTCAGTGTGATCTGACTAAAACCCAAAATTTGTATTTCACTTAAGTCACAAGTTTTCAGACAATCTCAACTTATCCAACTGCTTCAGAAAAAATCTTTACATAAACCCAGCTGCATTTTGGAATTCTAAGCATGAGAACGATTTCAGCTCAAAGATGGCAGGAAGAGCATCAGCCTTGACTGGGTGTCACAAATGTGCCAGCCCTTCTGCAACCAACATCCCAAAACCTCCTGCATCATACAAACTCAACATAAAACTTGCTCTCACTTACCAAGACTAAAAATATCTGCTCCCTGACAGCGTCTGGACATTCATAGGATCATGATATGGCTTGGGTTGCACAGGACCCCTAAAGATCATCTAGTTCCAGCCCAGCTCCATCCCTGCCATGAGCAAGGATGCCTGATTTACTAGATCAGGCTGCTCAGGGCCCCAACCTGGCCTAAAACACTTCTAGGGTTGGGGCAGGAACAATTTCCCTGGGAAACCTGTTCCAGTGTCCCACCACCTTCCCAGTAAAGATTTTCTTTTTAATATCTCATCTAAACCTGTCCCCTTTATGTTTGAAACCACTTCCATAATGTACCCTTCCAATAGCTAAAAAGGGTTTTATGAAAAGGAAAGGCAATTTTATACCAGCAGACAGTGACAGAACAAGAGGCAATGGTTTCAATTTGTTAGGTCAAGGTGGAGTTGACAGGTCTCTGTGTGTGTCATCCAGGAAAAAAAAACATTTAAATATGTGACTTTTTATATAATTATACACAAATATATTTAAAATTTAAACACCAAGTATATTTGTTGATGAATAAATGCCAAATGGATTAAATGGTAACTAACATTCGAGGTGGGGTGGAGCAGGAGGGTTTGGAGTTTTTTTTGAGGGTCATATGCAACATGGAGCAACAATAATTCCAGTACTACCTTAAATTCTGGTACATATTACTTGAAAAGCCTCACTATGAATCCATTCCCATTTTTCCTGAAAAACTTCTCAGCAATTTAGCAGCATTCTACATGGATCTCCAGATTTATTTATTAGGATTGACACTAATGCTTTCAACTTCATTGTATTTTATCACTTAAAGAAGCAGATACGCTAAGCTGAAGATAAACAGGGACACACAGGACAAAACAAGCCCTTTCTTTTCCTCATTACAGTACATTGAAAGTGGTCTCTAATATCTTAACTCCTACTCCTGTTTGCAACCCAGTTTTCTTCTAGTGTACTTCTGCTTTAAATTCAGGTTTCACATTTTCACTTCTAAAGCACCATAATACTCTGCCCTACCAAAATCTGCCCTTACTGCCTTACTCCACTTCATTAAACCCTTCATCTCCTTTTCTTCACATGCTCTTTTCATGCTACCATTTCTGTTCTTGAAGATATCCAGTGCACCCATTTTTCTCATTCTTCCAGATATCCAGTGCACCCATTTTTCTCATTCTTCCAGATGAAGCCCTAAATCCTAAAACGAATTTAAAACAAGCCCAACAATATGTTCAGCACTGAATTCAGCATGCTTTCTTCAGTGCAACACCCACCTAAGCCCATACTGGTGCCTTACATGGTGCTATGGACCTTTTCTAGGATTTCCCTCTCTATTGGAAATGGGGGAAAAAAAACCCAAAAAACTGTAAAGAGGTTATTTTTTGTGTCTAATAGTCATTCTGCCTCCTCATTCCTCCTGCACTTTAATTGTAAAATGTCAGTTATGTACAGATTCAAAACAGCTACCCATGAAATAGTCATTGAAAATATATTTTCACAAATGATGTATTAAAGCTCATACAAATTTGATGAGTAGATGCAGAATTTTCCCTAGCTGCAAGTGTAGCATTTACAGAACATCTTAACACAAATGCCTTTGATTCCCTCAGCACTTTTTGTTACATCGCAGCATTTCACATTCTGAATGCAGAGATGGAAGGTAACAACACTGTCTATACTTTAGAATAATTATTGGCGGGAAAAAATAGATACAGAAGTTAAATAGTCATTGCTTTAGAGGCTGATTTGGTGCAAAGCAACTTACAGTGTGCTGCCACAGTCGTGCTCCAGGGCTGGCCAAAGGCTGCTCCTAGAATGACACCCGGTGGCCACCAAAGCGAACAGCACGGTGTGATCCCTGCCCTCCAGCCTCCCTGATGGGCTCAGGGGCAGGAGCCATCGCTGTGTGACAGCCGGGCACCAGCTGGAAATTCTGCACACAGTCTGAAAAATGCAGGGAAAACCTGTGCGGATTTCAAATTGAAATGCATACCAATTTTGAGTAACACATAATGTTTTGGTTAATTATGCACCTTTTTTTTTTCTTTTTTATACAGTTGCATGAGACTACTGGCTAATGGGCACAGAAATCTCAGAATTAAATTTCTTATTTCACTCTGGAAAGGGCTAGCAGTGGGTGAGTGGCATTTCCAAAGTATGTCTGTGCGTGCTCAGGATTAAACCAAAAACTGCTATTCCAAGGTAGGGAAGATTAGTTTATCTATTCTTAAACATTAGAGGACTGAAATGCATTTATTTAGTATTAAGTTATTGGAGAAGAATTCCAAATTAAAGGGAGACATTGTCAGGTTTAAAATAAATTTGAACAAGGTAAAACTAGTAGGGCTTCAATAAGTCATCAAGTTTAAAGCAAGGAATCATGGTCTAGAAACAATTGGCAACATCAGCGAGAGTTAAGAGCTTCTTGACACATTTCATTCTGATTAAGTACCACATGAGTCAGAGCAGAGCTTTTCTTAAGTAACAGCCTATTCAAAATTATTTTATAATATTCAGTACAGTTTTTACAGTGTTACATTTGTAGGACTTCTGGAAAATGAAACAAAGAGAATATTTATTACTAGTCAATTCTTAAATATTTCATTTTATTTCTTTGATCAGAGTCAAAATTCCTGGTGATGCCCTTACACCTCTCTTTATAGCAGCCAGGGGTATCCCAGAAGATATTTTCCATTTTTTCCTTTGGAGTCATACCTGCTTTTTCTCTAGTAAGTAAAATCAAGTAAATAAAATTTCACAGACATCCCCCACAATGAAAATTTTTAAGGCAATGTCAACTCTGAGCTTCCTTAGATGACTTATACCATTATCCTCACTGGGCACAGGTGTGAGTGAGGTGGTGGGTACATATCCACACTCTACAACTCTGAGCCCTGGAAACTGGTTTACTGCTTCACATCTCAGCTGTGCCTTACCATCTCTGCTTAGAAAGATAACTGTTAAAACAACAAAGATAACTGTTTATATAAGCATAATGAAATTATTCAGGTATTTTGTCCGAAGCAATGGTTTATTAAGACGCGTTAGCGTACAACAGCTGAAAGAGATTACCACTGAACACAAAACGGCAGGCACAGCAAACGGCACCAGTGTGGAAACAATGACAAAAATGTGTCACTTATCAGTAAGTTATACACGTGCTCTCGCTGGCCAGCCAATCCTGCAAGAATTTAAAGCTTGTGGCAGATCCAGTGACCGCATGAAATCTAAACAAATAAGAAGCATAGCAATGGGAAGAATGACCTCCTACTGTATTAAGTTTAAAGCCGGATATTGCCAAGAGACATGCAAAGCTGTTAGAGTATGCACACAGCTAATCCTTGAGATACCATGGAACCAGACCAAAGATAGCATTGGGAAGGCAGATGGAGGGTTAAAACATAGCCTTATAAACTGCTGCCAGCTGCCAGAACTGAGCAGGGGTTCAAAGCTCTGTGTTCCACAAGCAAAACTGTGACTGAGCAGCCTTGAGAGAGAGGCTGTTCAAGCATCTCCTTTGATCTTATTTCTTCTCAGTGGATGCAGCCATGTTTTTCAACAGTTGAAAGGTTTTTAATTTTTAAGTTCACTTGCTCTCTGTTCACTGAAAAATGAAAACTCATTATTAGCTGGGAAGTAGATATAGTAATTGCCAATGTGCTACTATATTTTGTACTCCCTCTTCCACCTGCTCCCTCATGCTAGATTTATCTGTAAAGCCAAATTATAGTCTAAATGCACTGGAATCAGGTGCAGGAGGAAAAACAAATTTCAATGTAAACCAGCTATAAGGCACCAAAAGGCACAGCACAGTATTTCAGACTCTTGCATTTACACCCAGACCAACTACCATTATGCATGTGTTGTCATCTTGATACAACTTCACATATATACTGTATTAGGGTCAAAAGAACTAGGATTTTGGAGCAACAATTTGATCTGAGGAGGTTGAGCAATCCCATAAAGAATCAAGAACAATCTCAATCACAGTATTTTGCAATGGTGGTTTCTTTCATGTGTTACATTAAATCCACTGTGGAGAAAAATTTGTTCCACGTGACAGAATTCTACCTGCATGTTATTTCACGTTCTAACTTTCCAAATTCCCTGCCCTTCTCCTCTGTGAATTTCAAAATCAGGTCTGTCTTTTAGAGGAGAAAAATCAAACACAGCTATGCACAACTGTCTTGCCCTCCTCCCTAAATTCTAAGATAGTCTTCCAGGTTCCAGAAGAGAAAGTATAAAAGCAGAGAAACAGAGGCAAGCACCATCCCCAAACCTAGAAGAGGCAGACAAATGCAAAACTCATATCACTCACACCCCTGCTGTCCTCCTAGCTCATTATTAACTCCTAGCTATCTGGGAAATCAACTATAAAATGTCGCTTCGTGTTAAATAGTCAAAGTAAAATCTTTACTGATTTGTTCACTGGTTTGGTCTTTGGATTGCCTTTACAGACAATCATTTTTCTACAATAGTTTGAACAGTTACAGCTCTCACATTTTCTAAACTCTCACCATGAATTGCCCTGGTGAGATTTTGCGAAGCATCTAAATGAACTCCTGTGTAGTTTTGGCAACAGTGAAATTTCTTACTTCTTTGTGAAGGTTTCTTTCATTTTTGGCATGATATATACATTCCCAAATTTGACAGACACAGCAATAGTTAGTCATGGCACTCACTGTTTTGCAACTCTGGCTCAAATGTTCATTCACGTGCTTTGTTTTAAAGAATTCCCTCTGGCTGTTTCCTTTCAGCACAATTTTGCTTTAAATTATTGTTCCATGACACAATACAAAATATTTTCTTACAGAAGCACAAGATCAATGTATTTTGATACCTTACATAATAATTCAGATTAATTTGCGATGATAAAAACAGTGTGGGAGAAGCTGATACACTCAAAGGCTGTGCTGCCATTCAGCAGGACCTTGGTAGGATGGAGAGCTGGATGGAAAGAAACCCTAATGACCTTCAACAAGGGCAAGTGTAGGGTCCCACACCTGGGGAGGAATAATCCTGAGTACCAGCACAGGTACTGATCTAGAGAGCAGCTCTGAGGGGAAGGAGCTGGGAGTCTCTGGGGGTAACAAGCTTTCCAAGAGCCAGCAGTGCCCTTGGGGACAGTGGGATCCTTGGGTACATCAGGAAGAGTGTGGCCAGCAGGTCAAGAGAATTGATCCTGCCACCTTACTTAGCCCTAGTGAGGTCACATCTGGAGTGCTGTATCCAGTTCTACTCCCTGCAAACCAAGGAAGATGAGGAGGTCTGAAGCACCTCCTTTATGAGCAGAGACTGCAGGAGCTGGGCCTGTTCAGAAAAAAAACAAGACTGAGAGGGGACTCACGGCACTTAAACATATCAAAGGTGTGTGTCAAGAGAGTGGTGCCAGATTCTTTTTGCTGGTGCTCAGAGACTGGACAAGGAGTAATGACCACAAGAAGTTCTACCTCAACCTGAGGAAGAACTTCTTTACTTTGAGGGTGGCAGAACACTGGAACAGGCTACCCTTGAGGCTGTGGAGTCTCCCTCTCAAGAGGTGTTTAAAACCCAACTATGGCATCTGCTTGAGGTGACCCTGTCTTGGAGGGCATTGAGACTAGATGAGCTCCAGAGGTCCCTTCTAATCCTAACTATTCTGTGATTCAGCATCAGTTAATTAGATTCATAAATGAAAAAGAAAAACCCAAAAAACCCAAAACAAAAACGACAACAACAAAAGAAACCACAACAAACCCCTCCCCCCCCAACATACCCCAACATATTTTTTACTTAGTTTTCTTGTTGTCCCCTCATATTTACGTCCATCTTTTCTTACAGGATCACCATTGGCTAGGAACCCTTTTTCTTTTTTTTAATTTGTGCATTAGCTCCTGTACATTACTTCTTTAAAATACTTTACTACACAAAACAGATGCATAAACTCCTTTGTAATTCCAAGCCACATATAACACCTCTCCACCATCACTGATAATGTGCAATGGAGATCTGCCTCTGTTTTGCCCTCCAGGATATGCTTTTCTTTTTATTCGAAGCTGAGCTGATGACATTGCACTTATAACACTTAATTTAAAAAACAAACTTTTTAAATGCCAAGGAGAGGAGAGAAGAAAAGAGAAATCAAGTAGGGATGACAAAATTCTCAAGGACTGAGAAACAGTTGTATTAAATCCCCAGCAGAGACCCCACCCTTACTCCACATGAATGTGGCGGCCATACAAAGTTTCTGTAAACATTGCAGGAAGACATTTATACACATAAATGTGAAGAGTCCAAGGACAAAGGACATCTAAGCTGTGCAATGCTGAAATTCAAGTAAATAGATATCAGGAATTAAAATCCTTCCAGCATGGCACCTTATACAATTTGAAAACCTCACATTCATTTGTGGAGATGACAAGAATATTAATTCTGCATTCTACATTCTTGTTCTACATTATTTTACAGCATCACCTATCCCTAAAAGTAAACTAGAAAAGAATACCATATCTTTTGTGTGATGAAAAAACTCAGTTTTTAAAATAAAGTTTGCAATTAAAATAATTAATAGCTAAAAATATTACTGCTGAGTAAGCATGCAGCTGTCACTACACTGCAAGCAAGTTTAAAGTTATACACACTTAAAAATGCACATATAAAAGGTGAGAGAGACTCTGCCTCTTGTGTGACAGAAACAGAACAGACTCTCCTTACAGTCATTTAAACTGCTGGTGCTCTGGAAACAAGGATGCATCAGTTAAAACCCAGGATTTTAAACAATTAGTAGGATAAAACAAATTTAAAATTACAAAAGCCAAGGAACATTAGTTACATAGAAAATTGGGTTTTATTGAACACCTGGATTGTGCAAATAAGACCTTATTTAGTGAAGGCACTAGTTTCCCCTCTGCTAGCAGGTCAATGACTTTATTAATAGCTACTATTAGTAAATGCAACTATCACTTTTAAAAAGACAAGTGTTACCATGGTGACTCTACAGGGAAAAAATAATGTAAAGTCATGATTAAAAAGGTCAGGAAAGCCAGTCTTACATTATGCTCATTTTTCCACACTAGAAGTGCTACAGCTGCCTGTAAAATTAATGTAGAACACTCGATATATACATATGTATATATCACAAAGAAAATAAAACAAAACCTGGAGGAGATGCACGGTGAACCCCAGTGACTGATCACCAGCTTGGCACCAAGGTAGTAGTACCAATATACAAAAATTAAAATGTGCTTACATTTACGCTTTTCTATAACCTGCCTCCAGAGTAGACAACACCCTTATTTTTACACAGCTTCCAAAGTGGGACATTGATGTCCTAAAACACCGGCAAATACCCCAGTCAGGTGCTCTGCAGGAGGTCAAACTCTCCCTTTCTCTCTTATTCCATCCAAAGGATTCATTGTCCTGGCCACTGCAACCTTCACCTCTCCCGAAGCATGAGGCACAAATTCACTGCGACAGCTCCCCTTCCCAAAGCTGGGAGGCAAAGGTGCCACTTGTATTTGTCCCTTGGCTATTAGCAGGCCACAGTGAAGGCACAGAGATTCATGGACAGCAGCACTAGATGGACATCTCTGCAACTGCTTGGAGGCAGCTGGTGATACTTAAATGGTGGCTGCTGTCATTCAAGTTCCTTTGACAACCTCATGAGTGATCAAATTGATTCCTAAGGCATTTATATATAACTTCAGAATACACAACAGGTTGGAGTAAATGTGATCCATGTCTGTGCTGCTTCTACAGACAGAAATCACTGAGATTTGTTCCAAGTGACTGATGCTAGACTTTAAATTAATTTTGAGAAGACAGAATATTCTCATTCCCAAAAGGCAATAACACATGAAATACAAAGAAATTGAAGAAATTCATACCTTCCATGTATCGTACAGCAAAAATTCAAATAAGCCAAATAAAACCACCACCACACACAAAACAAAGGCAAAACAAAGAAAACCCCACAAAAACAGATCAATGAAAAATTACTCTTCCAGAATAAGTACCCAATGCTGAATCATCACAATTCTCAGGCAAAAGCCTCTCTCCTTCAACAAGGACAATGATATTACAGTTATGACACTGATCTTTTCAGTCTTCATTTACCCCAATATATTAGGGAGAAGAATTAGGAATGGCGTCTGGAAGGGATCACTCTAGGGAGGAAAGAAAGTAAAAGAAATTAAAAACACTCTGGATTTTTTCCCCAGGTAGTTTTGGTGACCAAGGTCTAAGGAACATGTGACAAGTCTACAAGCTTTGCTGCAGCAATGTCATTATATGTCATGGCATTCTACATCTGACATTTATTGAAGTTGTCTTCCTAGAAACAGATCAATAAGATTGCAGCATTCACAATAAATTGCAACCCTTCAATGGAAAAAAAAAAAAACAACCCACACTATTTTTACTTTTAAAATTAGGTAAGGTGGCCTTTCAAACAAATTAAAAGAAAATAAACTGCTCAGTAAATTGAAATATATATCGCTCACTGATTAAAAGAGACTAGTGGCTTAAAAAGCCTACAGTTTGGTGAATTTTTAATGTAAGCTACCAAAAAAATCCACTAACATCCCAAGCATGATTTAAAAATATATTGTACTAAGCAAGTACGTAGGTAGATGGAAGGAGAATTAATTTCATGCATTCTGAGTGCATAACAGAATTGCAGATTAACAGTATTTCTCCTTAAGTAAATGACCAACTGGACATAGCTTCACTTTAAGGAAATGAGTAATGAAGAAATGATAACGATAATAATGATAATGGCTGCCTATCAATCAGGTTATTTAGGATACAGACTGCTACAACACATATTACACTTAAGTACTTTGTAATAAAATAAAATTAGGGAACATTCCAGGAGACAGTCTTTTGTAGCCCTCCAATCCCTTAATTGAAATACTGACAATACCCACAAAACTCAGGTTAAAAATACGGTGATGGTCAAGTAAATCAAACGTACACAAGGAAACACAGAGGAGAAGAGGTAAAATTGTTAAGAATATTGCACCCCCTTGCTAAAATTGGTGTCTGACACTCATGATCTACTTTCCAGATTTTAAATTATCAAATAAGTGTTTTGTTACTCATTATAAAGTTGACATTCAATCAAAATCTTTAGAGGAGGAAAAACAAATCTGCTGTGAATTCATCTTTGGGTGAAACATTTAGCTGTAATAGCACAATACATTATTCAAAGCTACTGTTATATATACATGCTAAATATATCTTTCTATATTTAGCATTAAAAGTACTGCACTGTCAACTCACAGCCAAGACAAGAATTACCTCTTCTTTGGCTATGGCCACACAAGACTTTTATAGGATGGGTCCAGCCAAATTGTTTTTCAAAAGAATTTGTTCAGCTTTGTAATTTTTTTCAAAATATCAATTCATTTTCCTTTCCAGGACTTCATTAGTCTTCCATATCCCTTTTTACATCCTGTGCCACTGCCCTCAGTTCAATTATTCTTCATTCACTGCTTAACATCAAGCCTCAAGTCACTCTAAGTCAGATCAATGGCTCAACCATGTAAATTGCTCCAAGTTACACTGCAGATCATGTAAGATACCTGTCTTTCACACTTCAGTGGAGCTACAAAAACCATCTGAAGGAGAGGAGGACAGTTACAGTAGGACAACTATGAATTCGACCAAAACCAATATACTGACTCTACTGGAATTCCACCAAAACTGATACTGACTCTACTGGAAGATGATACACATCATGATGAAAACTGGGGTGTTCTGGTATTTTAGCTAGAGCAAACTTCACTGGCTCTTGGCTCAGGGTTTGGCAAGTTCTAACTCACACCTGAAGCAAAGGTAGTTTGGTTTGATATGAAGGGATTTGATAACCATGTAGGATCTTTTAACCCAATATTACATTACACCAACATTACATTCAGCCAGGTATGAAGCCTCTGCAAACTGCTTTCATGGGAATTAGCCAACCAGTATTGAGCTCTATAAAAATTTTATCAAACCAGAAAAAATATGTTGGAAATAGCTCCCAATATCCATTGTTGTTCATATAAGTACACACATAAAAATCTCATACACACCGGTGCCCTTCCAACTGTTCAGCACACAGCTTAGGAAAGACTCACAGAGGAATCTTCACCAATAGAAATTATAGAAATATTACATTCCTGCTTGCCTTTATATGGGATTATAAACCTTAAAAGTTCAGCTTTCTTCCCTACTGAGCTCTTTACCTCTTCGAGTTGATAAAAGAAATTGCAGTACCCAAGCAGACACAAAAGGGCAGAATAGGATCTTAGTAATTTCTTACTCTTTGAAACAGAAATGCACTAGTGAGTAACTCATGGGCTCAAAATTCCCTATATGCCCAGATCCATTTTTGTCCTGTAAATGGCCACATATAGACACAGTGTTGACAACAATCACATGAGGATCTATGCAGTAACAAAGTCATCCCTTACAGATAAGTGCAGGACCCCGCCCAAAATTTCTGAATGGTGTTGCAGAAGATCAAAGATTATGATTAAATAAAGTAAAAGTGTACCACAAAATTGTCCACTGGTAACAGCAACTTTTCATATCGTCACCATAGAAAACTGTGCACATTGTATTCACATTTCTTATGGCATATCTGAAACCTGTTTGTAGCTGTTCCATTCATTTTACAGTTGGGGAAAAGATTACTGGTGTAATATTCATGTATAGACACTTGTATATTATCTGGCCCTGAGATACCAAAAATATCTCTTCTAAAGTTTCTAAGTATCTCTTCTTTAGTTTCTAAAAAGAAATGATATCAGAAAGGCATCTGCAACAAGTCTTTCAGACATGCTGGAAATAAACAATTTGCCACAGAGAGCATGGAAAATTCCACCACCTTCCTCTGAATACTGGTAATATTGCTTAATAGGAAGCACTGAGTCACTGAAATTTATTTCATATCCAGGAATGAGTCTGGTAAACAGGTAGGTCATCTGTTTATGTAGCAAGACACTGGGGAGAAAAAAACCTTAAGAACTTGTGTGGTGAGGGCAAGGAGGTCAGTGCGCTCCCAGCATTCAACCTGCTTTTCCCAAAATTCATTTTCAAAGAGATAGAGTAAAAAAAAAAAAGAGCCAAGGTTCAGGCTAATTTTTTTTGCTGAAAGAACTGTATTCACAGCTCTACAATGGTCCTTAGACTACTAAGAGTGAATGGAATAAAACTGATGCAGCCTAAACTGAAAATTAGAGGATGAGACATGAATATTTCTGTCCTATGTATAGCCTCTTTTTATAATAAAGCAAATTAAAGGACATTCAGACCCAAGAATGCTAACAAATCTATTCAGGATAGATGTACATTTCTGAAAACCAATTATACATTAAAGGATAAATAGAATCATAAAGAGTTGATCCTGACAAACAGATAAATAAAATAAAGCACATATATCCGAAATGCATAATCAACCACATATGTGTGTGTGTGTATAGAATCCAATAGGTACAATTAGGACTTATAGAGTAGCATGCTTCACTCACAAAAAAATGTAATATTTTAGCTTTGCTGCACAGTTACCTTCTGGTAAGTGCCACAGCTACAGAACATTCTGACTAGCATTTATATTGCTGTACAACATCTCACACTGCTCCAACTCATGTGGACCCTCAGTTCCACATGGTAATTTGCAGGAAGGGGAATGTTTTGTACTCATTAAGAACCAGTGTGATGGGTACACAACGTGAATGGTTGCTGTGCATAAATATGTTAGCCCATAAAAGGGTTTTTTGGTCGATTTTGCTGTAATTTAAATGGGAAGGGACAAACTAACCCCTTCTTATCTCCTTACGCTCATTTTTTCTACACACCAGATCTGTCACATTTACCAATGGTATGGAAGAATGCCTTGGGGACAGCTTTAAGAACTTTGACAAGTGTGGACAGGCCTCCATTTCCACACAGAAATGGTAAAACTTGCGGCATAGGCAGAGGAGTAAGAGAAATTTAGTACAGGGAAAGGTATAATCAAATCATTCCTCACATCATGATGTACATCTCTCAGAAAACTTTACCACAGATACGTCAAAGTTTCTTGACACTGCTCCAGAAGAGTCCTGGTTAATGTTGAAACAATCCAGGAAAAAAATAAAAAAATGGGGTCACTTTAGCAAGATGAGACCCAAATATTTTATTTTCACTTGTTGACAATGGCAGGAGGCTAACTAATTATTTGAAGAAGAAAAACAAGGAAACCCTTTTATCTTTGAAAAAGTATCAATTTTTCTTCTCCTAATTACGTAACAGAAAATTCTAGAGAATTGCACCCTGCCTTCCTTCCTTTTTTGGGTCTTAAATTCAAGCTCTCCTTTGAATTAAGTCTTCTGACACAGAGGTACAGAACAAAGCAAAACCAGAACAAGAACAAAGAAATAATAAAAAAAAAAAGAAAGAAAGAAAATAACAACAACAAAATGCCAAGCAGAAACTAAACCACCCTCCAAACTTTCCTGTTTTTCTGCCACTCTGTGTGCAGAGGAGCTCCTTCAACTTTACTTCTAAGTTTTTCATAATACATTATCAATATTCAGATTTACCCACCTAAAAAATAAGATGCCAATTATGCTCTGGAATATTTTCCTGAGTTGCTAAGTTGACTACCATAATGAATTCAGATCAAACATACCTGGCTATAACATGAATATTAACATTCACAGTATTACAGAAAACAAGAGCTAGACCTCATTTAGTCAGGGTAAACTTGCTGATGAATAAAGTCAGAATAATTCTACAGAACAAACCTGGACAACAAAGAAATTCATATAATCCAGTGAGAATTTTCCTTGCAACAAAGTCGACCGCTTCTATTTATCTATGAACATCCCTGCTAAACAGATAAAGACTAAATACACAGCCAGATCCCTCTCACCTTCCTTCTATTTAGACTACAAATAGGATTTTAGATTTTTATCTCACAAGGATTAATACATTTCCACTATAAATCTGGTTCCTGTAGTGCTATGTAAGTTACTCAAGTGTTCCATAATCAAAACAGAAGTATAAATTGCAACTGATTAATTCAAGGTGCAGAACTGGAGAATGGAAACTGCAAAATCTTTCCACAGATTTCAAAGTTATAGCTTTTCAGATACACCCTGCTGTACAGTCAGTCACATTGCAGAGTTCAGATCCAGATTTATTACGTCCTTATGTGCACTGAAAAGACTTAATCATCAGCTTTTCCTCATAAAAGCCTTGCAGTCCCAACTTCATTTAGATGCAGAGAAGACAGATTTTTCAGCAAGACATTTGCCTCTTTCCTGATCCATCCATCCAAGGTTCTGTCTGTTCAGGAAAGGCTCCCTATTCCAAAAAGCACTTAAACCATCACATAGTTTCCTCAGTTATCATATCTATATGTCAGATAGTGAAAGCCATACTAGAGCACAGAAAAGTTGTATGGTCATCATCTTTATTCAGAATTTCTCTCTTCCATGCCAGGGATTATTCTCTTCTCCTTCTTTTAAATTACAGAGCAATTTATTAAAACTTTGCACAGAAGTAACCAAAAAGAGACCACTCACAGACATGAATTAGCGCTGCTGTTTTAATTTTTTTTTTTAATAACAAAAATGTTGGTTTCTAAATATTTGTCTTTCAAAGCCATAAAGAATTCCAACAGCATTGGTAATTTCAATTTGTTTTCTCAGCAGAAAGTCCACAAATTTTAACCAGTATAGGGTAAAGCTCAGAATTTGTGACTACTCAGCTTCCTCTTTGCAGATGCAGTGAAGTGCAGGATTCCGTCCAAAATTTGTCTGCCTAGACCTTATCCTTCATCAAAGGTTACATCTGGCCTTTGCAGGAAGCTGTTTCTTTAGACAGAAGCAGCAGTCCTGATGCTCCAGCACCAGCCTGATCCATTAGTCCATGATGTCACACCTTGGCACGGAGCCTTTGCTGAGGGGGAGCGCTCCGGTCACCAGCAGCTCATCCGTCTGCTCTGCAGCTCAGCTACACTGCGGGCAATCATTTCTGCAAACCTTTCTCCTTCCCTTCCCACAAATATTACCAAGTCATCAGTGTCCCTTCCGGAACACCACTGGAGACAGCTATGCTGTCCCAGGGTTGTGTCTTTTGAATGCAGCACAGCCTGCCCCGTGAAAGGAAATCACAGCAGTTGTGGCAGGACCACCTATGCCACAAGACTGAGATGTTGTGAATAACAAAGAGTGTCCTATGATAACTGAAAATGGAAGATTTTGCATTGAATTCAGCAAGATTGAAAAAAACGTAGTCTTTCAAGAAAGGAATAAAGGTAAAGAAACTAGCAAACTTATTATTTTCCTTTCTTGCAGTTGATTTTTACACACAAATGGTCAGTTTTCCAGACTTGGAAGTTTATAACCCTTAGCAAAGTGGCAACATAAACCCCAAAATAGCCCTTCCCACAACCTCCCCAGCATGAAAATCCTGGTACCTTGTATTGCCACATGCCAAATAAACAGTGCCTTTAATAAAATATCTCGGTAAAGTGCTGGCTTTGGGTGATCACCCTTTAGCCTCCCTTCTACAAGCTAAAGATCATGCTATTCTACATTGACACAACACAGAGATTAGGGGGTTTTTTAACTCTCAATCTTGCTTTCTGTTGCAAAAGGTAAATCTCAAAGGAGAGAATATTTCTTATATCCTTCAATGTATTTGTTTTGACATGTGCTTTTAGTTCTCCCTTCCCTGCCACTGTCCACAAAAGCACAGTCTATTTTTCATCTCCTTAGATGTTGCACAGATTTATTTTAACTTTCTTTTTTTTTTTTTTTTTATATCATCCTGTATGCACGGAAGCCCTTTCATCATTGGATATTTTTCTGGAGAATGCTGCAGTGTGAACACTGTGACTGTGACCACACGCAGACAGCGGAGCACAAGCAGCATGTGGCAGCCCCAGCTACTGTACACAAAATATTTCAGAAAATCTTTCTAGCACAGTGCATGCACTTTATCTGCAGCTTCCAGACAACCTATCATATAGCACTCGAGGCAGCCAGGGCTTTTATGGGAAACACATGGTAAGCAAAAGTCATGACCTACTTAGTAACTAGAATTAAAAGAAACTGAAAACATGACTCCAGCTACTTTTCTCCTCCCTTGGAAAGCAGAAGTCATGTGCTGAAGTCAATGGAACTACAGCAGTGAAATCCTAATAGCATCCCCAAATTAAGACTGCTGAATAGCTTTGATAATGGTTATTGAATAAGGAAAACTTGTATTTTGATTCATGGATCACTCATTTGAATAGATACATCAAACAACCCCATCTGCAAGACAGACAATATTTTTTTCCTCCTGTAACTGATCTGAGCCATTTTTGGGTTGATTCAGAGAAGTTTTGGGTGACTCAGGGAGGTGTTACAGAACTGTATCTGCCCTCAGGCTGGATTCTCTAGTATTCAATGGTAGCTCTCCTCCCAGCAGCACTGCCCTCTCTTGCATTTACCTATTACTGCCCTATCCCATGATTCCAGTTCAAGGACTTATAGCAGCATTGGTGGCAGAGACAGAGAGTACTAAAGGTTGATTTACTCAAAGGAACTCACTGGACAGCCAGTCCCAGGTTAAGGGAACACAGAAGCAACACTTGAAGTACTTTCTCTCCAAATGCAGCAGCAATCTCAACCTAGATATTAAGAGTTTTTCCTAAAGCATGTAAATTGCAAGCCTTTCAGGGAGAAGGCAGCTTTCAAATCATCAAGCAGACAACATCTTTTTTGCAAGCAACAACAGTCATCTTTTAGTTTCAACTTTTGATTAAACATCCATTGAACATAGTTTGGTTCCCAAATTATAGGCTTCTGCACGTCCTTGCAGGAAAGGTGCTGAACACTTTGCAGGTTTTTGAGGAAATAAATACTTTGGGAATGATGGAAGAATGTACTTTGTAATTAGTAGCTTAGCACTGATGACAAGTTGCAGAACAAAATATTTCTGCAAGTCAAAAAAGGAAATCTAAAATTAATTCTCTGCAATCCAGTATTAAGCAATGATGAAAGCATAAGGTGAGGGCTGTCACAGACAGAGGAAAAGAAGGGAACAAGGGCAATGGCAACTCCCTGAGCCCAGTTAGAAGAGAGCTATAGATTGATACTGGCAGGATTCATGCCACAAGCTGTACTTCTATTTACTTGTGGGGAAAAACCACAAAACCCTACATGAAAACCAACCAACAATCAGAAAAGACCCACAATGTGCATTACTGGAAAAGATCAAAAATTGCACCTGATCATTCTGGGGGAGCAGGAAGCTTTCTACTTCCCTATCGTTGAGGAGGGAAAAATGTAGACTCTCACTAAAACCACCAACTTCCTGCGCACAGAGATGAAAAATCACTCTCAAACATCAGACTGATTTTAGCATAGCAGAGCTTACACAAGGTAATGCTCTGCAGAAATGAAAAAAGAAAGGTTAAAAAAGGGCACCAGTAGCACAAGCAATTTGAAAATGCCTGAAGCCTAATACAAATTTATTCTCCTTCGCATCTTTATTCCCTCTACTAAGGCTGCACACTGAAGATTTGCATTTGAAAAGGACTTGCTCATCCTCTCCAGGGAATCAAAGCAGAAGGAAGGAAATCTTACTGCTGACTTCAGAACTCCATTAGTTCCCACAGCAACGTGCCCACCACAGACACACACCCCTGGGCAGCCCCGGGAACAGCCTCGCAAGAAATCCAGACCTTGTTGGGAGCAACTGCGCATTTCAGAGACCAGAGCACTTCACACAGAGCTGCAGCACAGCAACAATGCCTCGGGACAGTCGAGGGCTTCACCAGACCTCTCAGCAGCCGGCACAGTCTGCTTCACCTCACTCGGGTGTTGCATTTTGGAATCCATCAGCAGTGCTTTGCAAGCAATAGAGTCTGAGAGAATAAGTCGCCCAAATACCAAATAAACAAAACAAGACAAAACCAGGGGATTATGGAATACTAGCTCTAAAAACTGCTTCTCAGCAAATATCATTATCCCATCTCCTCCAGTCTCTGGAATGGTTGGCTCTCATTTTTTCACCCTGTGTCTCTAGGATTCTCAATGCCTTGGCTGATGTGAAGGAATCTGGTAAAACTGATGATGACACATGAAAAAGTGAATAATTGACATTTTTGCCCAAAGACAAATGCCTATTTCTGTAGGCAGAATCAGGATATACCACCTTGACTTACAGCAATGTTGCAGAAAATATGATCGCTTCTGGCATTTGGTGCCCTTTTACTTTTTTTATCCAATTATTTTTCCGTGAAAAAAAATGCAAAAATAAGGCTTTGTGATAATTAATTTAAGTGGTTTCGAGTGGGAAATAGTTTTGCCCCAGATGATCCACAAAACTTACATTTTAAGTGAGAAAAATGTGAACACAAAGGAAAAACAAATGTTCTTTGGCCTTAAATGTGTCATTTCTACTGATTAATAACATCCTTTGAAGTTTAATATCTTGGGCAATCATATTTACTTAAGATAACACAAAGTTATTTTTAAATTTTCATAATACTGCCCTGGGAGGCAGTTTGAAAACACAGGAGAGAGAAAGAAGGTATGTGTACTGCAGTGTAACTTCTCAAAAACAGAAACATTAGCTTATTTTTTTTCCTTAGGAAGTCACTGAATACTTGTTCCTCTCAACAAAATGGTCTCTGGGGATGTTGCATCTGAAGGATTTCAAGGAAACAACAGTTACAAAGCATTCAATACCATTTCCTCTCCCACCACACACATGGAAAGACTGCCTTTTCCAGCTGGAAACAGGCTTCATCATTTTGTATTTACAGGTCACGTAAATTTTTCTGAAGTCACATCAAGAGACACACTGCCAATTTAACCTTATTTATTCTTTTAAAATTAATTCAGTTGCTGGGTGGCGGCATGTGTGGAGGCTAGATTAGAGCTATTCTGAGACAAAGCAACCTGCAAAAAATCGTTAAAAGCATATTATATTTATTATGAATTTAAAAAAAAATTACTCTGTCCTACTTTCTGATCTGTGTCAAGCTAGCTACTACAGAGAAAAAAAGATGACAGGTATTATTGTGCTGTAGGAGCTCAGCCTGTGATACCAGCCTTGCCCAAAAGTCCAATATGGAATAGTGTCATATTCAGGTCACCTGAAGACAAGCGAATTCAGAAAGTAGTGAGGAGGAAGGAGTGAGGGGGAAGGCAACTTGCAGGGAGATGGAACCTGCTCCAATTTTAATCTTAATGCCAAAGTATTCATTCAAGTATTTTTACATGCAAAGGCCATTTCTTCCACATGTCCTTCAAATAGGTCTTCTCTTGTGTCCTGACCAAAAATAGGACAAAAAAAGTCATGTTTTCCAGCAACATAAAAGGGAGGGGGAGAGGAAAAAAAAGAAAAAAGATATTTAGCACACTGTGTCCTTAGCATGAAATTAATGTCTATTACCTTAACCACAGCGCACAGCATTACACATCTTACTACCAGGCTAGGCTGTTATCCACAGCAGGCACTTCTGTATCACATTCTAGAATTTTGAAACACAGGACACAGGGATGTACAGATTTTTACAGAAAAACTACTGAGATAACATGTATTAACAAGTTAATTAATGGATTGAAGCAGCTAATCTGGAAATAAAACCCCATCTTAATGGGATTTCTTTCTGCATCAGATGAAGGGTCAGACTTTATAGATATGTGTCTTTCAACTGATACATAACCCAGACATCATGAGCATAAATACACTACAGTTGAGACTATGCCTTGAGTTATTCAAGACGCACATTGTCCCACGTGGGACATTCCAGACTCAGAAAAAGTTGTTTTCAAATTGTGATGTGTGCAAAAGCATCAAATAATTTTAAAGCCACTGGCTGTTTCTCTTTTTTTCTTTTTTGTTGTTATTCTACACAGACTCTTGAGGTCTCTGCGTTACCCATTCACACCCAGGAACGCACTTGGATTAAATCACAGATCACTCCTTTCCCACCATCCCTTGGCTGTCTGAACACAGACTTTCTTTCTAGCACTTAATCATGGCTTTGCAGACAGTGGAGAGCAACAGAAGAGCAACAATTTAGTGTGAGTCAGAGCACATACAACTACAGGCTCCAGTACTGGTAGCTCCAGAAAAGGATCTGCCAGTATTTTCCATTTTCCTTTCAGAGCAACTTGGCTCTGTTCACTTCATAAAAGGTGATCTACATGTACTGGGTGATGGAGCTTATGTTTTTTGCTGACAAGCTCAGAACTGAAAGGGATGTTTCTTCAGTACGACAATAAGCAGAGTACCTCCCAAGGCAAGGATTTTTACCTTAAATCACGTTAGGTCTCTTAAGTTAGAAAGCGTCTTGATGGCAAATGATGCTACTTTGCACTTCCCTCTTTCTTAACTGCTAACAGTAATGTCATAATGGCTCCAGTCTTTTTTTCTACCAGGTCACTTAAAATTGCCTACACACAGTAGCAATACTACTCTCCAAAACTTAGAATAAACCAGCAAACCCAAAACCAGCAACAGCTGAAGTAATTTTACCACTTTTCTCCAAAAGACTTTATAGGTCCCAGATCAAGTTATGTGAAAATGGCATTAGACTGTGAGGAGAGTGGGGTGACAGCAATCAGAGCTCTGCAAACGTGCCGAGTATTTTTTGCCAGTCTTTCCCAGGCAAATAGATTTAGATATAACGAGAACCCTATTTCCTCTACTGTCACTTAATATCCACAAGCAAATTCAGTTGCATTTCAAATGTTCTCTACTGCCTTCCCTTCTTTGGTTTTTTTTTTTTTTTTTTTTTTTTTTTTGCCAGACTCATTCCCTTATAAATTTCATTGTCAGTCACTTTTGCTGGAGAACCCAAGGTTTACTTGCCATAAGGGGAACCTTCATCCTTTAATACCAGTAATGGAAATGTCTTAGGTTCTGCCAAAAATATTCAGTCTACCCTTTCTTCTCAGGGAATCATTTTAATTATTTTCTTCCTGTCACAGACCCAAACTTCTGAACAAAGTCTGATTTGTAGCTCAGATGTATATAGGGCTACAAAATTTTACTGAACTTTCAAGAAGGAATTTATAGGGTCTATGGAAACTAAAGTACTTCAAATAAGACAGGCCAATGACTAAAGCAGTGTAACAAATTTCTTGGTCTTCTTTCAGAAATTTTTGCTTATACTTCTAATATCCTTCCCAGACTGTGGACATACCTAATCTAAAAGTAAAAGGCTTCTCTTTATAAATGTCTAGCAAATGGAATTTTGCCAGGCCTATATTGGTTTCTTTGAATCTTATGTAGACTGTAGATGGCCCGCAGTAAAATGAATGCTTGTATGATTGTTCTACTGGTTTTGCTTATGTCTATCTTTTAAAACTGTATATGACAAATAGTTTTCTTAAGTTCCTTTAATCCAATGTTATGTCACTTTTTCTACCATATTAAATCTTCAGATAAATTTTTATGGCAACTGCAATCGTGTTTGTTGATTGGTTTGCAATCAGGAAATTCAAAGTCACTTACCTCTAAAAAGCCCTGCCTGAAAACTATATCAATTTGCAAGTGATTTGCAAGATTTTGACAACACAGATTCAAAGCTGACAAACAGCATAACAAGACTGTCAAAAGCCTTACTGGCCAAGACACTACAGCTTCTCTGAATGTTCAGCTGAAGGCTATTATTTTGCCTTCAGTTGGTTCTACCCTGTTTACCTCTGCATTTTGATCGAAATCTAGAGGCCTCTTACAACATCTCCAGGGACGACAGGATTTTTTCTTGCTCTTCAAGTGGGCCCACAGTGAATCTGTTTGGAAGTCTAGCCTTGTCCTAAAATTCAAATTGGAAGGCCTGCAACATTAAATCTGCTCTCAATTCTGCACACAAATTAATAGGACTCAGATCGATGAAACCTGTACTCAGAGACATGCTTAATTTTTTCTCATTTTTTATCTAATTCATTAGGCTATGTAACTCCTAACAAAATAGAAGCCACAAGCCCATGACACTTAGACCAGTTAAGATTAGTTCAGTTTGAAAGCCCTCTGCATTGTTTTGATGGATATCTCAGTTTACACTGCCATAATAACTAGTAATTGTGAAATGAAGTGATCCAGTTCTCCAAACTCCCCTCTCTCTGCTCAGGTTATTTGTCAGAACTGCTGTTGAGCCAAGACATGGTTCCACTAAGCAATCACCAAAGTTTTTGCCATGTTCAGCGTTACACAGAAGACTTTTAAAATGTAGAGTGCTACAAGAGTTTATATTATTTCTGTGTCCTGATTTGACAGCCCTGGAATTTAGTTTTCATGATGTTCCATTCTCACTCAATGACCCTGCTGAGGCGCACAATGTCCAATGTTGTAATAGTACAAAGGGAAAATTATTGCAAACTTCAATCCTGTAAGAACATCTACCACTGTTGTGACAGTTCAATTTCTGCTGTTGAAATTCTTTTAGAAACTTGAAAGGAAAATGTGTGACTCGTTGGCCCATACATGCTGCTGCAATTATTTAAACAGCATGACAATTCTTAAGACTGTTCCACACCGAAGCCTACAGATGCAGCATTTGACCTAAAATTGTCATTTGAGAAAGTTCTTAGAATAAGAACTCTCTAAATAAACCCTGTGAGGCACTTGTATTTTGGGTGCTACTTCTGCCGCTTATTAGAAGGCTGAAAAAAGTACCACCAATCCTTGACAACCTGGTAAAATTCATTATGATATATACATATTCATGTAAGTGTGTAAATATAGATAAGAAGATATACACACACACACAACTATACTCCTCTAGAAGTTTTGTATACTTTAAGAAGACAATCAAAAGAATTCACTGCTTTCCATTTTTTTCTCTCTGTTGACAGGCTACTTTCCAATTAAAAGTTTTTTTAATTCTCTAAATTAAAACAACTCAAAGCAGCCTTGGTGAGCTATTTTGAGTATAATGTGCTCCCCCATCACCATTCAAAAAGCACAGTAATTAAGTCCAACATGATCTCTAAGCATATTCCCTACTGTCCAAAACTTCATTATTGTTCTTCACAACCAGATATTGATAATTTTTTTCCTTCTGTAACCTAAAGCACCAACACTAATTAATATGTAACGCCTCATAAAGTGATTACAAATCCCAACTGTCCGGTCTTTTAGCGTATGCCCACATCTAGTAGTCAGGCAGTCTAGAAAAACAAACAACCAACTGAAACAAACATGCACCAAAACCACCAAACCATGGCCATTCTCACTCACAAATGACAGGGCATCTCCCAGAACAGAGCATACTCACCACAGAACCCTCTGATTACTTTACACAACTGAAAAATCACCAAATCAAGAAGGATGCCTGAAACTACTTGCAAATGCCATCCCAAATTCTTGGGCTACAATGTGCTCTCCCCTCAGCCAGCATTGATGACTGGGGCCTCACTCTGTTTTCAGAGGGCAATCTGAAGCCACATCACCTCAACATGGAAAATGCGTGAAATAAACGTGTCTGGTCTCAATTGGATGAAAACAGATGGACTGAGAAAGCTCCCTGGCAGAGAACCAAAGAGCAGCTTTGGGAACAAAAAGAAAAAATTATGGTGGGAATTTGCAGCAGGTGCCTTCACTTACCAACTACTCAGATCCTGCCAGGTCACCATGGCCCACAGAAACAAAGAAGCTACAAGACACTATTCCCTGTGCTTTTTACTTCACATTACTTCCCATGAATATGATAATTCCATTTTAATGCCTTTTAAAAGACATTAAAGGAAATGTATTTGTATCAGAAGGCCCAAAAAAACCCCTGTGATTACGTCTCAAGAGAAAGTTTTGCAGTGTTTTTGGCTAGATGTATCAAGTGAGAAGTTATATATTTTATAGATTAAAAAAGTCTAATCTAATGAGCAAACTACTTGCTGATTTCAGAGACTCATGAATTAGAAAGGGTATTTTTCATCTCTGGTTTTTAGTATTGGTAAGGATTTATTTAAAGTTTTACCAAGAAGTAAAATTGCCAATGAAGCATATGATTTACACTTGAGAAGAGAAAGTAAAATACTAATGATTTTTTTCTGTAGACTTTTCAGTATTAACAGACTTACTTGAACTGCAATTTTACCTATTGCTTCATCCTTTCCAAATTAGATTCTCCAAGTGAAAAAAAAAAAAAAAGTGTAATACTCTTCTAAGATCACATGTACAGTTCCATTAGTGAATGAAAGTTAAATATTCAATAAAGCAAGGGAGGAGATCAATATTTATATTATGTAAAATTATTTGGCTCTGGGACAAACAAGGCAAAACCTTCCCTAAGTATATAATTATAGTACACATATTAGTGAGCAGTGACACAGCTTATACAGGAACATAGTTTGGGGTTGCTCCTTCACAATTTGCATCCTTTACCCTTAACAATATTGACTGAAAGCAATATTTGGAGCAGAACAACTCCATAAATTAATTTTTTTCCAAGCCAGAAGAAGACACACACAAAAGCCAGGATTCCTCTCTCCCAGACAATTCCACATTCCAGCATTTTACAGTATTGCCAACACATGAGCACTACACACACCAAGCAGGAAGTCACCCTCCTCCAGAACATACCTGCTGAGTGTGACCTAGATCTACCTTTCTTTTTACCTATGGTATGTTTACTATGAGTCTCATGATGTCTCTCCAACACTGGCTTCCTTTATACCATTGCTTCCTAGGAATAACACAGGCTGCTAAGACCACCACCACCACCACCAAATAGAAATAAAATAATCAAACTTACAACTTTTCAACAGCAAACATTTTGATACTGGGAGCCCTCACTTCAGCTAATCCAAAAAAACAACATAGAAGAGCAGACTGAGAAGAAAAGCCTTTCCCAGCTCTAGGCTGGAAAAAACTATCCCAGCCTGCAGCCTTAATCAGCAGCAATCACCAGTAACCTCTGGCACCTGAGCTTAAACCAAATGAGAAATGAAACACATTGTAACCCTTCACACCTTTTTAAACTCTGGTATTTTTTCTACACCATTTCTGGTTCCTAATCATCCCTAAAAATGAAGTCAAGCATTTTCAGAGAGATAAAAACAACTCTTGCATACACATTAAGACTTTACACAAAACAATATTTCAGTTTTACTTTTGTGAGGAATATGATTCATAAGAAAATAAAAGAGATTGTAGTGAGTGTTTTGTTAGTTTAAAAACAAACATTGAATATGAAATAGCAGATGTTTGGGCAAAGGAAAGAGCTGAGGTAATGCAACAGTTTCAAGTACGGCTAAGGCTATGGTCAGACTGTGGTGATTACCAAATTATCATAAAAATATATCACTAACATTCAGGATTTCTCTTTCATATCAATTCAATATCATACATTCTAAGAAAAAATTTGACCCACTATTGCTTAGTTAGGAGTAAATTACATTATTTAGAGACAAAACTATTCACTGCAAATCCTTACTGCTATGGATTAACAAGGAATAAATATAGGCATATGACAGAAGTGATTACAACTAAAAAAAAAAATTGCTTTCCAGAGAACCAAGTTAGAATATTTATGATTTGGAAATCCTAGAAAAAGGCACAGCAGCACCATCTTCCAGAAGAGTTTTAAGAACTTTAACCTGGTTAAACTAATCATAGTTTCCAAATTGTCATCTGCATAGGCACGCAAAGGAGGGTCAGAATGCAAGCAAGAATCCTTCCTTTCTTTCTACCTTCCAGGAAGAGAAATTGGTGGAACTAAGCTCCTTCAGCTGCTCTGGATACAAGTAAAATGACCCCTGCACATCATATTGTAGAGAGTTTAACTCAGCATCTTTAGCATATGCAAGATTCACTCACAGCAAAGAATAACTGCATTATCTGGTTAAATGCTAATAAAATATGATTTCCTATCACAAATTAGGAACTCTGCTACCCCTCACTGTTAAAACCAACATGTAATTACTCCTTTATTTGGTTTGTGGTTGTGGAGACACTTGGGTATCCAGGGGCCTTTGCAAACACCAGCTTGAATAGCAGCTGGGACACCTAACAAGATACAGACAAAAGCCATCATTTATAGATTAAACCTATTTCTATGAAACCTGAGCTCCTGTTTGCGTGCTACTAATGAGTTTTAGAAGTTCTGTAGCCCATGCTACCTGATTATGATACATTTTTACTGTAATCTGTTCCCTAAACAAGGTCTCTCCTTATCACATCATTAGACCTGTAAGATTCAATAGTCTGCATTGTGCCTGTGCCTGTAGAGCTGATCTCTCCAAAGCCTTTATTGCAGCTTTGCCTCAGAATGGTCTGCAAAGTACAGGAGTGCTGCTGAGCCAAGCCAAAGTGCAAGAGAAACCAAGCAATATATTCAGGAATGTATTGGAAGTACTCAGTAGCAAAGCAAATCTAGTTTGTGTCTTGAATTCTAGATAGGGTCTTACCAGTGGAATTTGCTTTTTTTCCTCTGATTTTCTGTCTGGTGAAATACTGAGTAATCCTTTTAATTCTCTCTTTAGCAAAAGAAAAAAAAAAACACCAAAAAACTACCTCTGTGCTTGCAACACATGTAGAATGCAATAAAGACTAAATTTTAATTAATTTCCAAAATAATAGTGGTTTATGCTATTTTAGGAAATATGTAAAATTAAGGACAGAAAAAAAGCATTATTCGACAAAAAATACTTCTCCCAGTTTTCACAGCTTTTCAATTTCATATGAATTTGGCTCCTAGTACTGTTTAAAGCCAGCTGTGTTATATACTGGCTCTCTTCTGTTGAGAAAATAACTGAATTTAACACTATCATATCACAGGGAACCAAACCAGAATTTTAAAAAATATGGAATTACTGCCCTATTAAGTGTTTGGGATTCTCTGTCTTTCCAATTTCCTTTAATGAAGTGGCATGGATCAGATCAGACATAAACCCATTATTTCTTTTAAGTCACAGAACAACCTACCTCCAACCTTCCACTTTAGCAGAGGCTCAGCAGTGTCTTTGTGGTATGGTAAACATACCTGAAATATGTAAGCTGAAATGTGATTGTGTCACACAAAGATAAATGTGGCTCTCTATGATGGAACTATTGGAGGATGGAAAATAAATTTTGTCTATTCCATAGGACTCCTCTGTTTTATGCAAGCTGTGAGTGGCTCTGCTGAGGGAAATCTCATCTTTGGGCCATTGCTGATGGCTCCCATTTAGTGACCATAGTACCACTGGGAGAGAGCACCTCAGCAGAACTGATGGGAGAAATTAACATTTGGGTGTTTTTATTCAGTTTGGAAAGTCAGAATTAGAAAAACAGGCTCACAACCATAAAAATGTAACTCATGTTGCTGCCTGGCAGCTGCACTCATTTACTTGATCTCATTGCTTTTTGGCAATAGACTTCTCATGCTACAGCTTTCCTTTTTCCTTCTGGGACTTTCATGGCAGGCCAGTATTTTCCCCTGGCATTGACATTTTACTACCAATCCATTATCCATTGCCTTCCTGGCACGTGCAGACTTCAAAAAAACCTTGTCTGGGATTTGGCACTCTACCCAGTGGCTGATAAATGCTATAAACTTTATTTCTTCTCTTGTGGTGCAAACTGGAAAAATATGGCATGCAGTTATGCAAGCATGACACTGTCCTCAGCAAAGGCTGCTTTTCAACACAAAATCCTCCAGACAGAACTGAAATAATTTAGTGTCTCTAAAAGCACCACTAAAAGAAAGGGGGGAAAGAAAAAGTGGCGGTTTTCCTGGAGATGTTTGATTCTCTGAGCACACCAAAAAAGCTTATGTTTTGAAAATAAAACTTCTCAATATAAAAACTTTGAAACTCTGCCTTTAAATCAGTAATGTGGCATCCATTTCTGAGCAGACTGAACTTCAAAACCAAAGAGGTTCCTTTGAAGACACAAACCTTGCTGCAACTTTGTCATGAGTACAGAAAAGTAAAAGAAACAAAGGTTAAAAGATAAAAGAAAAGGAAATCTGGACTACAATAGAAGTATCGCTGTCATCATCTGACTAGATACGAGATGTGCTCATTGTAGAACATATTTTATTCCCATTAGTTTGCACATTAGGTTGTTCTGGATGCCAACTAGCAACCATATTTATGCATGAATAACAGTAGAGAAAAAATGAAATTAATTGCAATAAGACCTCAAGTTAAAAAAAAAAAATCCTAAGGAGGAATAGTTTGAAAAATCTCCCTGATGTCAATAAAAAGTGAGAAAATGTTACTGTTTAAGTATTTTGAAAGCTGCATCTTGCATTTTAAGTGCTCTTTCCTGTAATACATGTTTTTCCTTACCAATTACCATATTCTATTGCTTTATGAAGTTATACTGGAGAAAATAACATGAAATAGTACAATGTTAGCCACCTACTGTGATTAAAACAGTTACCAGTAAACTAACAGCAGTGCATCTGTGAAGAAGGCTGTGAAAAATCCATCCCCTCTGACTTAAAAATTGCTTTCATGTTAGAAGGTTTGAAGCACAGGTACTCTGGAGAACAAATAATTTGATACCCTGTGATCCAAAACTGCTGCACTTAAAATAGTCTAAAATAGTATTTGTCTAAAATAGTATTTGTCCCTATGTCATTAAATATTTGGACTTCTCAAATTCTGATGTTGCTGATGTGAATCACCCCAATAGATTTTGTAATCATCTGTTCTTTGGAGTCACTAGGATGCTCTGAAAGCATACTCACTAATGAGACCTCCATAAAAAGGCTTGGGATGAAACCAGATTTAGGAGAGGCTTTGCTTCTTATTTTACACTAAAATTCAGTGGTTTAGTGCCCACCCAACATGTTCTGTTGCCCCTCTGCCCAAACAAAAACAGTCATTGAATGATGGTACAGACAAGTACAGACAGAGACTCCCACACCATCAAATATGAGAAAGTGATTCTTTAGTTTCATAACCATGATGCTTAATGTCAAGGAAAAGAGAAGTTTGTGACTCCTGAAATTAACATTTATTTCTACAAAATCTGACAATTCCAATCTGAGAGACTAGGAAATAATGCTCCCAGACTTCCCACTTTACCTGACATTTCTTAAGACATGACAGAAATAACTTCAAACCCCTCTAAGCCATTCTAAGTCAAACAGAAGGTATTTGAAACAACATCACTTTCATTCTAGTAAATATCCCCACTGCTGAATTTCTGTGAAAAATAAAAAACCCTGTTCACCTAAGTGTATAGCTCCAAAGCTCTGTAATATATTTACATTTCCTTCAAAATCAACAGCTACATGCCAAGCAACCAGGGTGCAGAAATCTCTTCTTACTTCCAGGTTAGCTACTAGAATACATCCTTTCACCTCACTGGTTGATACCAATATCATTCTGAGGCACTTATCGTTACTTAATCTGGGATGCTGGTTTTTTTTGTTTTTTTTTTTTTAATTACAAAAACATACACAAAGCAATATTTTTATAAAAAAATCTTGTACCCTAAGATAAATACTACACAGGCAAGACACAGGAAAGGTTCTTAGGGAGATGATGCTCCATTCTGAAGTATTCTGCTGCACTCCTGAACAGTGATACATTCACTTTGTATCTCTGACATTCTGAGCCGGGAATCTTTCCTCTCTCTGAGCATGGATGTGCATCAATGCCCTGATCATCAGCAGCGCTCTAACTGCTCTAGAATGCTGTAGCATGATACATGCTCTGTGAGCATGTGGGCATGCTACCTCTCCTCCTAAAACGTGGACTAATGCCTATCTGATTAAATACTAACTCATTAGATGTTTAACTGTCTGCTATTTTACGTGAGTTCTTTGGTCACGATATCTCATGCTCTATGACAGTTATAGGGGCAGAGTATGACTGGTTTTGCACATTATTTGAACAAAACTATTTGATTGCAAAGCTAAAAATAATTCACAACATTGGCAGGCTTTAGGAAAAAAAATTCACTATAACACACAAACCAGAATACCAATCCTCTTTCTGAGATTTATTGGAGAAAATAACAGGGAAGTGAATATCAGGCAGGTGGATCATGTGACTGGGATTAAAAGCAAGATAGTAAATTCACAGCTAAGTAAATCATCCAAGTAGCTGCCAAATGTTCTGGCATAAGAGGTAGGAATTTCTAGTAAATCTAAAGATAGTCACTCCATTAAAAAGCAAGAAGAAATCAGGAATGGGTTATCCTAATACAGCAAGCTTAGACTCTCTAGCACCACACATTCAGATGCTCTCACTTATACAGCCACTCCAAACACTCATCAGGGGAATAAAATCAATGTTGTGAATGCAATTGTGACTAAATCTTGCAGAATGACAACATCATTTTTTAAAAAATGTAACAAAATAAATATATTTTGTAAATGCTTGTACGATTATTAACAGCCCAGTGACAACTTTTTAAACAATGGTTTTTTCTAGAATCTTTATCATTATATTGCCACCTCATCTCATTCCCAGAAGTGTCTACTTTTGAAAAGTGTTTTATTTCTATGAAGTGAAGTATTCTGGATGAAACTGCAATTGAAAATATAATATTGTCATTGTTACAAAAAGTACCAGTCTGAACAAGATTTTTATATAGAAATTTACAGGGAACATGGCAAAAGTGAGAGAATCAGAAATAACTGAAAATGAAAATATCAAGAAAGAAGCCCCACATATGTAAGAAAGAAGAACAAGAGAAAATCACAAGGAATATCAGACATGGAGGTGAATAGATTAGATTTTTATAGGATATTTTACAGGATATTCTCACTATCTAAGATCCAGCTACAGTTACAATTCTCAAAATTCAGTTTATTCCCTTTTATCACATGATTAATTGTATGGCCATAATAAACCAAAATTAAAGTTTTGTTTTCCTTTCCATCTGAAACAAGTTGCAGGTCTAACCCTTTCAATCTTTCTTTTACATATTAGCATCTATACTGTTTGGGACAAAACTGCTGAAGACTCCAAACTCATTATTCAAAATAGGACATCAAAGTGGACCAGGAAATGTAAGCTGGTAATAGAGGCACTCACTAAGGAAAGAAGACAAATATACTGAAACTACTCTTCTGTTTCCAAGAGCAGCATGTCACATTCGTGATGTCAGCAGAAGAGCTGCATACAGAATTTAGAAGGACAGCAGAAAGAAAAAGATTTGTTGAAGCAGTCTTCCCCTCCATAATGGTAAAGTGATATAAATTTGACAATTTATTCTTCTGCTTATAAAGTCAGCCTTATTGGAGGTCACATACCTTCACATATTAGATATGTCAACTATATCCTGGAAAATGCCACAGTTGAGAATTAACTGTTTTGTTTAAATTGTTCCCTGACTTGTGTCTTTATTGACGCTTTTGACTGATAAATAAGCACACCATTAGTGTACAAAAAAGTGTATGTTGCTTTTATTTTTTCTAGGGTCAATATCTGTTAAGCTGGACTGTCCTAAATTTGCTGATTAGACTCAAATGCCTTCAAATCAAATCTTCATCCTCACATCATGGATACAAAGCAAGTGTCATTTTTTTGTCTGTGGTATGCCATAATATAAGCCAGAGTTACTCTCCAGAAGAGAATAACTCTTGTCAAATACTTAATAGGTGCCTCACTGATGACTCAGTGGCCTTCCTAGTACAGTGCAGCATGAAGACTTTCTTGGTGTGCATTTAGGATGGCCATGTGGTGTGGTTTAACCAAGGTGGCTCACCTGTGGTTTTGCCAATTATGAGCAATGTAAGGTCATCCTAAATGAGTGTTAATAAAACCTTACAGTATCTCACATGAATTCTCTATACAACACATAGCATATTGGAGAAATAATTTCTTAACATTTAAGTAATTTTTGGAAGAAATTATGCAGTTGCCTGTGTCAGCTGAGCTCTATCTTATGGAAGACAGGACTAGGAGAGATGGTAAAACGGTTGTTTTACATGTTATACATGTTTATACATGTTTATATACATGTAAAACATGTTATACATGTTTTACCTCTCTAGTGCTGGGACTGGTGGGTACAACCCTTGTGCCAGGTGCTAATCATTGTGCCAAACCAGACCTGCTTTTATGCCAGTGGACAGGAAATTGCTGTCAAAGGAACTTTTATAGTACCTTGTTTGCATAATGGGATCTCATAAACATCAAGGAATACATTTCAGCCTGAATAAACCTGGTGAAATCTTGTCTCCATTGGGATTTTTGCCACAGATATCAGAGGAGGCAGGCTTTGAAAATGCTGTGTTTAAGACTGCTTTGTTTCAGAGGCTGTAATGCCTGTCCAGAGATTGTGAAAGTATAGCAGGAATGCCAGGTCGAAAAATAACACTCCTTTTAGTGTGATGAGGGATCTTTTTGATTCAAAGAGGTGTATCATTCTGGGAGCTATTATTCACTGCCTGCAGCTAACCCTGCTCAGGTAAACGGCAGCCAACTTCCTCAGGACTCTGGAATGCATCTCACCGGATCCCATAGACTTATGTACATTTAGGTTTCCCAGGTGGTCATGAACCTGACCTTTTCTTACAGTGGGAGAGACATTGCTCCCCCATCCTGCCATCCATCCACTTGGAAGGTGTGGGGAGAGAAGTTGTCATTGAAGACTCAGTTGACAAAGTTTTATCTCAGCCTTCTCCTTTTTTACCAGTTTGCCAGTATCATTTATGAGGACGGCACTCTTTCATTGACATTCTTCTTCTGGTTTACATACCTGTAGAAGCCCTTCCTGCTATTCTTTGCCAAATACAGACCCATACATGAACTCTATGTCCTTCCCAGGTCACCTGTCCTCTACTTGTGCATTTGATTCTTTCCCTTCAGTCTGACCAGCAGTTCCCAGCTCAGCCATTCCGGTCTCTTTCCTTGCTTGCCTGATTTCTTGGCCCTGGGAATTGCAAGTTCTTGCACTTTATGGAAGATATCCTTAAATATCTGCCAGCTCCATTTCGCTCCCTTGTCCCTGATGGCAATCTCAGGGGATCCAACTGACTATCTCCCTAAAGAGCTGAAAGTTTACTCTCCTGAAATTCAGGCACCAAACTCTAATCCTTACCCGACTCATATCCTTTAGGACTGAAAATTCCACCAACTCCACCAGGCTGCCTTCAATCTTGAAGTCTCTGATTTGCTCCCTTATGCTGGTGACCATTGGATCCAGCATTGCATCCCCTCTGGTAGAAGTCTCTTGGACTGCATGGAATTATTTTTGAATAATTTTTCTTCTGCCTTAGAGATCTGTAAAAGATAAGATAAATGTAAGAATTCAAGAAAGGACATTTAAAGGCCAGATAAAAGGTCTGAAACTTTGGGAAATATATTTTTGTTCTGCAGCATGAATATTACTGTAAGTTAATACAAAAATACACGCCAAATTTTGCTTTAATTCAACTCAATGTAAATCATGAATATCTAAAAGTATTAGTACACTTATTAATTTATACACATTCAGCTATAAAGAAAAAACAGCTCATATAGTTAACATATGTTTTCATATCATTGTGGAAAAAATATTCAAATGTCTCTTTGCCAGGTAAGCACTTTATTAGGAATATGTTTTACAATTAGACATAGGCATTGTATTTTAAATCTTTAATGAAGAAACTACACTCATCAGTTATCATAGATATATAGGATATTACTGGCAGCAGGGGCATGTCCTAAGAGCCCTTGCTACAGAATAAAATTTATACACTTTGATGGGCCACACTCAGTGATATGTCACTTAAACGTTAAAAACAATCAGCAAGACATAACTAAAAGCAATTATTTCACTTAATTAGCCTGGAGAGAGAAAACTTACATCTGTTTTCTTTAGCAGGATTATTTTTAAAAGTTGAGCATGGGTTGACAAAGACTTTCAGCAGTAAAACAATAAAGTATATTCTGCAAGAACAGCCAAGATGAACAAGAGAAATGGCAATTCATTTCTATTCTTTTATGAGAGACATTAAGGTCACTCATGCACACTTCCTTAAAATAACTGATCCTTAAAACCACTCATCTAGTCCAACACCAGCAATGTTGAATCATTCAAATAATGCACTGATCTATCAGAAGCTTCAATAGACCATGTCATCTGAAACCTTGATTTAGTTTATCAAATTAACAGGGAGGAAAGAGGGGATGCACATATCAGTGGCATGCAACAGTCTAGGGAAAGAACAGCTTTTCTGAGTCACAGAAAATGTGCACCTAGTCCTGTATCTTCAGCCGCCAGCTAAGGGAGGTGTGAGTATGTAGAAACACTTTATTGGCACATCTGTCCAGTTCCCCAAGAATTTCTCTAAGCCAGAAGATTATTTCATTATAGAATAATCTTGAAGAGATTTTTTTTTTAGACTTCAGTCTAAATTGTCAATTGTGGCATTCACATTCTCTGAGAAATCCCTTCGCCCAGGATTTTTCTCCTGGGAAGCTGAGAAACCTCAGAGAAAAGGAAAACAATTCTTATCTCATTTGCTTCTCCTGTGTTTTGCTTATCTGGAATGTGTTTGGGGATTGTTTCATTGGATTCTGGTTCGAGTGGTTTTCACTCATTGGCCAATCAGTGCCAGGCTGTGTCGGGACTCTGGAAAGAGTCACAAGTTTTCATTATTATCTGTTTTGCATTGAGTAAGTATCCTTTCTGTATTCTTTAGTATAGTATAGTATAAAATTCTTTAATATAATATAGTATCATAAGGTAATAAATTAATCTTCTGAGAACATGGAGTCGATTCATCATTCCTCCCTGCCACGAGGGTCCCTGCAAATGCAATAGTCAATCATACTGCTGATGCACATATTTTGGTTTATTTTCAGTTAAATTTGCAATATTTCTTTTCAAATTATTTACACAGTTATAAAAACCACATCATTAACTGGAAATCTGATTAAGCAGAGGATCATGTCATGATCTGATTGAAGGATCCGGGATTACTAAAATAACAGCATTAAAACATGAATACAGGTATTATGGGTGTATACAAATAGCCCAAATATCCTAGATTAGTTTAGGTTCAGTAAACTTGCAAAAGATTGCTTACTTATCTGAACATTGATTTAGTGTTTGAGTTTACTTTTCAATTCTACACCCATCACTTTCATGGAAGTTCATTTTTATTTCCCTGAATTGATTAATAAATCCCCTACAGTTTTATGTTAGAAGGAGAAAATAATGAAGTATTGCATTATTAGTCATGTTATTGTTATTTTCCCAGGGCAGAAGCAAGAAGTGGCAAAGGTGAATGTCTCATTATGTTGGGCATAGTGAAAAAACATGCACAGCCCCTGAGCTTACAGGCTTCATTATTGTAATGGAATACAATTCAAGTGACAGAAAAAGGGTAGAAAGTACTTACAAGAACATGAGTCACAACAAAGATCTGCCTAGTTCATATTTTGCTCCTGACAGTGGTCAAATGTGGAGGACCAGGAAGAGCAGAAGAACTGAGCAAGTATACACAATACTTCCCCTGAATTTTCTTCCAGCCCTAAATCACGGATGTCACAGTTCCTGTGTTTCTAAATACTCTGATTACTGTACAAAGAGAACAAAGATAAATTCAAAATCCCAATGCTTTCAAATCTGCAAGCTAAAATTTAGTCTTACAAACATGTATATTGATCCTCAAAAGCATTTCCATGTACTTTACCAAAGCCTTTGGAAAACATTGATTAAAAGTACCAAAACAGAGGCGCATTGCAGTCATTGTTGACATAGGAATGTACTATCACAGGTTATTCAGACTAACTTTCAGGTGTTGATTAATGAAATTATTCATAGAGTCATAGAATGTTTTGGGTTTGTCATAGGTTGTGTAAAGCTCATCTAGTTCAACCCCCCTGCAGTGAGCAGGGACATCTCCAACTAGATCCCAGCACAGAGCCATGGACAACCTGACCTTGAATGTTTCCAGGGACCCTCCTTCATTTTGGCATAAGGTCATTTCCCCAAGTCTTCTCCCTACATGCTCTTGTAAAAAGTCCATTTCCAGCTCTCTTGCAGTCCCCTTTAGATACTTGAAGGTGCTCTAAGGTCACCCTGGAGCCTTCTCTTCTCCAGGATGAACAACCCCAGCTTCCTCAGCCTGTAACCACAGCAGAGGTGTTCCAAACCCCTGATCATCTCTGTTTTGTTTCTACAGGTCTTTCTCATATACACCCTTAGGAAACTGAATTTAATTAGATAACTTTTTCAAAATTCTATAAAGGGCTTAACAATATACATAACAAAGATACTTTTGCAAATCTTATTACTCAGAAGAGACAATAACATGCAAAATGAGAGAGTTTTTAGATAAGAGTAGCAGGACCATGAGGCAGCACAGAAAATGTATTATATTTTTGGCAACTCTAAAGGCAACAAGAAAAAGTCACCACAGTACAACTTCAGTGTTGAGATATATTTTATAGTTTTTTTTATCTGGACATGCTGAAAGAACTTCAGAGGGTTCTTTTGTACCTTGATATAGACTAACAAAGAACTTTATCTGTGATAATCAGTCTAACATCATTCATTTCACATATTCCAGTACGATCTGAAAATTCCAAGAGAAAAAAAAGTTACTGATAGAGCTTGTGGATGCATCTGAGACTTCATAGGTTCGTACAGCTTTCCAGAAGTATCCTATGGCATAGCAAATTGATTTCTACATATTCCTCAGTATCCTCTACTGTTCATTGAGACCACAAGATAATACTGTCCATAGCTGGAACTTAGAGCAGATGTAGCATACTAATCTGGAAATTACTAGTTTCTGATTATGAGTTTTAACAGGTTTCTTTTACACACCTGAATTTTAATAGTTACTAGATTGTAAGCCTTGGAATATGGCTTTGTTGAACATTGAGATCAAATCAAACGGGCGAGGATGTCAGAAATTAAAAGAGATATAAATCATACTGAAAAAGAAAAAAAAAAACCCCAGACATAAAAACCACTTTTTTCTTCTCAAGAATATAGTTTTTTTTTTTTTTTTCTCTATTGCTGCTGGCAATTAGAGTACATATTCCCTTGCTCCCTTCAGAAACTCCCACTTCTCTGTTCTATACCTCAAGAGTATCGTAAATGGGTTGCAAATATCTCAGTACTAGGTTCAGCTGTCAAAACAGCCATTTAATTCACAAATGCAGAGGCTACTCAGTTTGAAATATGATCTTTTTGCTTCTAGGCTGCAGATCCAAAGCTACTGTTCCTCTGTGCATATGCATGTGTAAGTAAGTACACGTGTAAGTGCCTGCTCGCTGTCCAGTGAACAAGCGTGCATTGAATTGGCAGATGCAAAGAGGGTTCTAATGAGGTAGCTCCCCTGAGAAATAAATATACTGCCTCATAACTCAGCTCTCTCTTGGCAGGTTTTTCCATAAATCTGCAGAAATCAGAGGAGCAGCATCACGAGACAACATCAGCAGGGAGAAAGGGCTGTTGTGTGGTCACATTCTGAAGCAGAGGAAAAGTGAGCTGTGTTAGATGTGAGCAGCTGTGAAGAGGCAGTAAGATGCAGGTTATCAGTGCCATTTCCATGGGCTCATTCTCCAGACTTCTCCATATTTTGCACATCATTTCTGGTCTGATTTTTTGAGCCTTACACGGATTAATGCAATAATTTCTTATGAGAACTTTGCATAAACTGAGGTTCAAATTTCGTTGAAATTGATGTCTGCCAAGAATAATATTTTACTGGTGCTAAAGGCTCTGATAACTTATATTTTTCAAACCATTATTTATATGCATCACTGACATATCTCAGAGAAAAACTAGATTTTCTGTTTTAATCAGTACTAAATCAATGTTATAAACACAATCAGAGATATTTATTACTTTCCCCTAAAAAGTTACTTCTTTGATATTTAAAAGTTAGCCAAGGTATCTGGATTTACTTTGGACGATTTAAAAATCACAAAAGTTATAAAATATTAAGAACTGACTTCCAAATTATTGTTTGAAACAAGAGACAAGGTTACTGTACAAGAAAGGCAATGCATTTCTTATGAACTTCAGGCAATTGGGTTGTAGGTTAGTGCCAAATTGAATCTTCAAAACCAATCTAAATTTTGCAAGCCTATAGTCTTGTAATCTCCTGCTTTATTGTCCATCATCCTATTTCTGTGCCTTGAAAGTTCCAAGACAGCTAGTTCATTTGGCATTATTTCCTGAGGCACAAATCAAGATTTAGTCCAAACTTGTCAAAGCAGAAATTTTTAAGACAACAATTTTCCCCTGCAGACATCCAGAATTATGAAAAATATACTCTAACTTTTCACTAATGACAGTTGAGAAAAATACAGTGTTGTTTCTGCCATCGTTTGCTCTGCTGTCAAACATTGTCTGAGTACACTCCATACATATACCCATGTGTGCTTCCCAAATAGCTCTGGAACTCACAGTCTGATTTCAGTGGAAACGATACAAAAGGATAGGGATCTCAAAGATTATTATATTTCCATACATTCTGTAGAAATGTAAAACTGAGGATTGAGATCAGATCCTGTATGTTTGTGGCTGAAGAAAAGGCTGCAGAAGCGATCACAATTTTCATGATACCCGAGAATCTGCATGCCAGCACTTATAAATATTCAGTTGTGAGAAGAGCCATGGGATTTTCATACCTTAATCATCAAGGCCAAACAACCACAAGGCACCAGACCATAGGAAATGGGGCTTCATTCATGCTGCAGCTCTACATGCCACTTGTTAGTTATATTACTTTTTCATTAATCCAACTTGGACTTACAGTCAGAGGGGCGCTGGAGCCAGAATGTGAGAAATCCTAGCCTCCATTATTAACTCAACAATGTGCTGTGCTTTTGTCTGAGATTTCAGATAGCTGAGCTCCAGCCAAAGTGCCATGATAAATGGACATTGTAGCCAGTATCTGCACAATTCAGTCTCAGAACCTCTCATGCCTTGGATTTACTGCAGATGTTTTGTGTAATTACCCTGTACCTCTCCTTATCTACCAGCTAAAAACAGTGGGGATAGAATTAGTTTAAGCAAATTCAAGTGATGAAATCCATCGCTCATTTCCAGTGTTCCACATGCAGATTCACATACAGACAAGAGAGAACACCATTCTCCACTGGTTTGGTGACTCCTTGGAATGGATGGAATAAAAAGGGTCACTTTGAAAGTATGCTGTTGGGAGGAGCTGAATTCATAAGCAGAGGATGGTGAACACATGAAATTACCACGTTCTACACAGTGTTGTGAACGCAGTGAGCTAACAGTGAGTTCCCAGCTTTAGGCTGCATTAAGGTTGCTGGAATTTAATTGAACTCGCATAGGTGCCTCTGCCCAGTATTTCCCTGGTTTTTGCAGGCTAACACAACCAAAGGGAGCTCAGACCTGCCTCTGTGTGCCAGTGCAGGCATGTTCTCCTTCACATATTTGTAGTGTGATTTTAGGCAAGCTATAATCAGTAGAAAATGGGTGGGTCTGGAAAAAGGTTAGAACTTGCCTGGAATTTTTGGTCAAACATAAAGAAATTCTAATTCTTCAAAACACAGCCTTTTTGTGGAAGCATACTGATTTTGAAAGGGAAATCACAGGAGAATAATTCAGATTGAGAGGCAAGTGTATGGCCCAAGGTGAAGACCTAAAAACCAGATAATCATGAAAACAATTAACAGCAGTTTTCATGTGGGGCTTGGACAACCAGGTTCAGAAATCTTTGGGTTGTAATCAGATATAGCAGAGATAAAACAGCGAAATGACAGTTAGGAAAGCAGTAAATGTAATTTTGGACTTTTGCAATACTTTAGTAGAACACCAAAATATGTGTAATAGCCCTGCTTAGGCTAGGTAGGGCTTGGAAAGTCAGTTTGCAACTATCTGAATTTTCACATCAACTTTACTACAAAGATATGTAAGAGTTTAGCAGTTTTTAAAACTACTGCAGCTCTGACCTCTGCTGCATAAAACTGTTCAAGAGTAGAGCCCTTCTCTCATGACATATTTAAGTACCTTTGACTTTGCATGAGTTGTTGGATAATAAGAATATTTTTCTATGGGCATGTTCACATAAAATATACATCTAGCCTATTATTATCAGAATCTTATTTTTCACAATTGTTCTATAAAAACTATTAAATTCCCCCAACCAAAGCAACAAAAAATATTAAAGTATTTACATTTGAAATGTAAGGGGAAAAAAAATGTTCTAAATTTATTAATTGCTCTAAATTTATTCCTATCTTCCAACTCAACTACATCTTTTAGTGGTAACTTCCTACCTAATTTTCACAATTCCCCTAGTAATTATGCAATTGATATTTCAGTAAGGCTATCAATATTTAATTTTTATTAATGAGCAGATTGATTGAAAACAGATGTCATAGTTATAGCCCTAAATAAATCACAAAATATTTTTCCTTAAGCCAGCTTTATACAAACCCAGATAACGTCCAGCATTCTGGTGTGAGCTATTTAGTTCCTCTCTTGCTAAAGCACTGTGGTATTCCTAGGAACACGTGCACAGCAATACACAAACAGATGAGAACCAGGATTTAAATTAAACATTGACAAACAAGATTTTTAAACTTACTAAATGAAATAAATAAGGAATTATATCATTATATCAAAGAATATCATCATATCCTTTGTTATCCTTATCAATCCTCATGTTTTTGTTAATATGCTTTTATATTTAACATTTTCATTCTGAAGTATTTTTAGATTGGCGTGTTTCTAGCTCTTGACTTTATTACCTCTTTCAATCAACCTGCAATAGCTACTTTCATATTAGCAAATAGAGTAGAAATAAAAGGTAAGGTCTAATAGGCTAAAAAGTACATAAACATTCATTAGCAAGCTTCAGATTTCTGAGCCCTACTTGTTATACAGTATCATATAATTTTAAAGAAATTTAGGAAGGGAAATAAGGTAGATTCAAATTCAGAATACAAATCTGAAGCATGAAATGTCTGGGAATGGCCTGAACAATGTCAACAAGTCACATTTTGCATAGAGTTAAGCACAAGCCTAAAGACTTTACTGTAAAAACTGAATATAGTGTAGAGCTTTTTCAGATATTTGTCAAAGATTAGAAAGCTGCTGCAGAAAGTTTCTGTCCAAAATTATACTGGAAGGCAAAGCTTACCGACAAGATTAAGCACTCTAAATGCACAGGCAGAAACCCAGTGTTCTACAGATCTACTCCAGCCTGAATGCCTTTGATGAATTGAGTTCTTAGGAGGGAAAAAACAATCTTTGGTGCCTATTTTCAAATTTTTGCCCAAATGACCTAAAACTATACACAAGAGTATGTTTTGGTGAAAAATACATCAAAGCACAAACGTACCTCTGTGTGTGTACTGAAGTCTAGGTTCTTCCTCCATTTTAAAACTGATCCTACTTATGAAGAACATTTAAATAGTCTCCTTGAATTTCTAAGAAAAATCATTTTCTTAAAATATAAGTCCACTCTTCAATAATGCCTTGATTTGGAAACCAAAATATTAAGAAGAATAAGCAATGTAGGATGGTATAATGGTACTGACAGCATGGAAGCATAACAAATATGATATTTTCATATTTAATACTCCTTTAATTTTTCCTGCAGTTTACTGTTCCCCTAAAACCCACTGTAAACAAGGTTCTTTTTTTTCTTTAAAAACTCTTTTTTAAAGTACATGTTGATAATTTCCTAAATGTCAGTAAAACTATATACAATCTTACAGATCCATTATATGAATTATTGTTCTAACAGTATTTTCGCTATCACAGCACACTGAAAATAGATTTTTATATAAACAGAGATCAATTCAGATTTACAGAGGTCAATTTGAAATTTTCTGATAAAATGTCTTATTCTATATTGGAATAGTATGCTGCTATTAATTTTCAGATCATTGAAAGCAAATTGGAAAATCTTAATAAGTCCTTTCCCTAAAGCTGGAGCCAAAAGTATTTTAGCCAATTTAATTAACTACTGTGTGCATTGGTTCTATTGCTTCAACTTCAGCTGAACCCTTTAAAAGCCCTTTGCCAGGTGGCAGGTGGCTAATAACCAAAAAAAAAAAAAAAAAAAAAAACCAAAAAAAACATATCAAA